>NC_083281.1:40041930-40344960 GCF_963506605.1 Zootoca vivipara | reverse complement strand
ACAGATGTGGGACAAGGGGATGTGGCTTGGGGGGAAATAGCCCCAAATGAGACCCCTGCAGGACTAATTTGTCCCATGAGGCAGAGGTTGCCCACTGCTTCTCTGCATGCACCAGATTGCTGAGTGACAGCAAGGGGTGGGTGAGTGGGAATTTTGCTTAGTGGCAGAGCACCTGCTTTGTATGCAGAATGTTTGAAGTTCAGTTTCCGGCATTTTCAGTTAAAAGAATCCACTAGCAGGTGATGGGGAAGTGGCCCTTCCCTACCTGACCTGCTGCCAGAGTATTGGGCTAGAATCTAGAAGATCAATATAACTCAGCATAAAATAAACCATCCTTATCTGTTGATAACT
Source organism: Zootoca vivipara (assembly GCF_963506605.1). Lineage (NCBI taxonomy): Eukaryota > Metazoa > Chordata > Lepidosauria > Squamata > Lacertidae > Zootoca > Zootoca vivipara. The sequence goes on along the minus strand of NC_083281.1, from coordinate 40,344,609 downwards.
ATCCAGACTTTTGCTGGATTAAAGAGATTTTTTCCCCCTTGCTTGGTCAGTGGCCAGAATTGGAAAATGCAAACCCAAAAGCGCCTCCAGATGAGCGCTTTCTCCTGTTAAGTGTGCACATACTTGTGCTGCCATAGGGCACGTATGTTCAGTAATGTGTCACTTAAGCGGGAGAATGAGGCGCTGCATTTTTAGCAGACATAGATGGAGCTGTTTGCTGTTAGCCAGAGAGTGCCTGCTCATCTCTCCTTCTTGCTTGTTAGCCTAGCAAACCCTTTGCCACCGCAGACGTCCGGCAGAGCCTGAACAGGTGAACAAAGGGCTGTTCCCATCATATGACTAAAAGAGAGCATTTTCTCCTCTCTCTGCTTCTTTCTCTTAAGGGCTCTCCAGGCCAGGTTGGACTCCCTGGAGAAATTGGAGCTTTGGGACCCAAGGTAAGGGATCCGGCTGAGACGGGTGAATACGGCTTGGGGTTTGTTGGCTTTCCTAGGCCTGTTTTGCAATAAGAGCCTGGCTATATGCTGCTACAGTTGTCATGTCAGAAGTAGATAGGCTTTACCTGTTGAAAATTAAGATGTATAGAGTAACTAAAGGGGATTACAGGTAAGCACAGGGGAAGCTAAAGCTGGAGAGCCATATCTTAATGGTACAGCATATTATTATTATTATTATTATTATTATTATTATTATTATTATTATTATTATTCTGAATTATGGTGCTGGAGGAGACTCTTGAGAGTCCCATGGACTGCAAGAAGATCAAACCTATCCATTCTTAAGGAAATCAGCCCCGAGTGCTCAAAGGAAGGACAGATCCTGAAGCTGAGGCTGCAAAGCTTTGGCCGCCTCATGAAGACTCCCTGGAAAAGACCCTGATGTTTGAGGGCACAAGATTGAGGGCACAAGGAGAAGGGGACGATGGAGGACAAGATGGTTGGACAGTGTTCTCGAAGCTACCAACATGAGTCTGACCAAACTGCGGGAGGCAGTAGAAGACAGGAGTGCCTGGCGTGCTCTGGTCCATGGGGTCACGAAGAGTCGGACACGACTAAACAACTACTAATTAATTTAAGCATTAGTCATTTTCAAAACAAAAGTAACTCAAAGGGACTTACAACAATAATCAAGCTCACACTAGCATAAAATAAAACAATGACATATCTAAAATAAAACAATGACATATCTAAAAGACAACCCTCTTTTTTTAAAGGCAGGATTAAAACATCCCACCCAGTCAAGGAGGTTACAGTTAATTAAGAGCCAAAGGCTTGTAGAAAAATAAATGTTTTTGCCTGCCGCCTTAAGATATGTAATGATGGCATCAGGGGAGGTTCCCTGGGGAGAGCATTTCACAAATGGGGAGCCACTACTGAAAAGGCCTGTTCTCATGTTGCCTCCCTCCATATACTTGTTATTTACCTCAACTGCCTCACTCGTCCTCATCTCTCTCTCCCCCCCCCAACTCTTAATGAAAATTTGCCACTAAAGGGGGGGGGGAGAGAAGGTGACCCAGAGAAAATGGCTGGAGAAAGGCATCTAGGGGCACTGTAATCGTCTCCAGCTTTCTCTGCTTTTCTCCCAATGATTTTTTTTAGAATTCTGAATATTCAGAGCATAGATATTTTTCTGACTGTAGCACGTAGCCAGGCCTTAGACCAAATGTTCATTGGCATCCAGAACTTCTGTGATATATACTTGCATATTCAAATGGATAGACCATGCTGCACAAACAACTCAGGTGGGGGTGGGAACCCATAAGGCTGCAACGATATGCAAATCTAAACATAAACAGATGGGTGGGTCCCCCTGTAGCCGAAGGGCTCATGTGCTAAGACAAGGAGAGGGGAGAGGACGAAAGATCCAGAAAGACCCAGAAAGAAATATGTCAGTATAAAACGAAAACGGCTACATCTCTTCCCAATTGCTTCCATTCTCTCATCCTCTTCCCTGTCACTAGGACTGTGTATGCCAGGCATGTCAAACCTGCGGCCCTCCAGATGTTTTGGACTACAATTCCCATCTTCCCCAACCACTGGTCCTGCTAGCTAGGGATCATGGGAGTTGTAGGCCAAAACATCTGGAGGGCCGCAGATTTGACATGCCTGGTGTATGCTAAAGTAATTGAACCTCTCTGCCAAATTCTGTATCAATATGTGCTGTAAGGTACAACTTGCATAAATTATGCAAAATTATATTTGCATAAACTATGTAGCGCATTTATTCTGCATGTTGTTGTTTTGTGGTATTCCGCAAAATGTATGTGCTTTTTATGTTAGGCATGAAGGCAGCAGGGGCGAGAAAAAAGTGCCCTTCCACCTAATTCAGAAATCCCTTTCGGTTCAGACACACTCTAAATGGGTTTGCCATGCATGCTTTCCAATATGCCTTTGTAAACATAAGAAACATACATGCCCCCATGTATAAGATGCCCCCTCTTTTTTGGGACTCCAAATTGAGAAAATGGGGGTGATTGCCCAGAGTTGTTGAGCTTTTTTGGGGGGGGGGGAGATTGCCCAGAATTGTGTTGCTTTTTTTTGAGGGGGGGGGGGGGTTTGCCAAAAAACGCTCAACTGCAGGACCGCCACCAGCCAATCTCACACACACACACAAACCCATCAATCATCTGCATACTTGCCAAAAGCAAGCGCCAATTGCCCGCCCAATTGCCGCAGCAGCCAATAGCCAGTGGACCTTGCAATACCCACCAATCACCCGCAAAAATGCCACTGACAATCTCCTGCTCGCGGCAGCCGTCAGTCACCTGTCCCACCTCTCCACTATCCATGTATAAGAGGAGCCCAAATTTTAAGCAAATTTTAAAAATAAAATAACCCCGTCTTATACACAGAAAAATAAGGTACTTTTTAGAATGAAACTTGTATTCAACTTCCCCATGGTGTTTTGCTCATCCTCTGTGCCACTCTGCAGAATTGTGGCGTAAACACAACCTGACCTAAGAATTTTCTTCCCTGTCCTTATCACTATACGTACATTCTCAAATTCCCCTTTTCTCCAAGTGGCCAAGCAGTCTTTCCAAGGGCTGCAGGTCAGTGGAAGAGCAACTGCTTTGCACTCATGAAGTCCCTTATTCAACCCCTAGCGGCATCTCCAGCTAGAGCTCTGGGAAAGGCTGAGACTCTGGAGTGCTGCTTACTAGTCACTGTTGACAATAGTAAGCAAGATGGACCAATGCCTGGCTTGCTATGAATGAGGCAGCTTCCTGTGTTCAAGCCAGGTCGTGTGTTCTCATCATCTGCTAAGCCATTATTCACAAAAAGACAGCCTCTATTCTTTTTCCTTCCTCGGTTAACTCATCCTCTCAGCAACTCCTGTCACAGTCATTATCTTCACCTTGATATTGATGCCATCTTACCGGCAGTCATTGCACTCTTGCTTGCTCATCAGCACCTTTGGGTATTTGGACCTTCATGTCTTCTACAGGTGGCTGTCAGTGATTCATGTTAAAAAACAACATTTAGTAACTTCCCTGCGTAGGGAGTGTGACAGTATTAAAGGGGAACAAATGCACTCCGGATTGTTTTTTCACATGTTAGGCTGCTAGTCTCTTGACTTCCACGTCTCTTTTTCAGGGGGTACGTGGACCAGAAGGGCCACAAGGGCCTCCAGGGCCTCCTGGGAAACCTGTAAGTTTTATTGCTACTACCTGGGGTAATTTCCATAGAATTGGAGGGGAAAACACTTACCAGGTTGGAAGCAGCCCTGGCTGACAGCTAGAGACTACAATGCCCATGATGCCATGCAAGTGTGATACTTTATTTTTAAAAAATGAGCAACTACTGTGGGCTGTGGGAAGCACCTTTCCTTGTGCAAGTTGACCATACACATTTATTTTTTGATCTGTTCCAGGCTGTGACCTCTATTGGTTGAATCATAAATCTTTTCTTCCGGTTAAAAATAAGAAGGGACAGTCCTCTTCTCCCTTTCTCAGGCTGATGCACATATTGACTTTTTGGAGACTTGATTGTTTTTATTTTCTTCTGCAGGGCCCCGTTGGGCGCATCCAAGGAGTTGAAGGCAGTGCAGATTACTTGGTAAGGAAGGTTGCATTTGCATGCCGTGTTCCATTTTTTAAAAAAATGAAAGCTACCCATCTTGTACACGATGCTTGAAAACTAGAAGGCAAAAGATAGGAAGTGCATTTGGGATTTTGGCTTGGATTCCTTTGTTGGCACATATTCTTTGGATGTTTGCGAGCTTGGAGGTTCCTGTTTTGCCATTTCTTTAAAGATGGCAGTGTGCACAGCCATAACTAGTCAGAATCCATGATGTTTGGTATGCATGGTACATGGCACACTGAATGCAGATGCATGTTAAGGACATAAGGGCCCTGCTGAATCACTCTAAAGGATCTAGCGCCTGCACCTTGTTCCCAACAGTGGCTGCCAGATACATGCTTCTGGAAAGCTTATAAGCAGGGTATGGTACTCAGCATACAGAAACTTCATGTAGCTATCATGCCTGCTGATAGGCCTATCCACCATGAATTCGTGCTTTGTGCTTTCTGCTTTTTAGGCCAGTGGCCATCACCAAAAAGCAAGCATGGCTAACCTGTGGCTCTCCAGCTGTTCTTGTTGAACTCCAGTTTCTGTCCTCTCCAGCCAGTCTGGCCAGTGGGCACAGATGCCGGGAGTTGTAGTCCACCAACATCTGGAGAACCACAGCTTCTCCATTCTTGCTATGGGTTTTCCGAGCAGAGTGAAGGGAACTTCTTTCTCACCCTCATTGCCTCTCTGCAAAAGTAAATATTCACACAGTGCATAGTTAAACAAACCAAGAGGGTTGCTTCCACAAGTTGTATACTGATGGCCACCAACTTTAGAAGAAGACTAGACAAATGCAGGAGGATAGTGTACTAACTATGATGGCTATGTTCTACGTCCACCATCAGAGGCAGTAATACCTCTGAATACCAAATAAAAAATTCCTTCCAGCAGCACCTTAAAGACCAACTAAGTTTTTATTTTGGTATGAGCTTTCGTGTGGGAATTGCAAGGAGGCTTCCTCATCAACTCTCTTTGTTTGTCCTGATGGTCTCCTCCTCTTTGCCCCTCACAAAAAATAAGGCCACATATAAACCTATTAGTTTATCACTGTAAGGTTCTTGGAGGAGGATACTACCTGGAGATCTTGTGAAAGACCAGGTAAATTGGGCTTTAGGAGGACTAGCTTGTGTTTATCCCTAGCTGCTAACTTCCTTCTCAGTTGAGACAGACCTCTAATCTCCTCTTCCCTTCCTTTTCTCCCCACACAGTGTCCAACCAACTGCCCAGCTGGACCCAAAGGCCCTCAGGGATTACAGGGCTTGAAGGTAAAGCATTACATGTTGTTTTGGGGTTGATAGTGGTTATGGTAACCTCAAGGTGTTGGGGAATCGTGGACAGCTGCTCTTAGCTAATCAATCCACATGCCCTTGAATGCTGAGGTGAATGAACCTGAATTAGCAGGCGTTGCCAGAAGGAGGCGTACAAGATGCCATCCAAATATCTTAGGGACTCCACTCTGAATTTGTGTAGGAGGTTTGGAATCAGAGTTTTCCTTCCCACGTAGACAAGCCCCACCTGCCCGTCACTTCCCTCTACAGCATGTGCAGAAACTGCCTTGTTGACCATTGAACCCACAATTGGCCTTGAAGCCATTTCCCGGGGTGTGGCCACCATCACATGCTGACAGCTTCTATGAGCCACAAATGAGAGCTGAGTGCAGGGTGGGACCAAAAGGGGACCAAATGGTGAGCTAGGCCCACACAGAAATGGCAGTACTCCATCCTTTTTCTGTGGTGGTTACTAGGCCACAAAAACATGGTGGCTCTCTCTCTGTCTCTGCTTATAATGAAATTAAAAAAATCCTTCCTGCTTATAATGATGGTTGCTAAGGGAACACATTCTATGGAACACCTGTCCATTGTGGTTGCTAAGCAACATGATGGATATGGTCCTCTAGTCTAGAGGCGGCTGCTAGGCACTGCTGTAGCTGTGATGCTGTGTTTTTTCTTCTCATGTAAGGATAGGGAACCTGTTGCCCTCCAGATGCTGTTGGGCTCCAATTCCCCTCGGCCCAAGCCAGCATGGCTAGTGGTCAAGGATGATGGGAACTGTAGTCCATCACTAAATAGAGGGCCAAGATTCCCCTATAGTGGCATCTGCTATACCTTTCCCTGCTATGTGAGTCTGTTGCTTCTTTAAATAAAACAATCCTGGAATGTCATTGTCTTTATCTGAGACCCATCTTTTTGAAGTTTCAAAACAATTTTTCTAGCCATTGTGGCTTTTCTTTCTTTCTTTCTTTCTTTCTTTCTTTCTTTCTTTCTTTCTTTCTTTCTTTCTTTCTTTCTTTCTTTCTTTCTTTCTTTCTTTCTTTCCTTCTGTCTCCAAAAATCCTTGTGCTTGGAGTTGTGAAGATGTGTTTGGGATATGCTTGGACTTATTATTGGTATGCCTGAGATCTCTCTCTCTCTCTCTCTCTCTCTCTCTCTCTCTCTCTCTCTCTCTCTCTCTCTCTCTCTCTCTCTCTCTCTCTCTGTGTGTGTGTGTGTGTGCATTTGTGTGGTCAAATCCCATGCTACAACCCCTAGCAAATCACATCGTAATTGGTTGGAGAGGTGGCATGCTGTTTGATTACAGAGTAGGAAACTATTCATTCTATGTGAAACTCAGACAGCCTTTAAAATGTTGGCTCTCTTTCTCTGTAGGGACACAAAGGCCGTCCTGGAGCTCTGGGAGAGTCTGGCAGACAGGGCAGACCAGTGAGTACATACTTGGTCTATCTCTTCACGGTACCTGTAGTTGATTATAAGGAGAAGGGTTCAGCCTGGGCAACTGAAGTGCTTTTCACACATTATACAACAGCAAACCCAGCCTGGCAACTGTATGCAAAATTAAGGCTGTTCCTATCTACTCCATCCCCCCCCCCATGTGTAGATCCTTTAAACATAAAAAAAACACCACATCATGTGTGAACCAGTCCTGGGTGCTGAGATTTTTCACCCTGATTTGTTTTCACAAAGTGTGTGTGGAAGTTATACTACATTGTGTCAAGTAATGGTTATCCCCCCCATTTGATTTTCTGTCACTTTCCTTACTGCAAAAAGACTGGTTTTTGTTTTTTTATGGAAGCACATGAACACCAAATCTGCTTTCTTTATGATTTTAAAATTTTATAAGATTAAATCCCACCTGTAAAATAGCAACAGGGTTGCCATATTTTGAAGAGCAAAAAAGAAGACACATTTACCGACTTCTACTTTTACCTTTGAATCGCTATGACGACTCTACCCATGAAAAAGAGGATGTGTCCTGGGAAAAAAGGACACATGGCAACCCAACGGAAACAGTTTCAGTGTTAGGTGTTGGAAAAGATAAGCAGATAAAAAGAAGATGTGGGATGAAGATTTTTTTTAAGGCAGAAAGAAGCAAGGGAGGATATGAAAATAGCATGACAATACCAAGGGCAAGGAGAAAGACAGACTTGTGTAGGATGATGAGGAAGACCTAATACATCTTGACAGCATAGAATTGAATGTAGATTTCCTAAATTCCTTTCCATTCTACCATAGAATTAAACGTACAGCTTAAAGTCCACATTTCAAAGCTGGTTTTTGCATTTTTGTTTCAATTGTAGCTCTGACATCTTCCTGTTATATGTTTGTTTGTTTGTTTGTTTGTTTGATTTCCTCAGGGTCCGAAGGGTGATGTGGGCCTCTCTGGAGAACAAGGCATTCCTGGCCCTCCCGTAACGTATTTATTTATTTCTGTTTCTTAATGTTCTTGTTTTTGTCTTAGGCCTGTGGGGACATAACTTAAATGTTGTATTTTGTCTTTCCACAAGGTCAGCGTAATTATATTACCTGTATTAATATGGACACTTTTTTTCTAGAAACAGGGATTTCTTCTTCCCCCCCTGCATGTTCAGTTGTGCAAATAAGTCCACGAAAGGGTTTACTAGTGTATCTGTTCACATACAACCTCACCTGGTCACCTGAAGTTGTTCATTCCTTGCCACAGGAGATCAGATATGCTATTCTTTACACCCCTGTACCAGATTACATCGAGACTTTCATACAGTTTATGTGGTTAATTGATATACAGTGGTGCCTCGCTAGACGAATTTAATTCGTTCCACGGGTCTTTTCTTATAACGAAAAATTCGTCTAGCGAACCCCATAGGAATGCATTGAATTTTTTTTGAATTTTTTTTTGCCCATAGGAATGCATTAATTGAATTCCAATGCATTCCTATGGGAAACCGCGATTCGCTAGACGAATTTTTCATAAAATGAATTTGTCTAGTGAGGCAACCTCGGCTCGAAAAATCCTTTCGTTAAGCGGAAATTTCGTTAAGCGGGGCATTCGTTAAGCGAGGCACCACTGTAACCTTCATTTTTACTTGGTATTAGGTTAATTGTTTCTATTTTTAGTTTCTCTACTTGCTAATTGCCAAAGGGAAAAAAATGGCTGGAGAAAAATATGCTTGTGATGTAGCCACTTCAGTCTAGGCATATTGGGGGGGGGGGGCGGTGAGGTGAGCTAGTGGGGAACTAAATATGGCTTTGTTTGTTTTTAAACTTCATATTATACACATAGCACTGTTTTATTTGTTACTCACCTGTGGTGCAAGTCCATTGGACTCAATAAAATTTTCTTCTGAGTAGATAGGGACAGGAAGTCCCTACAGAGGGTGGTGAATACAGCACATGATATCATGGGCTGTCCCCTGAGTTTGCTAGATGACATCGCAGGAGAGCGAGGAATTCTCAGGGATGACTCACACCCCGGCTAGCACCTCTTTAATCTCCTACCTTTGGGCAGGAGATACAGAAATATAATCAGCCGCACCAACAGGTTAAAGAACAGTTTTTATCCGTGGCCTGTTGGGCTGCTGAATGGAAAAAATTAGTGGTGCAATTGACTTCCGACAAGCACACACAGTGTGATCAAGACTGAGTGTGTGTGGGGGGGGGGTCGTTTAATTTCACTGAGCACAGGTGGTGTAGTGACAATAAAGGTTTATTATTATTATTATTATTTTATTATATGTACAGGATTGAGCTGTAAATTGTATATAATGCTTTTCATGTTTGGAATGCAGTCTGCAATCCCCTGCTGCTTTCATTGCTTGCCTCTGGAAGAGCCTTTGCAGGGTACTGCCAGATGACCTGTTTATTGAGCATTCATCCTGATTTGTTTGTAGCGAGGTTAGAGTACCTGCATCAAAGCAGGTGCTTTCTCACATTCCGGTGCATTTCCCTATCACTTTTCTAATCTCAGAAAGCCCAATCTTTTGGGGAAACACCTTTGTTGCGCAAGGTCTCTCAAAATCACCTACAAATGACAACCTGTAACAGATTTAATTCCACCCCAAAATAGTGATGGTTTGGGAAGGACCGTAATTCTTAACAGTCAGAACCTGATCACTTACCAGTGACCACTTTTTGACATGTGGGGTGTATCATATAGGCAGACTCTAGAGTCCAACGGCAAAGTGGGAGGAGGGTCCATTTGGGACTGTATTCTTGGCCAATCCATCTTAGTTTATCGCATTACCATTTAGGCATTCTGCTCTCAGGATCTCCAAAGAGCGCACTTTCCCACCGAATTCATTAGTTAAAAGCTCTTCTGCTTTGATGATAAGAAGGAATTAACAGGACGGAATTCTTTGCTGAAGCCGGTGGAAACTTTGTCTTTGCTTGAGTAAATGTTATGGTCCTTTCACTTAATATAACCATTAAACTAATGTCTTGACTCCTGTATGGGGTTGTGGGCAGGAAATATCAGCATTAGGTGATAATCAGTGAATCAGACAGAAAAGGTGGCGAGGAAACTGGTGATTAATCTTTACAGATAATGACTTCCCACGCTTCATCCATGGATGGATATTTTTCAAGGTGACAGATGGGGTGGGGGCTTGGGCAGCTTTAGCTGTGAGATGTGACCTCACCCAGAAGTAAGGTAATTAATCCAGGCTTGGTTTCCTTTTCTTTCCAGGGCCCACAAGGTCTCAGAGGATATCCTGGCATGGCAGGCCCCAAAGGAGAGATTGTAGGTACACTAGGCAGAAGGGAAATGGGGAATGCGCTGATGATGTCACAACTCAGCGGGGACACTATTTGGGAGGGGTTTGCTTTTGTCGTTGGAGCAGAAAGAGTTTGCTCTGGCTCTTAATGTCTGCTTTTTTCCACTCTGTGTTTGCATAGGGCCCTCAAGGTTATAAAGGCATGATTGGAACCATTGGAGCTGCAGGGCCACCGGTAACTCATTTATTATTTGTTTCTTGGTTTGTTTTTCTGGTTAACCCTACACATTCTCTATGGTCCCATGTTTGAGCCCTTTGCCCAGTGGCATGCAGTGAAATTTTTCATAGGGGAACAGTTAGAATCATAGAATCATAGAATCATAGAGTTGGAAGAGACCACAAGGGCCATCCAGTCCAACCCCCTGCCAAGCAGGAAACACCATCAAAGCATTCTTGACATATGCCTGTCAAGCCTCTGCTTAAAGACCTCCAAAGAAGGAGACTCCACCACACTTCTTGGCAGCAAATTCCACTGCCGAACAGCTCTTACTGTCAGGAAGTTCTTCCTAATGTTTAGGTGGAATCTTCTTTCTTGTAGTTTGAATCCATTGCTCCGTGTCCGCTTCTCTGGAGCAGCAGAAAACAACCTTTCTCCCTGGGCCAGAGGCACCAGCTTGCAAGGGATGTCCTGACATTGCACGTCTGAGCGTTGTGCCTCCCTCTTCAAGCCAGACAGAATCTTCCCAGGCTTTGGGAAGGAAGCACCAAGCCTCTGACAGGATGTTGGAGCCTAGCTGCCTCCTTCCCAAAGCTAGATGGGCTTTGGGAAGGTGGAGGAAGGGCTCTTGGATCCTGTCGGAGCATCAAGCCTCCCTCCTTAAGCTGGGCAGAAGCTTCCTAGACTTTGGGAAGGAGGCGCCAAGCTTTGATACTTTAATACTCTAATTTAGGGGACTAGCCTAGGTTTCCATGTCCACTGACTACACGTTATACTGCCTTTGACATCATGGATGGAAACTGGATTGTGGGTGGGGAAGCCTCCTCCTTGGTTTTTGCTAGAGGAGTTTTCTTAGAGAATAATCTGAGCAGATGTCCGAGGAGCTGGACATTAGAGGACATCAGTTCCCTGACACCACACAGCTTCTCCTGGACCACAAGGTTTGGCTGTTTACCCATGTTCCACTGTGCACCACATGCTAAAAGGAACTCGTAGGAGTTACCGGCCCTGAAAGAGGCATTCATAAAAGATGCTAAAAACAACATTTTACCCTGCTCTCTTTTGAACTAGCGAACATGGTTAATACAGCATGTAATGCAGCCATTTCTTAAACTGAAATAGTGGCTCCTTCAATAAATCATTGCATTTATGGTGTACATTTCAAATTTTCAAAGTGTGTGCTGTACATGAGTTCAGCTAGCCTTCTGCTTCATATTCAGAGGCGGAGCTAGCTGCTCTGGCACTCGGAGCAGCGCACATGCTGTGCACCTGGGGGCGGGGCTAGCTCCCCAGGGGGGCGCCGCCCGTGGTGAGCCTCCCAAGGAGGCAGGGCAGCGATGTCACCCCTCCTCAGTGTTGACACCCAGGGCGGGCTGCCCCCACCACACCCTTCCTCCACCGGTGCTCACATTTTGTGTTTGGCCTATTGTTAACTAATTAAACTTTTTTCTAGGGGGTATCCATGTTAAGTCTTTTTCAGAGTCTTGTAACATCACAAAGATGGTCAAATGGGGCTAATTCTACCATTTCCTGTTGCTGTCTTTTGGGTGCTTTAACAGTTGCTGGGTTTTTTGTGTGTTCTTTTATTGGATATAAATTTAATTGCTTTGTGTTACACACACATAAATATATGCCACTTGGATTGCTTTGACAGGAAAACGAGGAAGAAATAATGAACTGTACAGCCTGATGCTGGTTATTTTGTATTATTTGCATATCTTAGATGTGGGGGGGGGAGAAGTATTGGGCCTTAAAATGACAGTGGCTTGCCTAAGTATGTTTGTGATTTGGAGTTTTTTTGTTTGTTTCTTTTAAACCAGGAACTTCTTGGTTTGGAGCTCTCACACTTACTGCACAATCAGACTCATTACCAGTGGGGTTTACTCTCAATTTAGCGAGCATAGGGATTACAGGATTAGACCCTCTACTCCCCCACTCTCAAAAGATACAAGTTGATTCCATAATCACTTGGAATCAGAAGCTTTTCCCAGCTCTCTGGCTCCCCATAAACAATTTGAATCAGGCTTCAGGGTCTTTAGAAGGATCCATGTTGGAGTCCATGTTCTCTGAAAAGGATTATTAGAGTTCTTCCAGATGGATGGGCATGTTGTGAGATCAGTGCAGTGTCACCCAAGTTCATTGGCATTAAAAAGGCCAGCCCATATCCCTGCTCCTCTTTAATTTGGCTTTATATATATATATATATATACCTGTTTGTGATGATATCTCAGTCAACTGCCTGCAATATTAATGCCACGTGTTAATTTTAGGAAGACTTGAAAATGTTCTCTTTCTCTTTCATTTTCTATTTTAACCATAAAATATTTGTTGTAGGGTGAAGAAGGACCCAGGGGGCCACCAGGACAGGCTGGCGAGAAGGGAGACCTTGTGAGTAAAACCTTTCACTTGCAGCATTAAGCTGAATCACCAGGAGATAAGCAGTTTCATGATAAGGGTGCTCCTTTGGCCTTTTTTGATTTCTTGATAAATCCACCCCACACCATCCTATCCAAGGGGCTCAAGAGCATGTGACAACTCCCACCTCAATTTCATTGATTAATTTCATTGGTTTTAGATATTTCAATTATATGTCCCATCCTCCTTCTAAGGCACTCAGGGCAGCAGAGCCTATATTTCTCCCCCTACCCCCTTTATCATCACAAGAACCCTGCGAGGTAGGCTAGGCTGGTGGATCCATGCCATTTTTACGGCTGAAAAGGAATTTGAATTTGGCTCGTCTGACTTCCCATGTTCTCAGTAGCACTGGAAATTCACTCAGAACTGGGCCTCTTAGAGACGGCAGGGCAAGTCCAATTAGAAGTAGTTCTGTAATCTGCTCCCCACCTACATCTGAAATTGCTTTTTGAAACTCTTCCAAGAACCTGAAGGGAAGAGCTTTCTGACCTATGCTTCCCTCCCCCCAACTGTGATGTCTGAACAATACCGCTCCTTCCCTCTTTATTTCACCGGGGCAGCAAAAACCTCAGCTCCCTCCACTGGCTCATTAACTCAGCCATCATCAAGACGAAGATGCATGTTGACTTGCCTTCAGTACAAACGGGATTAGTGGGATTCCAGCCTCCCTGCTGTAGCTGAAGAGGGGGAAGTTGGAGTCTAAACTTGTATCACGAACCTTGCTTTTGAAATTTATCCAACTACTCTCCTCCTCTCTCTCACGCACACACTCCCTGGGGCCAGCCTAAGACATTTTGCTGCCTGAGGTGAAAAACAAAATGGCGCCCTCCTCCCGGTCCAGATTCTAAAGCTGATGGAACTGGCAGTTTGGGGCCGGTCCATCCATGAGGCAAGGTGAAGCAACTGCCTCAGGCAGCGGGATCCGCAGGAGCACCAGATCTGGCCTCCCAGGAATGCATTGTCAGCTGTTGCCGCTACTGCCGTAGTGGTGACGAAAACTGTTTGAAGGCTGGATCTGCCTCCTCCACAGCAGTCCCGCTGCCACCTCTGCTGTGTTCCTTTATCTCAGGTCGGGGACAGAGGGTGGCGCTAGGGAGGGGTTGTCGCCGCAGCACCCCTTGGTGTGTGGAGTCCCGCAAGGTGCAATCCTTTCCCCGATGCTTTTCAATATCTTCATGCGCCCCCTCGCCCAGATTGTCCAGAGTTTCGGGCTGGGTTGTCATCAATATGCTAATGACACCCAGATTTATCTGTTGATGGATGGCCGTCCTGCCTCGGCCCCGGACACACTGACCAAGTGCTTGGAAGCTGTGGCTGGATGGCTACGTGGGAGTCGGCTCAAGCTAAATCCTTGGAAGACAGAGGTCCTCTGGTTGGGTCGGGATGACATGGGGCGGGGGGGGGCAACTTCCATCTTTCGCTGGGGCTCAATTAGTGTCAGCCCCTTCTGTCAAGAGCTTGGGTGTAACCTTGGATGCCTCCCTTTCCATGGAGGCGCAGGTTGCAACCACAGCCAAGGTGACATTTTTCCATCTCCACCGCATTAAGCAGTTGGTCCCCTACCTTTCTCAGCCTGACCTGGCCACAGTGATCCATGCGATGGTCACCTCTAGGCTTGATTATTGTAACTCGCTCTACGCGGGGCTGCCCTTGAAACTGACCCACAAATTCCAGCGGGTGCAGAATGTCGCGGCGAGACTCCTTACGGGGTCCTCACCGCGAGATCACATTCATCCAGTGCTTTACCAGCTGCACTGGCTCCCGTTGGAGTACAGGGTCAGGTTTAAGGTGCTGGTTTTGACCTTTAAAGCCTTATGCGGCTTAGGACCCTCGTACCTACGGGACCGCCTCTCCTGTTATGCCCCGCAGAGGACATTAAGGTCCACAAATAATAACATACTGGAGATCCCGAGTCACAAGGTGGTTAGACTGGCCTCGACCAGGACCAGGGCCTTCTCAGTACTAGCCCCGACCTAGTGGAATGCTCTCTCTCAGGAGACTAGGGCCCAGCAGGAGTTGTCATCTTTTCGTACGGCCTGCAAGACGGAGCTGTTCTGCTTGGCCTTTGGACTGACTCAGTCTGACCCCGGTGTTACCCTCCCCTAAGGTTTTATCCTACAGATATTTAAATGAGGCTGCACTTGTAGATTCCTAATTTTTAAATTGAATTTTAACATTGTATTTAATCTGCATTTTAATTGAATTGTTTCTTTTATGCTTGCTTTGATATTCTTGTTGTTAGCCGTCCTGAGCCCGGTCTTGACTGGGAAGGGCGGGGTATAGATAAAATTATTATTATTATTATTATTATTATTATTATTATTATTATTATTATTATTTTATTAGCACCATGCATTTAAGCCAATATTATGATAGGTTTTATATATATATATATATATATATATATATATATATATATATATATATATATATATTCGTTGGCTTTTAGTTCCACACTAATTGGTAGCATCGGTTCACAGCTATCCTTTCAATTTCTGGTACAATGTTCTACTTGATGTTAGAAACCCCAGAGGAATTTAATGCCACAGGAACTCCCTTCCTTCTTGCAGTCAAAAGCCAGCCATTGATTTTCTGCACATTAAATGTCTTGTTAAAGTTTGGCGGGTCAGTTGGTGGCAGCTATGAGCAGTGCGGAGACCACAACCAGAAGCTCATTCAGATTTCTGTGGTTGTCAATTCCTTGGTATATTAACAATGGGTCTTTCTGGGGGGTTACTTTTTAGGGTGCTCGTGGTTTCAGGGGCCCTCAAGGAGGAATGGGGCCAAAAGGGGGACAGGTAAGTATCTTCTTTTTTTCTGACCTCCATCTTGGAGTCCAATGGTGTTTGGGGGAGAAAGATGAAAGTAAGAGTCCTTGATTTCCTGCTTGGGGTAAATCAGCTTCCAAACTGACTGAAAACATCCAGAAACATTATTACATTTTTCTTCTTTCCCCTTTGCTGTAGGGTCTTCCTGGGATTGATGGCAAAGATGGCACCCCAGGTATTCCTGGAGTGAAGGTAAGAAGATGCCCTCAAACAATATAATTGACTCTTTGTTCTGTAAGCATTTTCTTTCATTGTTCTGTCACAATTGTAACTTGTTTGTCTAAATGAGCTGTACACAATCTTTAATAATAATAATAAAAATATTAAAAAGAAAAGTGCAAAGCAGATTCAGTTGAGCATGGAGCGCTTGCTCCTCTGTTCTCTAGAGCATGGGGCCAACCCAAAACTCACATTTTGAAAAAACTGAGCTATCTACCCTCCTTCTGCAGCCTCCCCCGTAGTGAAAAACGAATGATTAATTACAGGAACAGATACATTTTACTGCCTTTTAATGGCACCTGGGGCCATAGATAGCACTAAAGAATGGCTGAGGGCAGTGCCGGATTTACATATAAGCTAAACAAGCTATAGCTTAGGGCCCCAAGGGGCCCCCCAAAAATTTTTAAAGGAAAAAAAAAACCTGGATGTACATTTCCAAAATATAAGATAAAAAACGAATAAAATAAAACCTACATACAGCAACAGTGTTTTGTTTTGTGTTGTGTAGGCTCTTATGATGTAAGTAATGGCCCCCCACCTGCTAGCCTGCTCCCTAAAATATCACATATTTTGTTAAGTGCATATGGCTTTAGATTATGCATAGGTCCATAAATTAGGTCCATAAATTTAATAATAATAATAATAATAATAATAATAATAAATGATATAGCATTTATTCAACACAAAGAACAGTGACAATTTGTTGTTGACAAAGGACAGTTGGACATATAAAGGGCCCCATTACCTTCAGTAGCTTAGGGTCTCATCAAACTTAAATCTGGCCTGGGTGAGGGTTTTTGATGGGAAGGGCAGCAAAGCAACTATACCTATCAAGTCTCTCTGTCTGTGTTTCTCTCTGTCTCTCTCTGTCACTCTCTGTCACTCTCTCTCTCTCTCTCTCTCTCTCTCTCTCTCTGTGTGTGTGTGTGTACTGGTATATGCAGTCTTCAGATTGCAAAGAGATCTTGGTGTGACCTTTGCTTGATATTAGGTCCCTGTGAAAGTCTCCTTTTTGTATGAGCAATAAGACCGTGTTCCCTTCCGTGAGCCTGGAGTTGTGTTCCTACAGCTATTGAAGTTTTATTTTTTTTAAAGACAAAAAAGTGCTGCAACCGTGTCCCGTCTTGCTGTTTCTCAATATTTGCTTTATTTCCCCCCGCCTTCCATTAATGGCTATTCTTCTGTCTTGCAGGGAAGTTCAGGGCAACCAGGTCTTCCGGGGCCTCCAGGCCACCGAGGCTTAGCTGTAAGTATTATTTCAAATCACTTTATTATATCACCTGAAGGTAGTTTGGCAACCTTCCTAGTTTAGAATCAGCCCAGTCAATTCCATTGGTGAAAAACTGCCACTGCTATATTTCATTTAAAACAAACAAACAAAATCTTCTCGTCTGTGTAACCGTAAAGCTCTTATTCAATATGTGTTGGTAACAGTGAAGGTTTGTGATTCGAACTAGAAAATTGGATATTACTGGGTAGTTTGAGAAATCTTTAGCTGAAATGGACAGGTTAACTGGATAATGTGGCTGCAGATGGGAACTGGGAATTCTCAGGAACTGCTGCAGAGATAGGCCAGGAGTGGGGAACCCTTGACTCTCCAGATGTTGCTGAACTACAGCTCCCATCAGCCCCCAAAAGCATGGCCAATGGCCAGGGATGATGGAAGTTGTAGTTCAGCAACAAATGGGTTACTAAAGGTTCCCCACGCCTTTGTTAGATATTTGAGCAATAGCTGTAAAGGTCCTCAGTTAGGGGAACATAGGTTTTATGTCCAATAACATATGTTTTTAATTTGAAAATAAAATAAAAATAAAAACCATAAGCATACCATAGATTCATAGAATTGTAGAAGTGGAATGGACCCTGAGGATCAACTAGTCCAGGCATAGGCAAGCTTGGCCCTCCAGATGTTTTGGGACTACAACTCCCATCATCCCTAGCTAACAGGACCAGTGGTCAGGGATGATGGGAATTGTATTCTCAAAACATCTGGGGGGCCGAGTTTGCCTATGCCTAAACTAGTCCAACCCACTGCAATGCAGGATTATGCAACAGTCCCACACAGGGATCGAACTTGCAACCTTGGCATTATCAGCGCCTCTATCCAGGCTGCCACATGTTGGCAGAACTCTGCTTATAAAAAAGATCCACGTGGCTTATCTAGCTGAGTGCCACCAATGATCTGTGGTAATGCATTTTCTAGTTTCTCTCGGAAGGAATTTCTCTTTGGATCTGGACCGAGAAACCCACCCCTTCCCAAGCCTAACAAGACAAGAAATTCTGGTATAATAAATATGAAATTATAATACAATAGATAATTTGGGGTTGCTGTTTTTTTCTTCTTCATTGCAGGGCTTGCCAGGCACACCTGGAACCAAAGGTGGCCCAGGACAGAAGGTGAGTGCCTTGACTTAATAATATCATCGGCTCCTCTTTCCTTTTAAACCAGCCTTCCCCTGGCTGGGGCTGATGGGAGATGTAGTCCAGAACCTCTGGAGGGCAACAGTTCCAGGAAGGCTGTTATAAACCATATACAGAGGGCCATCATAGGCACTTTGATGGATCAAGGAACCATCAAATGCTTTGAATTATGTCTTTTGATGTTTTAAACAGGGTGAACCAGGGGGTCGTGGCCTGGCAGGCTCATCGGGGGCACCTGGGAAACTTGTAAGTAAAAAGGGATTTCTGTCCCCCATTATATTTTGTCCCTTAACTTTAAAACATAGACACTAAGAGCTCTGCAATACACCCGTCTGTAAGGTTTCCTTGCTTATCCAGTAGATTTTTGCTTCCTTCCCTCTTTCTCATAATTTCTTGTTCATTCATTTTATTTATTCTCTCTCTCTCTCTCTCTCTCTCTCTCTCTCTCTCTCTCTCTCTCTCTCTCTCTCTCTCTCTCTCTCACACACACACACACACACACACACACACACACACTTTTAACTTCTGCTGTTTGTAGAACCTCATTTTCTCTTCTCTGGGCTGTGTTTTTGTTTGTTTCTTTGGCAGTGAGAGAAATTGCAGTCTATTCGGACTCACAAGCACTTTCTATTACATTAATGGTGCTTCTGCTATTAATAATGTATATGTAAATGACAGCTCTATGTTGGTTGGTTTCTGTTAGCTGCCTTGGTTATATCCCACAGAAATATTCAACATTTATAAATGAAGTTGGGCTCCTGTTACTCCTCACTGCAGGGGGAGAAGGTCCAATATGGCTTCACCCGCGGACAACAGATTCTTGCATTTGAATGGCAAAAAGGTGCCAGGGCAAAGCAGGTGTTGCTTTTGATGCTTGCACTTTCCTGCTTTGGACAGCAGGGGGCAGCAGTAGCCTATCAAATTCTTAGAAGCAAGTGAGGGTTGTGCTGTGTTTAAAGAAGTGCAAATATAATGATATTGAATTAATTCTGTGCAGTAAAATTGTTTAGCTTCCTTCAATGGCCAAGTAATCTCTCCCCCTGCCCCCATCCTGCAACAAAGCAGACCAGGCCTCACCAGACTTCTGTCTGGTGCTGGTGTTTTTTTGCAGATATATTCTGTGACCCATCATTGACACAATAATAGTGAACTAGTGGTGGATTAATACTGGACCCTCCTCACGTTATTCCACTTTTGTGAGTTGTTCTGAAATGCTTATCTGCTGTTACCACATTCATGCTGTCTGGAGGGGAACTTTTGTGCTATAGCACAATAAAAGTGGTACAGAAAAATTAACTGGCGCATTAGCGGTATAAAAAGTTGCAGGACATGCCCTGAATGGAAATGAAGCAGTTTGTCCACCCCAGAACCTTTGCAGGCACAAACATTATTGAAAGTGGGATTGCGTATTGCTGCCCTGATACTGCCATGAACACAAATCGTCATCAATGCACAAAAAGGGGCTGTTCATTTCTTAAAACCAGATCTTCAGTTGGTGTGTTCTGCCATTCCCATTCAGGGTGAGCCAGGACCTCAAGGAGAAGCAGGGCCGCAAGGGATCGCTGGTGTGAAAGTAAGTCTTTTAAAATTAATTCCTCTAAGGTACGGATAATGTGGAGGCATTATGGGAGTGGGGACAGCAGACTTAGTACACCGAATTGCTCAAATAATACCAGTATATCCCTAGGGCCTTTTGCAAATGAGGCAGATGATTCCTCGAAGTAGAGTATTTGCTTCAGGGGGTGTGATTTTTCCATTCAGAGTCTGAGGTTTATGCAGACCGGCCTTCCTCAGCCTGCATGATGTTGCTCAGCTGCAACTCCCATCATTCCTGACTGTTCCCCATGTTGGCTGGGGCTGGTGGGAGTTAGAGTCCAAAAACCTCTAGATTGGGGGAGGCTGGTGTAGGCCTTTTCGGGCAGGGCGAATGATGTCTTGCTCCCTATGGACACATTTACCTCACAGTTATGGCAGAATTGAACATCTTGACCTCTCCCCTTCTATTTCACAGGGAGATCGGGGTGAGAGAGGCCCAGTGGGTCCTCCAGGAGTGCAGGGGAAAGTGGTGAGTATGAATAATTTCAGTCCTTGAATTCAAATGCATTCCTTTTGCCTTTCTTCTGAAAAAAAAGAACCAGAGCTCTTTCCCAAGAGCTTCTTCGGATGGTGGTCTCCCCTCCAGGCACTTCTCTCTCTGTTTCACCTCAGAAGAGACCATAAGAATCAAACTTTCATCCTACTGTTTTCTCCAAGGAGCTCAAGGTGACATACATGGTTCACCCTCTCTTCATCTAACCCTCACAACAACCCTGTCAGGTACTGTAGGCTGTGAGGCAGTGATTG
Organism: Zootoca vivipara; assembly: GCF_963506605.1. Taxonomy (NCBI): domain Eukaryota; kingdom Metazoa; phylum Chordata; class Lepidosauria; order Squamata; family Lacertidae; genus Zootoca; species Zootoca vivipara. The sequence continues at coordinate 40,324,134 of NC_083281.1, read as the reverse complement.
GCCCAAGGTCAACCAGGGAGCCTCATACCTGAGTGGGGATTTGAACTCAAGTCTCCCAGGTCCTAGGCCAACTTGTATATACAGTGGTACCTCGGTTTTCGAACGTCTCCACCAATGAACATTTCTGTTTACGAACGCTGTAAACCCGGAAGTAAATGCTTCACTTTTTGAACATGCCTCAGAAGTCGGACATGCCACACGGCTTCCGTTGAGTGCAAGATCCGGAGGCCTAGTTGTCCGCTGTTGAGTCCTAAGCACCCACGCAACACAGAGGTGATATTTGGGTTTATTTGGTGACTGTGTGAAATATATCTCTGATCATCTCATCTCAGGAGCACTATTGCAACCAATTTGTTTTTGTAACTGTGTGGATCTACGGTACCATTAGATGGTAAAATTAATGTTAAATTGCTGTTTTAGGGGTTGATTTTAAAAGTCTGGAACAGATTAATCCATTTGGAATACTTTCTATGGGAAACTGCTCCTCATTTTTCAAATGTTTCAGAACTCGAACGGTCTGCCAGAATGGATTGTGTTCGAAAACCGAGATACCACTGTACTTTGACCCTGCTGTGGTGTCTGTTGTATCATTGACTATTTTATTGTTTTTTAAAATATATTGTAAGCTGCCTCAAGAACTTTGGTTAGTAGGCAGGGTATAAATAACTCCTAAATTAATAAATGCTTGGACAATCTCTGTTTGTGGCAGGCAGCCCATGGTCCATGATTGTGGAAGGACTGGAACACCTGCTTTGCTTTCAGAATGTCCACTTTCAGTCCCCGGCAGCATTTCCAAGTAGGGCTGGGAGATACCCCTGCCAGACTAGGATATCAGCCTCTTGACTGTGACTTACTCTCCTCCTGGTGTGTTTTCTCCTTTTCTTTATTTCCAGGGCCCCAAAGGAGAGCAGGGACCCCCAGGAATTCCAGGCCCACAAGGTCTCCCAGGAGTGAAAGGTGACAAGGTACCATCATCTTGAACTCTCTGACCAGAGTGGTGTTGAGGATGGAGTCACACTTGGGTTTTCTACAACTCTGGAAATGGGACAGCATGTTTTGAAACTTCTAAAGCTGCTTTTAGAGCGGGTCCTGCAAATGGAGCAGATTTGCATAAATTTGGATATGAGGATGGGTGGGAGGAGGCAAAGAGGAATATCTCCCAGAATTTGGATATGAGGATGGGTGGGAGGAGGCAAAGAGGAATATCTCCCAGAATGCACCAGGCTTCTTATGCCAGGCCTGGGGTCCACTGAGATGAACCAAAGCTCTAGTTCCCACACAATGATCCATACAGTGTGATGGCCTGCGTACATAAGTACAGATCTACACCAGGGATTCTAACTCCGCTTCATTTCCAGGTCCAACTTAGTGTTTAAAATCCTAAACAACTTAGGCCCCAAATATCTAATAGACCCCCTCCTTCTCTACAGCAGGGAGAAGGGACCTCTTGGTAGTTCTACCTCCCTCAGAGGTCCATGGTGAGTGTGACCTGGGAAAGGAGATTCTCTGTGACAGCCCCTGAGTTGCAAAATGCCCTCTTCATGGAGGTGTGTCTGGTGTCTTCACCATCACCAGCATATTTTCGGGCATATCTTCTTAGCCATAAGGGCTAGAGCATCTTGCTTGATTCACTGGTGTTTACTCTGCAAGCCCCTTTTCCATTGAAACGAGGCCTGCACACACTGTGGTCTGGTTTGTGGAAGGTTTTTGAGAGGCTGGTGAGTCATTTGTCTTTTCTATGTCCAGTGATAAGCTGCAGTGGGTGGTCTATTAGTGGAAATTTATATAGAATTCAGCATCTCTTGGATCTCAGCATTTCCCTCTTGTCTGCTCTAGGGCTTCCCAGGAAAAATTGGACCCAAAGGTGACATTGTAAGTCTTTTATGATTTATTTTTGTCTGGGTTTTTTTTACTGCTCTGTTTATAGGGTTACATTGGTGTGAGCAGCTGGAAATATACTGCCTTCTACTTTTGCCATATTTTATTAATTATATTTTTCACCTTGCACCTTGAGTATGAAATGCTCCCAGAGGGTAGCTAACAAACCATATTAAAAAGCCTTATGCAATTAATCCATAAAAATCAATAACATGACAAACAGTAGGAGATAAAACCTAGTCAGTCAATAAGTAAATAAGGCGGGCAAAAAAACCCCACCAGCTTAGGTTGTCTGGAAGATCCCAACAAATCTGGAAGAGCTAAAATATCTAGAAGGCCTGGAAGATAAAGGGGGGGCATACCCCTGGGGCCTAAAAGGAAGCAGTGTAAGTGCCAGGTGAGTCTCCCTGAGGAGGGTCTTCAAAAGGCAAGACATACAGTTGAAAAGACCCTCTCTCTGGTCAGAGGAATCTAGAGAAGAACCTCAGTAGCTAAGGGCATTGGTGTCAGGAAGGCAGCCCAACAGGTATATCACTTTTCAACTAGAAAGGGGTTTAAAGATAAGAGACACCACTTTGAACTGAGCTTGGAAATAGACCGCGGCATGAACCTGCCACCTGGCCCTGTGTGACCAGTGCTGGTCTGAGATGCTTTGCCACTGTAGGCAAAATGCCCTGCCACTGCTGCCACAGATCCAGGCCCCTGCACTTCCCCCTCCCTGCCTCTACCTTCATGCCTGTGGTGCCACTAGCCCTGCCACTACAACTGCACCCTCGTCTGTGCTGCGCCCACAACGCAGCAGCAAGAGCGCAGTGGTGAGGGCACAGTGGCAGCAGGGAGGGCAACATCGCTGTGGCAGCTGCATGGGCAAAGCCCCGGCAGGGCTGGTAGCAGCACAATGGCAGGGCAGAGGCAGGGAGGAGGTTGGATCTCCTGCCTGAGGCAAATGGCTTCACCTCACCTCATTGAAGGGCCACCTCTGCAGTATATTCTGAACTGCAGTTTCTGGATTGTCTTCAAAGGGTGTCCCATATACAATGCATTGCATTTCTCCAAATGCCAGATTATCAGAGCATAGATTACCATGGCCAAGCTATCTCTTGTGCACTCGTGGCTTCAGTTGGTGCTCAGGCTAAACTGGTAAAAGACTGGACTTGGCAGCAATTCAGAGACAAAGGCACATGCAAGACATGAGGGAGTGGAGCACTGAGAGGGAACAGGAAGTGCTAGTTTTGGGGGGATCATTTGCTATTCTGGCCGGAAAATAAAGCTATTGTTCCTTCCTTATAGGGAGATCCTGGTGTTGAAGGCCTTCCAGGGGAGAAGGGGGAAAAGGTAAGATACTTGCCAAAACTGTGCTTCTTGACGTGCAAAACCCAACATTGCCTGGTGGGTAGAATGTTGCAGAGCAACTTTTGGAGCTGGCTCAGTTACGGTCTTATGGCAGGGATGAGGAACCCAGATATTGTTGGGTTCCAGCTCCAATCAGTCCCAGCCAGCATGACCAATGGTCAGGGGTGATGGGAGCTGGGAACGAACATTGGAGGGCTACCAGTTAGCCACCCCTCCCTTATAGCATCCTTGTGTCCTCTCTGAAAAATGTTCCCTTCTGACTCCTTTTTGTCCCTGAAAGTGCTATTTACTGCAAACAGCATCTTCAGCAGCAAATGGTAGCCAGCTAGGGAGTACTTCTGGCAGAAAACGGGCTTGAAGCCCAAAGCTATTGCCCCACTCTAAATAAAAGCAGCCTGACTATTATTATTATTATTATTATTATTATTATTATTATTAATTTATACCCCGCCCATCTGGCCGGGTTTTCACTGCCACTCTGGGCGGCTTCCAACAAACACCAAAATACATTAAAAAATCACAGATTAAAAACTTCCCTAAACAGGGCTGCCTTTAGGTGTTTTCTAAATGTCAGGTAGTTGTTCATCTCCCTGACCTCCAATGGAAGGGCGTTCCAAAGGGCGGGCACCACTACCGAAAAGGCCCTCTGCCTGGTTCCCTGTAACTTTGCTTCTCGCAGTGAGGAAACCGCCAGAAGGCCCTCGGCGCTGGACCTCAGTGTCTGGGCTGAACGATGGGGGTGGAGACGCTCCTTCAGGTATACAGGACCGAGGCCGTTCAGGGCTTTAAAGGTCAGCACCAACACTTTGAATTGTGCTCAGAAACATACTGGGAGCCAATGTAGGTCTCTTAGGACCGGTGTTATGTGGCCTCGGCAGCCACTCCCAGTCACCAGTCTAGCTGCCGCATTCTGGATTAATTGCAGTTTCCGGGTCACCTTTAAAGGTAGCCCCACGTAGAGCGCATTGCAGTAGTCCAAGCGGGAGATAACTAGAGCATGCACCACTCTGGTGAGACAGTCCACGGGCAGGTAGGGTCTCAGCCTGCGTACCAGATGGAGCTGATAGACAGCCGCCCTGGACACACAATTAACCTGTGGCTCCATGGACAGCTGTGAGTCCAAAATGACTCCCAGGCTGCGCACCTGGTCCTTCAGGGGCACAGTGACCCCATTCAGGACCAGGGAGTCCCCCACACCCACCCGCCCCCTGTCCCCCCAAAACAGTACTTCTGTCTTGTCAGGATTCAACCTCAATCTGTTAGCCGCCATCCATCCTCCAACCGCCTCCAGGCACTCACACAGGACATTCACTGCCTTCACTGGTTCTGATTTAAAAGAGAGGTAGAGCTGGGTATCATCCGCATACTGATGAACACCCAGCCCAAACCCCCTGATGATCTCTCCCAGCGGCTTCATATAGATGTTAAAAAGCATGGGGGAGAGGACAGAACCCTGAGGCACCCCACAAGTGAGATCCCAGGGGTCTGAGCACTCATCCCCACCACCACCACTTTCTGAACACGGCCCAGGAGGAAGGAGCGGAACCTCCTGTTGAAGCACATGAGCAAGGTCTTGCCCCATTGAGCAGCCTGGCTGCTGAATTAGGCACCAGCTGACATCTGTACTCTCTTCAAAAGCAGCCCCATGTATAATGCATTGCCATGATCTAACCTAGAGGTTACCGGAGCATAGACAACAGAAGTTAGGTTATCTCTTTCCAGATAGGGGAGCAACTGGGCCACCAGCCGAAGCTGATGGAAGGTACTCAGTGCCACTGAGACCGCCTGAGAAGTACCCTCAAGCTGCACACCTACTCCTTCAGAGAGAGTGTAGCCCCCTCAAGAGCAGGCAACCTCCCATCCATTGGGTTTAGGGAACCGCTCACTAGCAGTGTCTCAGTCGTATCTGGATTGAGCTTCAGTTTGTTGGCTCTCATTCAGTCCATTACCGAGGCAAGACCATCTGTCCAGCACATCCACTGCCACACCTGCAGATGTAAAGGAGAAGTAGAGCTGGGTGTCATCAGCATATTGCTGACAATGTATTCCAAAACTCTGGATGACCCCACTCAGCGGTTTCATGTAGATGTTAAACAACATGGGGGAATAAAAGCAAACGTTGCAAAACTCCACATTCAAAGCTCCATGAGACTGAACAACACTCCCCAAACACCACTCTCTGACAGTGACCATCCAAGTAGGATTCTTTTTTAAAAAATAAATAAATGCTTTATTGGTTGGGTTGAAAATTGCATAACATAACAAAAATGATCGTTGAAAACAAAATAAAAATAAGAGCATACAATCTTTCATTCCTTAATTGATATTTGCTTTGTACATCATTTTGTAATTCAATTAAACTTGACCTCCGATCCTCCCATTGCGTTCCCTGATTAAGTTCTTTAAATAGGCACATGGATCCACATGTGGTGGAACTGTAAAAAGATTAGACAGTTTTGGGAAATGATTTACAACGAGCTTAAGAAAATGTTCAAATGCTCTTTCCCTAAAAAACTTGAAGCCTTCCTGCTAGGAATCATGGGTCATGAAATTCCAATAAAGTTCAGGAGAATCTTTATGTATGCCACTGTAGCAGCCAGAATCTTAATTGCAAAAGATTGGAAAGGAGAGGATATACCATCTAAATCAGATTGGCAAAACAAACTAAGGGAATACGCTGAACTGGTGAGATTATCAGAAAGGTTAAGAGACGTTGCAGATGAAAAATTTATCAGAGAATGGGACATATACAGAGTTTATGTAAAAGAAGACTGTCAAATTACCAATCCATTGCCAGGTTTTGATTGAACTTCTGTGTGTAAAATAGGAAAACTTGATAAAACTCAAAGTAAGTCAGACAACATGGAGAAATCTTAGGCAAGTCCGTCCAAGTAGGATTCGAACCACTGCAGAGCAGTGCTGCCTGCTGCCAATTTTATGTAGACTGTTGATTATGGTGTGAATGAAATATACATAGGGAGTTTTGCTCAACTGATGGTTAGAGATTGCCCAAGCAAGCTGTTAAGTGGATGATCTTTATTTTTGGTCTCTGCTTTTCATCTGTAGGGTGAATCGGGTGAGCCAGGACCAAAGGGACAGGTGATTATATGCAAACAAATATGCATTTCCTTTAACATTGTGAATTAGGTTGGTTTACACTTTTAAATACAAAAGAAGAAGAATGTTTTATTCTTCTGATGATCAGGGAGGGTGGATTGCATTACTTATGGGACAGTGTGCGACTAACTGAAGTTTTTTTAGGTGAGCAAAAACGGAGGGGAAATGTGCTAGAGACTTTAAAATGCTACATGGATAGAATTTGATATGAAGAGAATACAAGGAATAGAACCAACAAATTTCTCATGCTTAGAAAGCAAGCACTCTGGAAACTGATGGCCAGCAAGTTTAAGGCAATCATAAGGAATTCCTCTTTCATGCAGTGCAGAATTAACCCTGGAATTTACTGCCAGAGGGTGCCCTAATGGCCATTTTCATAACTGTTTTTCTTTTGAAGAAATGGTTTAGATGAGTTTATGGGAGCTATTGGCCAATTAAGACATTTTAATCAAAAATAGAACCCTATATGGCTACTTGGGGATTCATAGTTGGGGGGGGGGTTGGATATTACCCTCATGCCCAGCTTGTTAACTCTAAGAGGCATCTGATAGGTCACTGAAACATGGAACGGTGAGCCGGTCTTACTCACCAGAGAATAGGGATTCCAGAGAATACTGTACAAAACAGATACTGAGGCAGAAATTGTTGCAATGCTTATGTTTCTCCAAGGATAGATCAGAAACCATGAAAGCAAATACAAGCAGTATTCACTATTATTTGCATGCTAAATAATAATAATGTTATGTAAATAATTATTTTGCTTTCCACATGTTTTTAATGTTTTCCTTCCACTGAAATTCATTGGAATTGATTGCATAATTACTGAATGTTAGTTTCCTCCATTGTTAATAGTAAGATGAATAACCTAGGTTTTAGCAGAAGCCAAACTGTAGTGGAACAGAAACAGTGCTGACTGTAATGAAAACAGGACGGGACAGAAATTTCTGCCTCCTTATGCCCCTGTCCACCAGCCATTCTTATCACTGTGCATTAGCTCTCCAGTCTTAAAAGGGGCTTTTTTTTAGTCTTGGGCCTCTTCTTAACTAGCGTCTGATCTTTCACAGCAAGGTGTCCGCGGGGAGCCTGGTTTTCCTGGACCTACTGGGGATGCAGGCGCACCGGGTATCCGAGGCTTCCTAGGACCTCCCGGCCCCCGAGGGCTAGCTGGGGAGCGCGGTGTACCTGGAATGCCTGGCACTCAAGGTGCTCCGGTGAGTTAAACCTGATAATCCTCCATGTTACCACAGAAAACAGCCACACAGCACAGCACATGCCTGAGCTAGATGGACCAATGGTCTGACTCAGAGTGTAAGGCAGATTCCTGTGTATTCTGGCAGTGGCTCTTCAGGTTCTGTCCAAGAGATCCTGTTCTCACAATCTGTTAGCAGGTTGTTGTTTTTTTTAAAATAAGAGGTACTAGGAACTGGAACTGGGTTCTCCTGGATGCAAAGCAAAGGGGCAACTCACAGAGGAAGCAGTTCACTGTGTGTCTTCATGCCCCTCTGTGCTGGTCTTGCCTTCTCCCAGTTACTCTCCTCTAGAGGTGAATAATTCTGGACTGTGTCTGCCTGCATCACGTGCAATTGGATCACTGAGGAGGCTGGCCTATTGCATCTGTGCATGAATAATTATTCTTCCTTCATGTCAGGATGCATGCCCTGCTGTTGATGCTTTGGATGCTCTGAATTAGGGCACAGCACCCTCTCATGGCCATCACTAAGTAGTGCAGAAATAATCTTTATGAAATCAGCAATTTAATGATTTGCACGTGAAGTAGAAACCCTGGTTGGCTGTTGCTGTTCTGCAAGCGTGCAGATCCATTTGTCAGCCCAGCAGAGCTGAACTGCAGGTTCTGTGGACACTGCATCTCCAAGGAGATGCTACCAGGCACTGATATTTGCCCATTGCTTTCTCTTCCACTGATTTGCAGACAGAATCTCAGCAGTACCACAAGCAGAGAGTAGAACTGGAAAAGGCACTCTGTAACTGGGCATTGCTTGATAAAACAAAGAGAGGCGAGTAGACCTTCCAGGTTTAGTGGTTGGGGTGTCAGCGTTCTGCATGGCTTTGGTCCCCCACTCCCAATTCTTCATTGCAAGTAGATGCACAGCTGCACATCTCTGTTTAGGTAGCAGGTCTGACAGCACACAAGTAGGGTTGCCAGACTCAATAGAGGACAGGACTTCTGTGCCTTTAATTGCCCTGCTCTCTTTTGAGTCTGGAAACCTTAAAGAGAAACCAGCAGACCCTTTGCTTGGAAATTAAACAAAGGGTCTGCTGGTTTCTCTTTAAGGTTTCCAGACTCAAAAGAGAGCAGGGCAATTAAAGGCACGGAAGTCCTGTCCTCTATTGAGTCTGGTAACCCTACACACAAGTCAGATATTTTCCTCCATGTAGAGTCCTAGTTGTGATAACTAGCAAATCACCTTGCAGGCCTATAAGGTTTCTGGAGTCCAGAGCTAACAATGATGGTAAGAAATTGGTGCAGGCTTCAACAGGGGGAAATTGTTAGGCTATGGAATTCATGACCACAAGAGGAATAATGGCCACCAACTTTAAAAGCAACTAGAACAAATGCATGAAGGACTAGGAGCGTTGTAACTGTTGTTGCTCAGGAATTGTACGAAACCCCCAAAATTGGTGCCGTTTCTAAAGGTTCAGTCTACCATCTTGATTCATAATAGTGTCCAATTTTATCCAAGCACAGATGAAAGCCGCTCCTTGATCTTGGGAATCATTGTGCAAAATTTAGTTATGATATTTTAAGAGGTGTCAAATGCATAGCAAAGAGACAAACAACTTTTCAAAATATATGGTAGACTAGAGGGTTCCACTCTGCTTGCTCTACTTCCCAACCATGTTAGTGCCTCCCGCCCTTCTCTTCTTGGGGTGACCCATTCTGAGGTGGATTCCTAGTAGGGCTTTCTTCCAAGTCTTGGCTCAGTCTGTGTGCCTCTTGTACCCCCTAGTGACTCAGAGTGTTGTCATTGGTCATGATAGCTGTGTATAATCTCTGGTATCAGAGCCTATGCCTTTGAATACTTGTTGCTGGGAAACAACAGCAGGAGAGGATTACTGTGCTGGTGTCCTGTTTATGGGTGCCTCATAGCTATCTGGTTAGCTGGTATGAGAACAGGATGCTGCCTTAGGTGGGCCTTTGAGCCCACTAGGGCTTTTCTTAGATCTACAAGATCCATTTCCTCTCTTTCCACTTTCCAGGGCAGGGACACAGGAGATCAGCACATTGTTGATGTGGTCTTAAAAATGTTACAAGGTGAGTACATAGAAAGAGCCTGCTGGATCTGAACAAGTTGGGTCTGTCTTGGCCAGTGTCTAGATTACAACAGTGTCCAACCAGATGCGTCCTATGAACCCACGAATAGAGCATGAAAGAAACAGCTTCACCCTTCCATTGTTTGTCCCCAAGTAACTAGTATTCAGAGGCAAATTGCCTCTGAAATTGGCAGTCCCGTACCTTCTAAAAAAACAACAACCAGGGTTGAAATCCGTCACGGAATTCACACAGCGTTTGCAAAATTTGCACGGATGTAGCTATACAATGATTATCAACCTAGTGAACAGGCAGGGTTTAGAAAATGATCTCCCACAGCAGATCATCTATTAACTATGAAAATATTGATAGGAAAATGCAATGAATATAGCATCCCTATATACGTTGGGTTCAGCAGTTTCAAAAAAAGCTTTTGACGCTATTGAAACCTGGGCTGTACAATGAGCATTACGAAACTGAAGAATTGACAGCAGATACAACCAGCTGTTGCAAGAAATAGCAGACAAGGCAACAGAAAGACCAACCCCAGTACCCTTAGAAAGAGGAACAAGGCAAGGAAATGGCTCACATAAGCTATTTGCACTTGCATTGAAAGGTGTGTTTAAAAAGCTGTTATGGTCAGAAAAAGGAATTAATATCAACAGAAGATGCCTAATATGCAGATGATATATAATTGCCAAAAGTTGACAAAAAGTGCAAGAAACATTGTACTACCTTTGTAAACCAAGAAAATCCTTAATAAAAAAAAGAAAAAAGAAAAAGGTAGGACTGATGATGAATCTAGCAAATATTAAAGTAATGTTTAAAGAAGAGAATGATATACAATTAGAAATTAAATAAAGCAAATTGAATAACATATCTATTTAAGCCAAAAGAATAATACTGGGAATTGAAAATCAAACAGTGGAAATAAAGTGGAGATTAAAACAATTGTGGGTGGCCTTTGGAAAACTCAACTGTATAATGGAAAAAATTTCCTTAGGCTTTAAAGCTAAAGTGCTCAATATGTGCATTTTACCTGTGATGTGCATTTTACCTGTGATGTGTTATGTTACCTGTGATGTGAAATGGACCATGACACACACAAGCACAAACAATGTAAGAATAAAACAATATGGCATGGAATGCCCAATGTTAAGAATATCAATAACATACAGGAAAAACTAATAATTGTATATGACAAAGATTGAAAGCTATGGATGGTAGTGGAAAAGGCTGCAAAATTAAAAAGGGCATACGCCGGACATGTGGTAAGAGGCTGTTCAGGCTGATGAAATTAGCAGTGTTAGTATGGAGGCACTGCAATTTCAAATGACCAAGTGAATGACTACCTATGTGACGGGTTGATGATCTAAAACTCACAGCAGGGTTTACGTGGTTGCAAGAAACAAACAACAGAAAATAATGGTGAGAACTTGAAGAGGTGTATGTCCAAAAAAGGAAGGAAGGAAGGAAGGATATACAGTGTAGTCCTTCTAGGGTTCCATCAGCTGCAAATTAGTGTCCTCAAAATTCAGCCACTTTTGCAGTTTTATTCCGCAATAAAATCTTTTTTTGTTTGTTTTTGTTGCTGCTGGGGTGTTTTGTTTTGTTTTGTCCCAAATAATGCTAATGTGAAAAGTGTCCCATTCATTTTTTTCAAGGAAAAAACAACTTGGAGAAGCAGGTAAATGTCTTTCTCCTGACACATTTAGCTTTGCTTTGGCACATATTATCACTCCAAGACACACTGGAATTTGGCTTGGGGTAACAAAATGTCCATTTCTTAGTAGTGGAGGGGCAGGACTTTGGCCCAGCATTTAAATGCGAAGCTACCCAATTTGCACTTTCCAAACCAAAACATGAACTCGGCAATCCTTTGAAATGCCCACTTCTCTGAATTTTGCAATGCATTTCCCTAGCCTAGGGATGTGTATAAATATGCATATATTAGTGAAAATAATATACAAAATGCATTCTATTAGGGGAAATTGCAGAAATTGTGTATATTAGAAGGGATTCACATGAAAATGCTGATGAACTTTCATGAGGACTGATACGGAACAGTGGATAATTGAACTCAAGATTGGAAAATGAGAAACTGCGAGAAACTAAAATTGACCCATTGGCCCATCCCTATTTCTTAGTTTCTGCCTGTGGAGGTTAATAACCATTCATAGATCCATTCTCCTTGAATTGGTTTAATTTTGTTTAAAGCCACAAGTGGTGCCTCGACTTACGAGTTTAATCCGTTCCGAAGGCACCTTCGTAAGTCGAAAAATCCATAAGTCGAAAAACGCCATAAAATTCGTAAGTTGAAAAATCCCTATCTAAAACCGCCGCTTTTTTTTTTTGGATGTCGAGACATTTGTAAGCGTGTGGCCATTACCCCCATTCGTAAGTCAAAAAATTCGGTTGTCGAGTCGTTCGTAAGTCGAGGTACCACTGTATTGTATGAATGCATACGAAAAGCACATTCTTTTTGTCTGCCCTGAATCTGCCGGATCCAATAAGGATGGAGGAGCCCCAGGTACATGCCATGCCTCTCTCTGCCTCATTCTCTCTCACTCACTCTGCATTACAGAACAACTGGCTGAGTTAGCTGTGAGTGCTAAAAGAGATGCCATAGGAGGGGCAGGTGTGATGGGACCACCTGGACCTCCTGGACCACCTGGATCACCTGGTCAGCAAGGGCCACATGGACACCCTGGCCCTCGAGGCATTCCAGGAATCCTAGGAGCTGTAGGACAAATTGGCAACACTGGACCTAAAGGTAAGAGCCCATCTCTGCATGAAAAGCCTCATTGAGTTTTGTGGCTCAATTCAAGTGGCGTGTAGCATATTTCCTCCTTCCTGTGCTGCTTCCTCTTCAGTGCTTAGCAATGGTTCATTCTGACATCCAAACCAGCAAAATATGGTTCATGTTTGCTCTCCAAACCCCCTTGGTAAACTTCGCAAATATGGCTATTTTTTCTGACTTGTGTTCCGCAGTTACTGTCTTGCATAGTTTGAAGTTTTGCTAGTCATGGGGAGGAGTGGCAAGATTCCAATCACCTGCTGATTTCAGCCACGAGGGCTAGAAACTTGTACAAATTTTAAAGTTGAGATTCTGAAGAAACTGCCTTCTGCACACGTTTGCACATTCTAGGGGTTTTCTTTGTGGAATCGCAGCATAACTAAGCATAACTGGCAATGGGGGTGGGGAAGCTGAATCATGTCTGTTTCCTTTGTGATAGCTTATTGCTGATTTTAATTACCGTTGTATGTCTTCAGAACATTTGTTTTAAACTGCCTTTTTCTGATAAGTTCAATGTTTTAATTTTTGTAAATCACTTTGAGGTTTTAACTGCAAGTGAGTGGTGTATAAACTTTGTTAAATGAGAGCTTTTCTACAGCAAGAGCAATGCAGGATCAGCTGCTCTGCTGTCAGTCCTGGAGGGATGTGTGTGTGCATGAAGTGTTAAAAGTCTCTCACTGTTTCCCCCCTTCCAATTCTACAGGAAAGAGGGGTGAGAAAGGGGAGCAGGGAGAGCCCGGCCGTGGACATCAAGGGATGCCAGGGCCACCGGGAATACCAGGTAAGGTGACTGCAGAGGCACCAAGGGCAAATCACAAACAGAAGGCTTGTCAGGGACTTCCCACATGGCATCAGTGCAAGTTGCCTGGGGCAGTAGTGATACATGTTGTGTGGCAGAGCTGCCTTCTGGTGCCCACTTTGCCCCTGGTTGAGAATGAGGCAGTAGTGAGGTTGGGGCCATGGCCACCAGTACAACCACACTGCCTTGCCCCAGCTCCATTGAGGCCCCACAGATCTACCCCACCACATGCGCCATGGCCATGGGTCTTCCACTCAGCATGATCCCAGATCACTTATCACACCTACCTTTTAGCCCACTGTCTCTTTGAGTAGCATTGTCAAGGGTCTTGCCAACAGGCTGGCATCCCGCAACCCAGCCCCCTCCCCAAAATGCCCACCCGGAGAGCTTGAGAATAAAGAGGTCACAGCAAACAGGCTCAGTATCAGAATCTAGGCTGGCATGGGTATGCCAAGGCTGACCCCGGTTGTTGTGACATCTTTTTGTTCTTACTTCTTTTGGAAATCTTTTATAGTCAGGGGGCAGCCAACTGGGCATGCCCATAGCTACAGATGATCTTTTCATTATTTTTATTTTAAAGTACATTATCCATTTCCATGGTGCTTATGGTAAAGGTGTTTAGCACCAGACTAGCACGGTCACGACTGGACCTAATGGTCAGGGGTCCCTTCACCTTTACTTAGCAAAAGCAAACTCCATTTTATTCTTACAGTCATGATGGAACTATTTTTCCTCCTTTTTCTTTTACGATTGGTAACCTGGTTTGGGTTTTTCTGTTTGCCCTAACATGCCAAGAATGTAGAATCAGCTGTGAATCATTGAATAACAGCGGAGGGGAGAAGGGAAATGTTAATTGTGTGCTTCACACCTGAAACAATGCACTTGGCTGCCTTGTGTGTGTAAGACTGTTACAGGTGTGGGAAAACTGTGTCCCACCAGATGTTGGACTTGAGCTCCCATCAGCCCCAGCCAGCATGGCCACATGGGAATCTCCTTGGCTTTTCTCCCAGAACCTTGAGGTCCACCAACTGGAGCCAAATGAAAAATAGTGTCGTAGAAAGGGGCAGTGAATGAGGGCACCCTTGGATGCATCTCACTCCAGGAAATTGTTCTCAGTAGTAGAACTGAGACCACAGGTCTATCACACAAAAATCTGCCTTTGTTTCAGTAACAAAAAAGTTGCTGTGATCATTAAGTGGTTGGGTGCCAGAAACGCTTGGTGATCTATTGCAAATCAGCCAGAGACCTACCAGGAGGTCCTGATCTACTTTTTGCCCGCAAAGATGCACAAACATGGACTACCCATTCCTCTTTTCACTCTTCTAGGTCTTCCAGGACACCCTGGCCAAGCCACAAATGGCAAAGAGGGAGAGCGAGGCACCCCAGGTGTTCCAGGAGAAGCTGGGCGACCTGGTTTACCTGGCCCTCCTGGTTCTCCTGGGCTCTGTGAGGCAGCCGCCTGCCTAGGAGCCTCTGCCTATGCTTCAGCCCGCCTGACTGAACCAGGTGCTGTCAAAGGACCTTCGTACTAGATGTGGTCGGGGAGAAGTTCTGTTGCATTGAGTTGGCAAAAGCTCCACCACTGGCATTGCGGGACCAAACACACCAGGACTTGAGAGCAAAGAGACGGGGAACAGCCAATCAAAAGCTCTTACAGAGCGAGGAGGCTCTGTCTATTGCTTGGGCAACAGTCCATTGCTGTTGAGAAGACAAAACTTGGCCACTGTGAGTAGCCTGAATCAAGGTGAATTAAAAGGCGCCCATGGAGACTCGCAGAGATGCAAAACTTGTCTTAATAGCTTGGATCGAAATTGCACATGAAACCTCACTAAATGACTGTTCCTCTTTTAAATATGTAGAGGTAATTGCTGACCCCATCTCACTGCCATGAAAATAAGTGTGTGTATTGTCTAGATAGATGTTGTCAATAGTTCAAAAAGCAAGGGGGAGGGGATTTTATCCTTTATCTTGACCCCAAATCATATTATAATTTGTTGACTCTGTAGAGCAGCCTTCCCCAATCCAGTTTTCTCAGATGTTTTGGACTACAATTCCCATCAGCCATAGACATCATGGCTGTCCTGGCTGGGGCTGATGGGAGATGTAGTCCAAAAATTGAAGGCATCATTTTGGGAGAAAGCTTCTGTAGAGTACACACAGTGACTTCTCTCTGTTGGTGTTTGTGTGGAATAGCTCCACATGGAAAAAAATTGGAATTGCCGCATGAATGAATTTTCTTGATAAGTGGCATTTGATTTTTCAAAATGTAGTTTTTGATCATTCCCTACCCACCCGAGTTTTTCTTTACCTCACTCTGTGTAAATAGCACAGCAAAGCTTGCTATCAGAAGAATTTACCTTAAGAACAAGCTTATCAATTGATCCCTTGATAATTCTTTAATTATTTCATTGATTCACTGCCCCTCTTTACTCTTTCAGCCCCTTCTAAATCTCTAACTTGTTAACTTTTTGTCACATTATATTGCATTTGCATGGAAGGATTGATCTCCCCAAATTTGTCCTCATTTCTACTTGCATTATTATTGTACTTTTTATGAGATACAATTTTTGGTTGATTATTTATCACCCCAAATCATCTCTCCAAAGCTGTAAATCTTTGTAAAATAATGTTATTTTATAAGTACTAATTAAAAATCAGTATTTTTTTCCCTCCACAAAAAATAGCTAGTCAAACAAGACAATAAAATGAAGAATGAATGCCAATTAACGTAATTGCTTCTCTGGGTTTAATAGACTTGTAAAAATTTTCTTTTCATTAGTGTGTGTTTCAATAATTATCTTTTGTGGCTAATTAATCATCCTCATGATTTATTTACTGGATCTTGCTCTTGTTCAGGGGATAAAATGGATTACTTTGGAGGACCAACCTGGCTCTGTGATCCTTTAGATACCGTATTGTCCACATTTTGTGGAAGGGCTTGAAATGTAGCTAACTTTCCAAATTTGATTCAAATTCCAGTTCTGAAATGTGTTTGGTTTGTGTGTGCAGGGATGAAACTGAGGTTTTAATGATAGGACTTTAGCTACATCATTTATTCTAGGGCAGGGGCGTCCAACTCCCAAGAGACTGAGATCTACTTCCAGAAAAAATATCTCACAGTGATCTACTCATTTTTTTTGGGGGGGGGAGCAGGTCAAAGTTGTTGATGAGCTTTCCTTAGGGTGGGAAATCAAAGTTGTTGAGCTTTTTTGAGGGGGGAAATTCAAAAAGCTAATGAACTTTTTAAAACAGTAAGTAAGAAGAATTGCAATAAATTGCTCACCAACAACACAGCCTCTATCAGGCGAATGCAGCAGACAACTAAGGAATGCCCATTAAACGCGACGCGGGGAAAGACTGGGGGGAGGGGGGCGGAGACATGATTCTAAACAACACGAGCAGTAAGGAGACTGCGATCGACCACAGTCATCCAGGGATCAACCTGTCGATCGCTGTCGACCAGTTGGACACCCCTGTTCTAGGGGATAGTCATACTTGGTGATGGAGAGTCATGTAATGCTTTGAAGACCAACCATTTTTGGTGGCATAAGCCATGGGTTCCAATTCTAAATATGATTCCTGCATCTTTTACTGTAATCTATCTATTGTATAATCATGTTATATTCATGTTACTTTACAAGTGTCACTGTATTCCTGCCAGTGATTTCAACTGTTTACAGGGGTCTCTCAAATATGTTAGAAAGTTATTCCAGTCTTTTAAGAATACTTGGCCAAGGGTAGTGTTCCATGCATCTGATGAAAGCTGGTTCACAAAAGCTTATGTCACAATAAATCTGTTAGTTGTTAAGGTGACACAAGGCTGTTTCTCCCTAGTTTGTCACTGAATTTTTAACCAAAACTTGAAATTCCCCTACCCAAACTCTGAAGATCTGTGTCATTCTTATTTGACAATTTATGCACTTTTTAAAAACAATTAATTGAGGCTAACGCTTCATATATCTGATAACCAATTTAGCTGTAAGATCTACAAATTTGAAATATTACAATTCAACTTTCAAAGCAGGAGGATGTGGTTGTAGGGAACGGCAGTGTTCTTGAACTCTCCAAGGTCCTGAACAGCAGAACGGCCCAGGTTATTTAAAATAGGAATTCTAAGCACTTCTTGAACTTGAGGCTCCGCGTATAAGACCATCATAAATGTTCACAGCTGTCCTCAACAGGAGCATTTGTGGTGATATTACTTTTATTTGCGGGGAAGAAATTTATTCTTCCATTTCTTTGTTTATTTTAGAACAAAAACCAGAATAAGAAATGGTGCCATGGCAACCATTTCCAGCTATGCCACACCCTGTGGCAGCCATTTTGTGGCTGGTGCTGATAGAACTTCATCAAAATTCCAAGTGTGCTCATTGGCTTCAAAGATTTTGCTACTCCTGATGTACAGTTTTGAAAGACAAAACCGCTACCACAGACTACAATAGACAGTGCCCTTCTTTCAATACAGAAGCAATATGCCGGCTTGCACGTCTCACCAATCATAGGGTTTGGTAGCAGAGTCTGAATGCATAAGAAAACCATCACAGATTTCTCATAGCTATTGCATTGTGCCCTTTTACAGAATACAAGTCCAGGTATCAATAGCTCCTATGGGGATTGGAGAGGGATTAATAAGGAAGAAGTTGCGAGACCAGCCAGTATAGCAACATGGGTGTGTACCATCACTGGTGAGTCCTGTCATGTGACGCCCAGGGGACCACTTCCTTGATTCTCTGCCACCCACCTCAAGTTGGGCAAAATTGGTGGAAGTTAATTTCCAATATTATATTTGTAAGATGAAATTTAATCAAGAAATTAAGCCTCTTGCATACTAACAAGGCTCCACGATGCATCTGACAAATGGGAAAAAATGAACAGGAACCTTCTTCCTCCTCCCTCCTCTTTCCCCTCTCATGCTCCATCTTTTTCATTAAGGGCCTTCATAAATATTCATTGTATAAATAGAAGATTGGATGCCATGAAAGCAGTGGGGGCCGGGGAGAGAGAGAGAGAGATTGAAATCAGAGTGTTTCTGCAGGAATAAAAGGCCAGGCGACTGGCCAAACTTCAGCCCAAATAACAATAAATCACTGGCACAAGGAGGATAAGAAACAGCCCTGTCATCTTTGTCATCTCAGTCTTCAGGGTAAATCAAAAGAGAGTTAGCCAATTTTTTTTATTAAAAAAAAATTAAACAAAGACCTGCTGGCGCTTTAATTGTATTGGACACTTAGAATGAAGTGCTATGAATATTAATTAATGTGGCCAGAGGCAGCTAAACAGAAGACGTGGGAATATCACCCAAGTCAGCCCCAACCACCTGCTTTTCAAGTCTACTGATTCAGAAAGAAAAACGAGTTCCCTAGTTAGCTTAATAAATTGCACATTATAATTTATATAGAAGCTCAGTGTAAGATAATGGTGTGTTGAAAGTTCTGAATTGATTTCTTTTCTTTTGGGCACATTCCCTGGGGTGCGGAACAATACAAATTTTGTGGGGAGAGAAACCCACAATCTTTGGTGGGCTGGCCATTTCAAAGGTGGGAGACTGAATTTTTAACAGACATGCTCTCAAACCCCCAACTTTTTTTGGCCGCCAAGGGTTCCACTGAGGGCAGCCAGGGTCCGCCCCTGCCTCCTCCAGCTGCAAAATCCCCCCCAAACGTACCTGACTGGATGCTGCATTGTCACTGCTTTTCTGCAGAGACATTGTGGGGTGAAATAGCCCCAGACAATGCTTGAAGCGCCACTTTTTGTTTCCCACATTTATAGGATGCCTGCCGACTGTCAGTGTTTTGTGGGAGGGACTCGGCACAGACCATCAATTTAAGTTTGTGCAATTCACTTTGAAAAAAAGAATGGGACTTTTTGAAGTTAGGGAAGTGACAGGAAAATGCATGGAGAAGTCGGTGGTAAATGGATGATTCACAAGAGGACGCATAAACACCCCAGAGGCAAATCAGGACGAATGCTCATTGTCATACAACGGCCCAGCAATGAATAAGAAAGAATATTCAATAAAGACCAGGCAGCATCTAACCTTGGAATATACTCAATATACAGGTCATCTGACGGGGCCCATAGAGAAGAAGGGGGAAAGGATAGGCCTCTGCTGCTGCATCTTGCCAGCCTTTCCTCAGAAGGTGCCTCCCCACTTTTGCTGCTATAGAACGGTGATTTTAAATTGGCACTTTCAGCCTGTTAGGGCAATCAGTTCATATGTGCAGTCGTCATTTGTTTGTTTGTTTGTTTCAAATATTAACCTACCGCTTATTGTTCAGGACTTCTAAGGGGTGCTCTCTGCTTCATGCTTGCCCTTGTTTGTGGAAGCGGGGGATGAAAAGCAGGAAGGGGGCATGCCAGAGTGGCACTGCTCCTTCCTTCCCTCTCTCGCTTGCATGCATGACGATTGCACTTACAACCTGAGTGTATGAATAAGGCTTTGGTATGTGATGCACTTGGCAGAGTAACTGTAGGAGCCTGGCTGTTGCATCAGACCAGAGACCCATCTAACCCAATATTCTCTTCTCACAGTGGATAATTTGGTGCCTATGAGAAGCCCAAAAGCAAGACCTGAACACAGCAGCAGGTATTCAAACTTAGGGACTCTGGCAGCCAGAGCCTGGTGCCTCAGCCTCTATGCTGCTGTGGAAGCTTGTTAGAAGATCTACTCCTAGCCAGAACACAGAAAGCTGTCTTATACCAAATCAGATCATTTGCCCATCTAGCTCAGTATTGTCTACACTGACAGGCAGCAATTTGCAGAGTTTCCAGCAGGATTCTTTCCCATATCTTCCTGAACAGAGGGTCAGGGTTTGAATAGCAGACTGTCTGCATGCAATGCATAGGTTCTGCTCCTGCACTACAGCCCAGCCCCCAAAAGACAAGTTTTATGTTTGCAGTCAGTGGTTTCCTTCCTTCCTTCCTTGCACCAGGGGGCACTGTTTGCTTTCCAAAGATGCACTGCAAAGCATAAGAGTTTGTGTGGCATGAAAAATAAAAAGACCAAGATCAGAGTGGTTGAGTGAACAGAGCACTAGTAAAATGGGGAAAGGGAGCAAGGTGTATGAGTGCCCCTGAAATTCTCCCACTTTCAGATTATATTGCAGCTCAAAGATTCTCAAATGTCGACACCGCGTGGGTTATGGACAGGTCTTTAAATCGGAGACCTGCTTTCAGTAGCACAGTATATCAAAATGGGAAAGACATACACAAACAGTCCAACCGATGAACACAAGAATGTCTTTGCTGTTTCAGGCTACAGATACGTCTAGCCCAGCTTTCTGCCTCTAACAGTGGACAGCTAGATGTTGTTGGGAGTTCATAAGCAGGGCTTAAGGAGGGTGGTGGCCACCCCTTAGGTGTTGTGACAATCCCAAACATTTGTATGAATCTGAAGCTACTTAGCCTACTGAGATGTAACCCACAGGTAGAACATGTGCTTTCAGTATAGAATGTCCTGGTTCAGTATTTGGCATTGCAAGCAAAATAAAGGATCAGGGGGCAGATGATGAGGCCTCGCAGAGCCAGAGTAGGCAGTGAAGGCTATGTGCTTTGTAGGCAGATGATATCACCATCTTACTGAGGCTGAGCAGGTCTGGGTCTCGTCAGTGCTTAGATGAGAGGCTTTATGGAAGCCACATTTACACTGCCTTGGATGTTGGGGTGGAAGAAAGGTGGGATATACATATGCAACAGGATAAAAAGATAAACAAAAAAAAGTGAAAGTAAATAGTGTGTAGAAAGAGATGGGGAAGAGAATTAGGCAGGGATCCAACAGAGCAATTTTGGAGATAAGTGTGGAACCAGTTTGACAAGCTGTCGTATAGTGTAGCCATAAAAAAGGAACAATGTAAATTGCTCTTCAGATGGTACCTAATACATAGCACCAGAAAGATTAAATAGACTCTACAGGGCTAATTATTTTAAATGCTGGAAGTGCCAAGCTGATTGTGCTCACTTTCGTCATATGTGGTGGGGCTGTCGGACTGCTACACGCTACCAGAGAACCATTTTTCAATGTATGCCAGGCATTGTGGACATTACAATAGGAGCTCTTTTTTTTTTTTTGCTGGTCCTGTTCAATGTCATTGGAAATGAGGTGGAGAAGACTGTAAGATTCTTAGTTTTATCTTATTAATGGCTGCAAAAATCATGCAGGCAAGGAAATGGAAGGACCGGAATTTACCACCCGTTTGGGAATGGCTAATGAAACGTGTTGAACTGGCAATGATGGATAAACTAACAGATGCAATTCAGGAAAGAGAAGGCATGAAATGGATTTCAATAGCTGCAGAGAGATGGAAATGTTTGGTGGGTTATTGGAATGAGCTACACAGAAACGAGATTAGAAATATTTTTTATTATTTAGCTTATGTATTTGACTATTCCACCTTCACAGTGCATCATAAGCTACCATTTATAAATGAATGGGTGGTTAACCTATAGCTCTTCAGGTGTTGTTAGACTCCAACTCCCATCAGCCTTAGCCACCATGCCAATGGTCAGGGATGATGTGAGCTGCAGTCCAGCAGCATCGGGTCTCTTGGCACCCTCTGCTATAAGACATGACTCTTTCTCCCAAGTGTCCTCAGTAAAGCTGAAATAAATCACATCAAGGCACTGGATCCTTATGAGGAAAGGCAAACTGCTTTGGAACATTATGCTTAAGAAGAAGGCAGGAAAAGGATTAAGGAGGAACCCGATTGACATCGATAAAATTGCACGTGGGGCAGAGGAATTGGAGAGATTTCTTCTCTCCCCCCCCACTTCATGATAAGAACATCTAGTCCAGCATCCTGTTCTACAGTGGCCAACCAGATGCCTGCAGAAAATTCGCGAGCAGAACGCAAGCACAAGAGCCTTCTCCCCTCTCGTGGCTTCCAGCAACACGTATTCCTAAGCACAGCCATCGTGCCAAGCAGCTATTGATATTTTTATCCTCCATGAATTCATCCAGTTCTCTTTTAAGGCCATTCAAGTTGGTGGCCATCACTACATCTTGTGCCAGAGTATTCCATAGTTTAACCAAGGTGTTGCATGATGAAGTCCTTTCTTTTATCTCTCATTGGATGTCCATGAGTTCTAGTGTTATATTGGGGGGGGGGGAGCTTTAGCCTATATACTTTCTCCATGCCATTCATAATTTTATAAACTCACATTGTGTCGCCTCTTACTTGCCTTTTCTCCAAAGTAAAAAGTGCCACATGCTGCAACCTTTCTTCGTTGGGGGAGTCACGCCAGCCTGTTGATGATTTGGGTTTTCCTTTTCTGGACCTTTGATACCATAACTGGTATGGAGGATGGGAGAGATCACTTGATGAAACTGACTGCTTGCAGCTTCAAGAGAGACCACAGCATGTCCTCCTTCATGCAATGCAGAATTAATTTAAGGAATCCGCTTCAGATGCCTGGGATAATATTTGTGCTCACAGACCCTCCCAGGCTTAACAAAATGCATGGCAGAGGAAGAAGAAGAAGGAGTAGGAGAAAACCCTTCCACAAGCTTATCAATTGTATGATTAATGAAAATGCAAAGCTTACCCTTTGGAGGCCTGGCCCATTCTTCAGAGGCCCCAGCTCATGGAAGGCTACCGAGCTGATATGATTAAAAAGCTTTCCCCACAACTTTTACAAGGCAGTGATTTGGAAGGACAGTGCCTGAGCAGATTAAGAAAGATTATGTTTTAATTAAAGTAGCTGCTCAGGTCTGGATGTATTTCTTCCTTTCCCTTTGCCAGTGCATGCCTTAGCCTGGCTTGAGTCACTTCACTGGTGCAGACCAAATGGGACTTGCCAAACCTTGATATTGCAGGGATATCTTAGGATGCAAAAGGACCCAGCTGATATCTTCCACTGCCCTCGTCTGTGAGGTTTCCCTTTTCATTCTTGGCTTTGCAGCTGCTGACTGAACTCAAGCATCAGACTCATTCAGCACAGAGCTGAAATGGGCCATGAGAAAGCCATGTTGTGGAGCGTTGAGAGCTTTCAAGCTCTGGAATGACATTGACCCTCTCACCCAGGCTCACGTTAGGAGGAACATACACTACCTGAAGGTTGTACATGGTGTGTGAGACTTTACTCTGAGTAAACTTGCATATAAAGCACTGGGAGTCTCTCTTCTTCCAGAGTTCCACAATCTGTCTGGAAAAGATTCAGGTAGGTGCTGTGTTGGTCTGACACATTCGAAATAAAGGAAAAAAATTGTCCAGTAGCACCTTAAAGGTAAAGGGACCCCTGGCCATTAGGTCCAGTTGTGACCGACTCTGGGGTTGCAACGCTCATCTCGCTTTACTGGCCGAGGGAGTTGGCGTACAGCTTCCGGGTCATGTGACCAGCATGACTAAGCTGCTTCTGGCGAATCAGAGTTCTGGGCTACTGGACTATTTGTTTTGTCTGGAAAAGATCGAAGAACATTTAACCAAAGAAAGGAGGCAGGACCAGCCCACACATTAGCCTTGGTGAGGCAGTTGCCTCAGGCAGCAGACTGGTGACAGCTGGGAGGCCTAGCAGATCTGGGCCCCTAAGGAACATGTGGCCCCATCACCTCCAGTACAGAACCCCCAATGGATTAACAGTCTGGCTCTGTATTACAGTTTTCTTTCAATTCCTTTCCCCTTCATGTGTATGTGTGTGTGTGTGTGTGCGCGTGCGCTCATGATTATTAATTATTTCTGTACTCTCTCTTGAAAGCCATAGGAACTGGGGATGCTGAAGTGTTCTGTAATTAAAGGCACCCAGTTGCGAGCATTTACCAGCAGGGGGCTGTTCCAGGGCGGGTGGCAGGCTGCAGTTTGCATTGGCAGAAGCGCCACACTCCATCCACTTCATGTTCAGACATGTATTGACTGTGGATGCAATGGTCTTCCTTCTGGGGCACCAGGCAAAAGAATTGCTTCCTTCTTCCTACATAGAAATATAAAAAGAGCCCTGATTCTTTTCTTTTCTTGGAACAATCAGAAGGAAAAGAAGAGGGGGAGGGGATGCCATTGTAATGCATACCAATCCACAAAGACTTATCAGGACATCATTGTATACATGTCTCAGGGCCTGAGTTAGACGTTGTTGTTGTTGTTGTTGTTGTTGTTGTTGTTGTTGTTGTTGTTAATTTTCAAACAAAAAATGTACAAAATTCTGCAAAACACAGTTGCTATCAAACAGGATCTGATGACAATATACACAGTCCATATACAATGATGAATCACAGGTAAGTGAATGCATGGGACGCGGGTGGCGCTGTGGTCTAAACCACAGAGCCCAGGGCTTGCTGATCAGAAGGTTGGCTGTTCAAATCCCCACAACGGGGTGAGGTTCCGTTGTTTGGTCCCTGCTCTTGCCAACCTACCAGTTTGAAAGCACATCAAAGTGCAAGTAGATAAATAGGTACCACTCCGGCGGGAAGGTAAACAGCGTTTCCGTGCGCTCCTCTGGTTCACCAGAAGCGGCTTAGTCATGCTAGCCACATGACCTGGAAGCTGTACGCTGGCTACCTCGGCCAGTAAAGCAAGATGAGCGCCACAACCCCAGAGTTGTCCACGACTGGACCTAATGGCCAGGTGTCCCTTCACCTTTACCTTTTAAGTGAAGGCATGGAAGGTAGCAACTAAAACTGTATATACCACAGACATAATGGTTAGACAAAACAACGGCCCTATTACACCAAGGGAATATTCACCAATTGGAATATTCAAATGCTCAAAGTACTCTTTATCAACCATATTTGTCCGTAGGCCGTGGGTGGGGAGGGATGTGTGTCTATTTATGGAATCTTATCCAACTGAAAAATTCCCTGCAGAATGAAAATCATCAAGTGCGGGAGATAGGACCAGTCCGATGTGCTAGTCCTTTAATTTTAATTGTGGAGTTTTCTGCAGCCTGAAATATTATATTCCAGAGCCTGTGTATATTGGGGGGGGGGAGTGGGGGGTCAGGCTGTGCTCCCACCCTATACACATTTATTAGAAAATCTGAACACATTCGCATGTAGTCGGGAGGAGAAGCCTGTTGCTGGAAGGCTGTTGTTGTTTCCCACACTCTGGGGGACTGCAGGGAGCTTGGGAAAAGCTTTAGCATTTCCTTTCTGCTGTGAAGGGGTCCTGGGGGAGAGAAATGAAAGCAAACTGCAAAGAGGACCACAAATAGCAACTGAATGCACTGACAGTTGTGTTGCTGTAACTGCTAGACAAGCCTTCTCCAACCAGATTTTGGTAGCTACAGTTCCCGGCTGGCCACCCATGCTGACGGGCTGATGGGAAGTGCAAGATGCAACCAGGTTAAGGAAGGCTGCACTTGCCAGGGCATCCAACAAAGGCTTTGTGTGGCCAATGAAGGGCTTGTGTAGATCCATACAAAGTTGTTGCATTCCGTTATATAAAGGTGAGGTGTTCAGCTCAACTTTTAACAAAGGGAAATCTGCATCCACCAAAACAAAACAAAACAAAACCAAAAACAATATTCCAGTCAATTCTCTCCATAACAGTCTTTTACTGAGCTCGAACACACACACACACACTTTAAAATTTAAATGACTGTTAGCTGAATTTGTTGCTGACCGTGTGGACTGCCTTCACATCATATTGCCTGTTACATTCAATTTAGGAGCGGCTTGTCTTTTCTTCTTCTTCTCCATTTCTGTAATGAGAAGCTGGGAGAGAAATGAGACCGTCACGCCTCAGCTTCTTAAATTGGAAATGCATTTTTAAATGTTTTGCCTTCCTGGCTGGGCTACATTTATTCTCATCAAATGTGCAGCAGAGCTACCTTTCAACCCAGGGTTTCCTAGAGTTCAGGAGTGGAATCTGGGACACTGCTAAACAGTGAGACACTTGTGTTGGGTTCCAGATCTGCCCCCCCCCATTTTTTAAAAAAAGCAAAAAAGAAGAGTTTTTATTTTATTTACATACTTGTTCGATGAACAACACTTATATACTGCTTCATGTATGAAATTTTCCAAGCAGTGTACAGAGATAATAAAATTGTACAATAAAAAGACGTTGCCCCCCCCCGTCTATATTTTATTTCTGTTATATATGGTTCTTATTTGAGCCCCCCTGGATAACTAGGTAGCTGTCTTTCCCCACACCCGCCATACACACCTGAGTGATGGTTAAACTACTGTGTTTATTCAAATTGACAATGCCAGCAGCAAAAAAAAAATGTAGCCTAAACAAGGATATCCCAAAGTTCTTTCCACCCAAGGTCTAGATGTGCCAACAAAAGTCTACATCCTGTCGCCTTACTCATTGTTAATGCAAGGAGGTGTTTGGTGAGTTGGTATCCCTCTCTCACTTTTCCACGATGAAAAAGAAGAAGGGTTACGAATATAGTGGTCCAGTTTGTGGCAGAAGGAGGTGCCAGCAATTCTTCTGCTCCAACTGAGAGTTGCAGTAGCTGATCCAGCCAACAGGATTGGAAAAAAACATAATCCCAGCTGGAAGTGTCCCTTCCTGGTTGAAAAATTGTCTCAGAGCATGTGGTTCTCCATAGAGGACCAAGCACTGGAGCAATACTCCACACATTTATGGGAATTTGAAGCCAATGAAAGCTAGCCTCCCACCTCAGATGGAAAGGGGCTGAACCAATGCCAAACGAAGTGGAATCACTTACAGTAACCAATCAGAAATTTACTTTGAGGATCATTCCACCTTCTTAATAGTTTTGAACTTCCTTTGTGGATCAGAAGAGTATAGAATTTTCCATAAAGGATTCTGGGAATTGGGTCAGTTTTCCAGAACAGAGTGGCAAACCTACTTCAGATGCATTGATTACTAAGAAGTTGCAGTTTAAACTAATCTTAGAAAACAGTTAGGTACCTACAGTACACCCTTGTGTGAATTGAAACAAAGCTTGTTTTCTATCTTACTCGTAATCCTGTACTCAAAGCAAACACAAAAAGTCAGCTTGATAATGTTTTTATGTTTTAATGAAACAATCATTATGTCAGCAGCTACTGTATTGCATCAGGTTACAGAATCCTGTCCAACCACCGTAGTTTATGATGCAATCATTACATCAGCAGCTACAGTATTTCATCAGCTTTTGATTCGACCGCCGTTTGAGAAGGATGTGATGCCTAGGAAACGTATGAAGATCGTAATTCTGCATGGACACACAGCTAAGACGTATCAAGAGATTGCCTCAGTGGTTGGTGTGAGTTTAGCAACTGTTAGCCGTGTCATCAAGTTGAAGCAGGAAACTGGACAACTATGGAGAAGCTCATTCAGGCGCTGATTCAAGTGTGGTACAGGGACCCGAAAATCAACATTGAATGTCTGAAACTACAGTGGTGCCTCGCTAGACGAATTTAATTCGTTCCACGGGTCTTTTCTTATAACGAAAAGTTCGTCTAGCGAATCCCATAGGAATGCATTGAATTTTTTTTGAATTTTTTTTTTGCCCATAGGAACGCATTAATTGAATTTCAATGCATTCCTATGGGAAACCGCGATTCGCTAGACGAATTTTTCATAAAATGAATTCGTCTAGTGAGGCAACCTCTGCTCAAAAAATCCTTTTGTTAAGTGGAAATTTTGTTAAGCAGGGCATTCGTTAAGCGAGGCACCACTGTAGTAGATGCCATGGTGTTCAAATGCTGCTTAAAAACAGCAGTGGCCATATCCGTTACTAATGTATGTATATGTGAGTTTTGTACACGTACATGTGAATTTTGTACAATAAAATACTAAATTCATTGTTTGTTTCAATTAATTCACACAAGGCTGTACAGGGAAAAGAAACAAAAAAACCTTACAACTTAGTTTGATTTCCTTCCTTCCTTCCTTCCTTCCTTCCTTCCTTCCTTCCTTCCTTCCTTCCTTCCTTCCTTCCTTCCTTCTCTCCCATGGAAGTTTAGAACATAGAGTCATTTTCTCAGTCAAACTAACCTCACAGGCCATTGTGGGGATGAAATGGAATGACTCCCCAAATATGCCAGCTTGTTCTCCTTGGAGGAAGAGAAAGGAGAGGCTATAAATGGGAGAGAGGAACTAAGTCGCCCAGTATCCTTGCAGCCGTTCACTGTCTCCAGCTGTTTGCCCTTGTCCTCCGCCGACATGACTTGGTAGTGGTTGTTGATACTTGATATCACTGACTTGTATCTTTCTTGACTTTATAGGCTTAATGATGCAAGGCCCCATGTCTTTCTTAACTGGACCTTAACTGTTCACCTTTTTGCCCTTGAGTTTGTGATTGTTTGAATTAATTCATGTTCTCCAAGAGACAGATTGAATATCGGTTCATAGCCAAGGATGTAATCAGATTTGATCCATGCACCTGGAAAGTGATATGCTCAGCATCCCTGGAGGGCATTAGAACATACTGACGTGAGGCAGTGATGGCCTGATTTGAGCCTGAGTCTATCAGCTGTGGCTTAGCCCCCAAGCGTTTGTTCAGTGTTAGAGCTCTACCCTATAGCTTATGATATGAGAATGAGTTTCAAGGGAACCGGAGAGGTGTGGGACTTCAAAATAATATGTACAATAATAATTATTTTTCGAAACTCTACTACAGAGCAATAGACGTAATGCACAGAGTACATACTTGAGAACAGATAATTGAAACAGAGCAAAGAATGCAAGTCCAATTATGAGTTGTTATTTATCCCTTTATGAACATTAGAGGGTCTTGTTTTGTATGAAACCTCCCTGCAGTTTAGCTTGAGCCACTCAGGGTTGTAATAGCCATCTATTCCATTTCACACAAGTCAAGAAAGGCATTGAAATTGTCTTGAATGTGTCCTTCCCCAGGTTTTTCCTTTTTTGGCAAAACCCCTTAGAAAGTTATTATGATACCTCAAGTGCTCTGAGAGTGCAATTTCCCAGTTCCCACCCAGTCAGCATTTCACAGAAAACGATGGTGTCATCCAATGACTGGCGAGCTTCTAGCAGACACCTGTGACCAGTGCCTGAATTTAGTATCCTCTGACCACTTGATCACAGATCAAGTCAGGTCAAGGGGGCATCACTTGCCCTGTAGTAGCAGAGATTTCTGCAAAGTCAATGTCCCTGTAATCCCTTACCATACTCATCCATTCACCACATGTCAAGTTATTTTCCAAGTAACCTGCAATTCTGGATTTCCATGGCCCTTTCCTGAGACCTCTCCCCCCCCCCAAGCTGAAGCAGAAGCTTCATATTTCAGCCCACACCCAGTCACACCCTCCATTGCTGGCCTTCCCCTTCCCCTGTCCTGGTGGTGGGTGCAGCAGGAGACTGGGAAGTTTTATTCCCCTCCCTGAAATATGCACCAGGGACCAGGAGGGGGGAGGGGAATCTGCCAGTTTGGTTCCTCTCCATTTCTCATTTTTCCACTCATAAATTCAGTTCTCTACATTTCCACAACAGTTTGTCATTTTTATATTTATTCTTGAAGAGCGCTCATAAAAGATTACTAGCATTTTACTACGAACCTCTCCTATTATTCAAAAGTTTGTATGCAATTTCCTGTAATATAATGCATTTCTGCATGTTATTTTCACTAAAATACGCATTTTCATGCATATAATCTGGTTGGAGAACTGCACTGCAAAACTGTGAGAAGTGTGAATCTCAGCTGCATAAAGTTCCAGATACAGTCTGAACCAATTTCTCTCCCCAGCTCCCCATCCCTACGGGAGAGGTGTAATTACAACCCCCAGTGCTGAGGAACTTGGAAGGGGTCAGAAGACAGGGCAAGGTTGGGCAGGGTCAGTATTTGAGGGTTTACTAGGGACTCGAAACACATTTTTAAAATTCAATTTCAGAAAATAGAAATGGATTTTTAAACGGGTTTTAGAAAAAAACAGCTCTTTTTCTGAGCTTTCAAGAAAACCGTTCAGTTAACTGAGCATATTCCAAGATCCAGCCCAGGGAAAAGATTTGTTCATCTCTACTTTATCCTCCCTGGAGCGTGTAGGTAATCCACACAAGGGTGGCATGTTCCGCTTTGCCAATTGAGGCGAAATGGTAAGTGCTGCCTTTCCTTGCCCTGCTGTTTCTACCACCGTACCTGTGGCTGCTAGCGCCATTTCTTCACCTGCCCTACCACCTCCACCACTGGCGAAGAAGTGGCAATGCCTTGGCACAGATTTCGGGTGAGATCTTGCCCATTTGCAAGATCTTGTGAGATTTCAGATGTGATTTCAACTGATACCGGCGCCACTTATGTGCCACTTGTGGAAGGGAAGGTGGGGCACTTGCCCGGCTGCTGCCTTGGGGGTTATGCCACCTGAGGCAGCCGCCTCAGCTTGCCTAAGGACAAAGCTGGCCCTGATTCCACACATAGGATCCTAAGAACACAGGAGACTGTCAGATGGTTAGGGAAATATTGGGATTCAATGTTCAATACCCTGTAGGTCCAGACTGGATGGCCAATAAGACCCAGACTCCAATGGTCAGTCAAACAGCAAGGCCAGCGTGACACAACCTCAACCAACAAGTAGTTGAGGGTTGGCACCAGAATGTGTTTCCTTGCCTGCAGTTTTGTGGACCTGTCAAACCCCAATATTTCCCCAACAAGACCAATGGTCCATCTAGCTCTGTACTGCCTACACCAGGGGTAGGCAACCTAAGGCTCGTGGGCCAAATGTGGCCCAATCGCCTTCTTAATCCGGCCCACGGACAGTCCTGGAATCAGTGTGTTTTTACATGAGTAGAATATGTCCTTTTATTTAAAATGCATCTCTGGGTTATTTGTGGGGCATAGGAATTCGTTCATACTCCCTCCCCCCCAAAAAAGAAAAATATAGTCCGGCCCACCACATGATCTGAGGGATGGTGGACCGACCCACAGCTGAAGAAGGTTGTTGACCCCTGGCCTACACTTACTGGCCCAGTGGCTCTCCAGGTTTCAGGCAGGAGAGATTCTGAGCCCTACCTAGAGATGCCAGAGGTTGAACGTGGTACAAAGCAAATGCTCTGCCACTGAACTATGGCCTTTCATCAACATCGCCAGCCTTTGCAGGCAAAAGCTGAAATCCTTTTCACTCACGGGGCCCCCCAGCAACCTCCGGCACATCTTCCAAGTGTCACCTTCATCATGCTTTAATTAGCCATGTCGACCACAGGGAAGTGACCCCCTGTCCCAGTAGAGAGAGCTTTTAAGAGCTTGCTTGTTCCCTCTTTGAAGAGGGCCCTCTGATGCTTGCTGCCATC
Source organism: Zootoca vivipara (assembly GCF_963506605.1). Lineage (NCBI taxonomy): Eukaryota > Metazoa > Chordata > Lepidosauria > Squamata > Lacertidae > Zootoca > Zootoca vivipara. The sequence goes on along the minus strand of NC_083281.1, from coordinate 40,292,794 downwards.
AATGTGATAAAAGTGGGGCAGGGAGGGGGGGGAGTCTGATACAGAATGCACTGCGAAAAGGCTGTCTTAATTATGGAAATCATTCTGATTACAGCCTGCAAACACTGTTATCTTGTAATTATTGCCAAGAAACCACCATTAGTACATGATTAAACACAATGACTTGTGGGCCGCCAGCTGATCGTCTGATGCCTTAGGAACTTAATTGGTTTGTGCAGATAGAGAACGATTGGGGAGAGGGCAACTGGGGTTGTGGGGCTGGGGGGGCGCGCTTTAGATTTAAGAGGGTGGTACTTGAAGGGGAAAAACAGGCTGGCAACTCCTGATCATTTCCAACAGGGATGCCTTAGTGATAATAAATCCAGACCTCCTTTTTATCTGAGGATTAAAGACTTCTTTTATATGCAAAGGTTATCTTCATTTATGCACGTTCCCTGTGCTTGCTCTGTGAAATGCCATTCCAACTAAGATGGTTCCTACTGGCACAGACCACCTAGTTTAGCATTCTCTTCCCAGCAAGTGGTCAACTAGAAGCCCCGAGAGGCTAACAGTTAGGCTACAATGGTGATGTGTTTCCCTGTTGTTTGCTCCAAACACCTGGTATTCAGTGGTACACTGCCTCTGGAAGGGGGTGCTCCATTTATCTAATAAAGGTTAAACCCAGAATCTGCAATAAATTAAAGCAAATTAAAACACTTATCAACGTTCTACATATCTGGGTAAACAAACAAACAAACAAACAAACAAACAAACAAACAAATGGTAATGTACCCCTGGAGGGTTAAGTCCAGGGGTTGCAGCGCTCATCTCGCTTTCAGGCTGAGGGAGCCGGTGTTTGTCCACAGACAGCTTTTCGGGTCATGTGGCCAGCATGACTAAACCGCTTCTGGCGCAAAAGAACACCGTGACATAAGCCAGAGCACATAGAAAAGCCATTAACCTTCCCACCACAGCAGTGCCTATTTATCTACTTGCACTGGTGTGCTTTTGAACTGCTAGGTTGCCAGGAGCTGGGACAGAGCAATGGGAGCTCTCTCCATTGTGGAGATTTGAACCACCAACCTTCCAATTGGCAAGCCCAAGGGGCTCGGTGTTTTAGACCACAGTGCCACCCATGTCCCATTCACCTAATACCCATGGATAGGCCTGCCCTTCCCCCATGGATCTGTCTAATGCTCTTTTGAAGTCATTTAAGCTAGAGGCTCCCAGTACAATTTGTGACTCTTGCCATGTATTGTCTCCATAGGCCCTGTTAAGAACGCAATAACCTTGCTGCAAAATCAGGCCAAACATGCAAAGACAGTCATGTGGGTGAGAAGTCTACTTGAAGATGCCGGGGATTGAACTTGGGGTCTTCTGGATACAAGCAGTTTCTTTGCCACTGAGCTACGGTCCTTCCCACCCCATGAATGTTAAAGTGCTAAAAAATTGTGTTTTAAATGTGTAACAAGGCTGTGACCTGAGAGAAACTAAAATTGACAGATTCACCCACCCCTAGATATTCTGAAAAGTCTGGGCACGAGAGGCTGCAAGGCAGGATATCCTATAAATCACCTCTCCTTTCCTCTTCCTCCTCCAGTTTTATAATTCAGCAAGATTCTGCATAGAGGGACTGATCAGCCTCTCTCAAGCACCGCCAACCCTGACCCCTTTGTGAAACAAGGGCTCACAAACTCATCCCGACATTTCATTAGCAGAGCTAATTTGCAGCCCGAGTCCCCAGCCCATTGCAAAAGCCACCCACGTCTAAAGCTCCAGTGTAGCTCACAGCTGTCAGGCAAAATGTTGAGATGACGAAGACTGCCCAGGTCACCAAAGTGTTACAGTTAGGTGAAGATGCAAAAAAGAAGAAGGAAGGAAGGAAGGAAGGAAGGAAGGAAGGAAGGAAGGAAGGAGAAGAAAAATGGAGGAAACTATTCTAATAAAGATTGCTTTGGTCTTCAGCTTAAACTCTGTGGTGCAGGAAAAAAGCAGCAGTTCTTTTCTTGGCCAGTTATTGTTCCTGCAGGGTGGCATCAAGTTAGGGAATTCACTGTCAGAAGATGGAGCCTTTGGAGGGCTTGAAAGGCGAAAGCAAGCTGACCTCTGGCCATTGTGGGAAGCTGGAGGCTGACCTGGACAGACTCACCTTGATCAGATTTATTTATGACAGTCTTTCATCACCCCGAGCTTCAGTCAAAAAAGGCTCCTAATGAAGGTCACCATGAACAACAGCAAAACCATCCCTCTCCTAAAGGACGCCATTCAGAAGGAAAGAAGAACATAAAGCAGAAGAAAGGCCTGCTGGATCAAGACACTTGCTCATCTAGTCCAGCATCTTGTTCTTACACTGACCCCAAGCACAAGAGCCCTCTCCCCTCCTGTGGTTTCCATCAACTGGTATTCAGAAGCATTTCTGCTTCTGACTGTTGAGGCAGAGCATAGCCATTATCGCTAGTAGCCCCTGATAGTCTTATCCTCCATGAATTTGTCAAATCATTTTTTAAAGCCATCCCAGTTGGTGGCTCTCACTACCTCCTGTGGGAGTGAGTTCCATAGACTAACTATCCACTGCTCATATCCTGACTCTTCCAACATTCAGCTTCCTCGGTTGTCCATGAGTTCCAGTGTTCTGAAAGAGGGAGAAAATCTTTCTCTATGCTATGCATAATTTTATACACATAAAACCATAGAATCACAGAGTTGGAAGGGACCCCCCAAGGATAATCTAGACAGTTTTAATCTCAATTCCTTTCCTAACAATTTGCCTTTTTCACAGCTGCCCCACACTGGGGCAACATCTTCATTGAGCTACCCAGTAAAACCACAAGGTCTTGTTCTTGGTCAGTCACTACCATTTCAAACATCATGAGTGAAATTAATGATGTGAAATTAAGATATCTCCCCAACATTCATGACTTTACGCTTGTTTGCATTGAATTGCATTTGCCATGTCACTGCCCTTTCACTCAGTTTGGAGAGGTCCTTTTGGAATTCTCCATATTCTCTTTTTTGTTTTAATGACATGGATAATTTAGTTTCATCAGCAAAATTGGTCACTCCTAACTCTAGATCCCTTAAGAAATTAAAGAGCATGTTTCTTGGCGACTATGCATACTGGCCAGAGAATGTGCATATTACACAGAGAATGTACAAAATGGAGATGAGAGATGTGCACCACCCAAAGCCTGTTGGATATTATACATAATGGCCATAACGTACAAAATTCATTCAGTCACTCTATGCGTGCACATTCCCCAAGACCTGCTGGGGAGTATATTGACTAGGAAATGTTAACAGTTCCCACTTCATGTGTTAATTCTCCATGAGGCTTGGTGATTGTGCACAATAGCCAGTTATTATGCACATCAATCACCCACCTTGCATTTCCCTTAACATATATACCCCACATTCTACAAAAAGGATTGCCTCTCTTGTCTCCAGAACTGGATTACCCCATGAGGCTAATTTAACATGAGCATATGTGTCCAATTGTAACTGACATGTCAAGCTGCACTGTCTCTCTTGTTGCTAAAATTGAAGGTAGTCTAGGTCCTTCCTTTTTATTATTGTTAGAACCCATCACTAGCCATCCAAAGAGAGGTGTTAAATAAACCACCTCTAAAATTATCCAAGCTGGGATACTGAAGGAAGAATAAACTTGGCAGTCATTTTTATGTGCTAACAAATCCGACTTACAATATAAGCTAATATCTGGAAAATTAAAAGCACCTTTCAGATACTGGCATTCTCTTAAGTGGTGTGTGTGTGCGTGTGTGTGTACACAGACACACACTTGGAGAATATATAATGAAACACCATGCAGTACATACAGTATATTACCTATTGAAATATATTAATCTTTAGCATGTTAACTTTACGCCCAGACACTATATATAAGTAATGCCTGTTGTTCCAAACCACTACAAACCTCCATTATCAACTTATTCAGAGGAAATGTAATCAACTCAGAAATATCTATTGCATCACGACACCCAGGTATGTTAAGATCTTCTAGTACATTCTGTCATTCTGCAATTGGGAAAGGCTTTTACTCGACCTACCTGATCGTTGAAATTATTTCTCGCTGCAGTGCTCTCCCCCCCCCTTTAAAGCACACACACACACACCCCAAACCCTCAAACAAACCTAAGGTCAATTCTTAATAATGTGTGGGTAATGAAGTCCCTGCGAAGAAGGGCTGTTGATGGATGCCTGTCTTGATGGGAATTGACAACAAAAGCTAGCAGAACTCAAGGAAGACATGACAGTCAGTCAATTGTCCTCTGGTGCATATATGATGCCCTTGCCTTGGAGCAGCAGCCTGTAATTTGTCCTTTAAGAGGCAATGTCACTTCTGTGAAACTGGCTGCAATTTGGAAGACAAAGGATTCCTCTTTGGCTTGAGGTGAGACACCATTGGAGGTCGGGCCAACAGTGTTCTCATAATTACCTTCCCCACTTCAGGCTTCTCTTCCACTCATGAAAACCTCTCAGCACTAAAGGTTTCAGGGATTATGCCCAAGGAAAGAGGCACTTGATTGATTTTCATTTCTTATACCCACCTGGAACAAATCATATTCTATACTTGCATGGCCCAGACTCCTGCCATTTTCATTCAAGCTTCATCTCAGGCGTCCCCAAACTAAGGCCTGGGGGCCGCATGTGGCCCAACCGCCTTCTAAATCCGGTCCGCGGATGGTATGGGAATCAGCATGTTTTTACATGAGTAGAATGTGTCCTTTTATTTAAAATGCATCTCTGGGTTATTTGTGGGGCATAGGAATTCGTTCATTTTTTTAAAAAAAAAATAGTCCAGCCCCCCACAAAGTCTGAGGGACAGTGGACCAGCCCCCTGCTGAAAAAGTTTGCTGACCCCTGCTTCATCTGGTGTCTCCAGGCCTCCATTTTAGCCCTTCCAGACCACCAGCACCTCTCTTCAGTGATATTTATTGTTGTGCCAAATCTACAAGTAATAAGGGAGGGGGAGAGAACTGAGAATTGTTGGGGGAAAGAGCTGCATTCGAAAACCATCAGAGGAGAGAGAAAATGTTGGTGAAATTAGTTGTATAACTACAAAAAGCTCTTTTGATTCCGTTAAAGTTTCAGATATGAGAGACTCCAAACTCTCCAGACTTCATCTTCTCAAAGGGCTGTGGCACAAGGCCCTGGTCTCCTGGGCCCATCATCTTTCTCAACCAGGCTAACTCAGGGTTTGTCCACACTTCTGCTTGTTCCATGCCCAGAAAGCACTGGTCTGAGTGGTTTCCCTGCTGATGAATCATGGCAGACATCCATCTGCAGAACTGGCGTTTGTTCTAATTCAACAGTAAAGAGCAGGCTTTCCTGGAGGGGAAGTGGCAACACAAATCACAGACTCTGGATTTCACTGTGACAATTTCCCCCTGCAAGTTTGTGTGGGACAGCCAATGAAGCTTAACGTTGGAAGATTTGGGACGGAAAAAAGCAAGTACTGATTCACACAACACATAGTTAAATTATGGAATTTGCTCTGGCAAGATAGAGTGTTTTTCACCATTTTGGATGGCTTTAAAAGATGATAAGGCAAATTTGTGGAGGATTCGACTGTTGCTGCTGCTCACCATGCCTATATTCTGCCTCGATTGGTAGAAGCAGTATGCTTCTGAATATCAGTGGCTGGGAATCACAAGGAGAAAGAGCGCTGTTGTGCTCAGGTTCTTCCAATGGGAGCATTCAGCCAGACACTGTGAGAACAGGATGCTGAACTAGACAGGGCATGGTCTGATCCAGCAGGCTCTCCTTATGTTCTGAAACATAAATGATAAAATCAGCATAACTCAAACCAAAACCAAACCAAACCAAAGCTATAGTTTTGGACAGGGCACCTGTAGGTTCCATGGTGCCACCAGAGGCCTTCATGAGCAGCCCAGACTTTGTTGTTGGCGTTGGATAAAAGTCGGTGCATTTAACAGCATGGCAGGCAGGATAAACCTTTTCTAGTATGGACATAAGATTATGATATAAGATTCATCAACATAGGAAAAGTTCCCCTCTTTCTAATGTTGTGTTATGCAACCATTTTGTGCTATATAACCTGCACGGCAGCCATTTTGTGACTGGTACTCCCAGCACTCTCAAAATTCAAAATGTACCCGGAGTATGGTTGGTGGCCCCTGGTTTATGAACCTGTGAGCCATTGTGGTGTAGTGGATAGAATTGATGGCTTCACGTTCAGTATTGACAGGAGGTGGTTATTCAGGGTTGTAGACTGGAGCCATTCCCAGCCATAAGTGGAGATGCTGAACATTGAACCTGCGAGTTTTTGCATGCAGATCAGTTGCTATACCACTGAGCTACAGCCCTTCCCCTGGTCAAAATATACCCACCATTGCAGATTAGTTGCCCCAAGGCCCCTGTGATGGAATTTCACCTACAGATGGTAGCTTGAACCACCGGTTTTGTTTTGTTTTAGTTTTAGGCCCTCTGGGAAATCAATGCAAGCACACAAAAATGAACAGCTGCTGGTTATTGTTTGACATGCTTGGGAAGCAGCTATAATGCTATTTTCTCTATTTGTCCTCCTCAATGTGTCTGCAGGCAAGGAAGGAGAGATCTAGAAAACCAATACATCTGATGAAGTAGCCCCATGTATATCTACTGCTATATCTATTTTGCTATTTCCCTAAGTGAATTGAGATATTAAAGTCAAATTCCTCTCAGTACCAAACCTTTTTGTCAGAGGTCGCCAACCTTTTTTGGACTAGTGGGCACATTCTGAATTTTGAGAGTCATATTAAATTATGCACCAATGCATATAAAGTACCATGTGCACATTTTATGCTCATTTGTACCATGGGCCTGTGACCGAGTGTTTTAAATATCCAGCGATGCTCCTGTCTGCAGCTACCTTTCTATATGGGTCAGACTGGACAATCGCAAGGAAATTCCTCTCAAGGCAATTCCTCTCAACTGTAAGCAGCAATCTACACAATGAATAACAAGGAGATGTTACTTACTCAGCAGCAATCCCATAAATTTACGAATTCGACTGTTTTGTGAAAATTGGTAGAAATCTAATGACAACTTTCTTTTTCTAAGTGGTGACCAGCATGAAGGTTAGAATGACTTCTCTAACCTGACATCTAATTAAGGGCCATTTTAGCTCTCCTCAAGCCAAGAAATACCTAAATATAAAAACAAGAGGCTGCAGTACCCACAAATAACATTGGTGTCATTTAAAAAAAAACATTGCTGAATCCATAGCAACTGAAGAATTATTTGGGGCATGTAAAAAACCCGACATGTTGTGGGGCTGCCAAGTCACAGAACACAAGGGAACTAATTCGGATGATGCACCGCCTTCGCCTTGCCTTGGCAGACATATAAGATCGGTTGCAGCTGGTGACTTTGTCAGGAGGGGAATTCTGGACTCCTCTTGCAGATCTATATCTATATATCTATATATCTATATCTATATCTATATCTAGAGAGAGAGAGAGAGAGAGAGAGATGAAAAATGCACAACTATCTCATGTATATGGTTTATTTATTTAAACTACTGCAGATTTATATACTGCTGCTTGATTGTAATATACTGTAACCTCAAAGTCGTTTACAAGAAACATTCAAATTAGCAGTTTAAAACAAGCAGTTAATAATATTTAAAATATATTTAAATTAACTGTGAAAGAAGAAGAAGAAGAGGAGTTTGGATTTGATATCCCGCTTTATCACTATCCTAAGGAGTCTCAAAGCGGCTAACACTCTCCTTTCCCTTCCTTCCCCACAGCAAACACTCTGTGAGGTGAGTGAGGCTGAGAGACTTCAGAGAAGTGTGACTAGCCCAAGGTCACCCAGCAGATGCATGTGGAGGAGCGGAGATGCGAACCCGGTTCTCCAGATTACGAGTCTACCGCTCTTAACCACTACACCACACTGGCTTAAATGCCCCAACGTGCTGAGACAAGCTTACCTAAACAAAGATTGATTTCTTACTAGTGCACTTCTTATGTGGCACTTGCAAAGAGTGCCATGTGTGCAGATTAGAGTAAGGCGATCCTACATGAAACTGGTCCCAATCTGTTAAGGGCTTGATATACCAATAGTAACACCTGTGGTCTTTCTGAAATGACGAGTAGAGGATACAACTCAAGTTGTGAAATGAGCCTGGCCAAGGCAACAGTTCTCCTTTCTGTAGATAAAAATGTTCCAGCTAGCGTCTTCCAGAGGTGCCTTGTTAAGGGTGCAATCTGACCCCCCCCAAAAAGATGAAAACCTTCCCTGAATCACCCAGATTCTCCTCATAATCCAGCATACACACAAGATAAAGTGGTCAAAGCATCTGACAATCTCTAAGACACATCACAAAATGAAACAATGCATCACTAATAATAAAATGGGCAAAGATCAAAACCAACAGAAAACAAAAAGGTTTTAGCCTGGTAGCATGATCAGCAATACTGGCACAAGACCTCCTTGTGGAGGTCATTCCATAGTTGGGGTCTTCCTACTTCCGAAATATTGTATTCTCTCTGCAATTGGTGCAAAATCTCACCTATGACAGAGGAGGGCTAGAGAAGACAGCCCTGGAAAATGGCCTTCCAAACTGTTTTCCCTCTCCCTTGTAAGAGTAACTGAATGCTTGTCATTACCTTCCCCAATAGATACTGCATTCAGAAATTTAGCTCCCAGTGATGAAATATCAGTCAGTTATTCTGGACTATTAGCAAGCGATCAGCCTAACCACAAATGCTACATTTTTGTACTATGTTCCTGCACTCACTGGAGGTGGCTCTCATCCAGCAACACCCCATATAAGACTGGTTTACACATACCTGTATATTATTTGCTTTCTCTGTCTTATACTTGAATGGAAACTGAATTTGTGTACCAAGTTGGGTTGAGAGCTGGTGTTTGCAGTCTGGAGTTTTGATCTGGCACCTGGCACTAATGTTCCATTCGACCCACCTATTGGTTGGTGGGTGCTACCTTTCAAATGAGAAAGAAACACCATCAATTGGGAGCCTCCTTCCCATGCCCTTCCAGATGTCCTTAAACACCCTCCCGAAAAACATTTCCCCGGGGAGGGTGTGTTGGGGGAAAAATGGCAACTAGAATGAGTCTGCTTACATAATCACAAAAGGCAGGACTGGTACATTACTGGTTCTATTTCTCCTGACCATTAACCTGCCCATTTGTCTAAAAAGATCATTCCAGCAACGTATAATTTGGTGGTTGGAGAAATGATGCAAAAAGGGGATGTTTACTGGCCACCGAGTTTTCTTGCACACATTCGCCCAGCAAATTACATACCCCCAGCTCTACACAGGGTGCTATTAGGGTGTTATTTCCATTTCATTAGATAGGAAAGCATAGCTGCTGTTTGTCAAGAGATAGGTTACCTAAGCTACCATATCCTTTCCCTCCTTCCTCTTTTAGTATTGTGGGTCTAGCAAATGGAAAGACAGCTGCTTGTGCTAGACTGATAGGCACTTCTTCTTTGCACAGCCCCAGAATAAATACGGTAGCAGAGAAAATGTGCCATGCAGATCCCAAGAAATGTGCGTGCCTTTATATTTAAACGAATCCCTTCAATTTCCCCCCACAATGCGCACATGACATCAGTAAAAAAAAGTCTTCAGTTTTTAAAGACATGTTTCTAGCCCTTGTTATCTCCCTGGTCATTTGATTTGCCAAAGGCATGACGATAGGACTTAAAATGGGGAAAATGTAAAAAAAGAAAAGAAAAAAGAGGAAAACTATACTTCCTCTGACTACTTTTGTTGTTGTTGTTTAGTCGTTTAGTCATGTCCGACTCTTCGTGACCCCATGGACAAGAGCATGCCAGGCACTCCTGTCTTCCACTGCCTCCCGTAGTTTGGTCAGACTCATGTTGGTAGCTTCAAGAACACTGTCCAACCATCTCGTCCTCTGTCGTCCCCTTCTCCTTGTGCCCTCCATCTTTCCCAACATCAGGGTCTTTTCCAGGGAGTTTTCTCTTCTCATGAGTATTGGAGTCTCAGCTTCAGGATCTGTCCTTCCAGTGAGCACTCAGGGCTGATTTCCTTCAGAATGGATAGGTTTGATCTTCTTACAGTCTATGGGACTCTCAAGAGTCTCCTCCAGCACCATAATTCAAAAGCCCCAATTTTTCGGCGATCAGCCTTCTTTATGGTCCAGCTCTCACTTCCATACATCACATCACTACTGGGAAAACCATAGCTTGAACTATACGGACCTTTGTTGGCAAGGTGATGTCTCTGCTTTTTAAGATGCTGTCTAGCTTTGTCATTGCTTTTCTCCCAGGAGAAAATCCATTTCTACAGGATTCTTGCCCACAGTAGTAGATATGATAGTCACCCGAACTGAATTCACCCATTCCCTTCCATTTTAGTTCACTGATGCCCAGGATGTCAATATTTATTCTTGCCATCTCATTTTTGACCACACCCAGCTTACCATGGTTCATGGATCTTACATTCCAGGTTCCTATGCAATATTTTTCTTTACAGCACTGGACTTTCCTTTCACTTGCAGGCATATCTGCAACTGAGCAGCCTTTCAGCTTTGGCCCAGCCGCTTCATCAGATCTGAATCTACTTGTACTTGTCCTCCGCTCTTCCTCAGTAGCATGTTGGACACCTTCCAACCTGAGGGGCTCATCTCCCAGCGTTATAACTTTTATATGCCTGTTGTTTTGTCCATGGAGTTTCCTTGGCAGGGATATTTGAGTGGCTTTTCGGTTCCTGCTTCAGGTGGATCACGTTTAGTCAAAACTCTCCACTATGATACCTCATAGCTTCTCTGAGTTATTCAAGCCCCTTCGCCACATCAAGGCAGTGATCCATGAAGGAGCCTCTGACTACTACAGAGAGAGGCAAATAGGGAGCTGGAAAACCCAGATTCAAAGTCCCATCCCTGTCATAGACTAACTTCATAGCTTTAAGTAAGTTTCTTGCTCTAGGGGGGGTCTCTGCTCTCTCAATGCACCAAACTGACTCTATTGTATTATGCTGTTAAATTTTATTTGCCACAATTACTCAGCTAATAACAAAGCCGCTGATCAGTCAAGTGAAAAATCTAATCAGTTCACAATTCAAGGAGAGAAAGGGTGGGGGGAGTGTATTACCTGGGCAGAAAAACATCTGGAAAACATACTGGAAAGGACTCAGGAATGTTTTGCCAAGGGAAGAGGGAAGGCTGAGAAGGGAAAACAGCAGCCCCACCATGGAGGCTATGTCCAAACCCCTCCACCCACCCAACGTGCCCCAGAGGGCTTATCTGCCCATAATTAAGGACCTATTTGTAAACAAGGAAGCAAGACAGGAAGGAAGGAGGGTGCAAAAGGCACTGCAAAAAAAGAAAGAAAGGAAAAGTATCACCGAAAGACGAGGACAAATCCAAAGGAGCTCAGGGCAGCAAAGACCGACATATAAAAACAATTAAAACTAAAATAAAAATGTATTAAAAACATTCAAAAACAACGAAAAGTCCTAAGAGCCAGTGTGGTGTTGTGGTTAAGAGCGGTAGGCTCGTAATCTGGGGAACCGGGTTCGCATCTCCGCTCCTCCACATGCAGCTGCTGGGTGACCTTGGGCTAGTCACACTTCTTTGCAGTCTCTCAGCCCCACTCACCTCACAGAGTGTTTGCTGTGGGAGAGGAAGGGAAAGGAGAATGTTAGCCGCTTTGAGACTCCTTAGGGTAGTGATGAAGCAGGATATCAAATGCAAACTCCTCTTCTTCTTCTAAGAATGTCTAAAGACAATCACATACCCTGATAACCACAAGCTTACCAGGAACAGCCGCTTTCAGCCATCAGATGCCCAGGTGAATGGGAATGTGTTTGCATTCCTCTAATCATGAGCGAGACAGACACATGTCACCAGGGAGCAAACTGCACAATAGAGGAACGACCCCCAATGCCAACTGGGCAGCACCCGACAGAGTAACCAACAACAGGACCTCCCCTCCCAGTCATGACTGACAGTGGGGGTGGGGGTGCTCTTTTAGGTATAGTTGCATATTTGGAAAGTTTCTGTAATGTAAACAGGAGTGCGTCATGCTATACAGCAGAGAAAACTGCATACGCTCCAAAATTCTGCTGATTAAAATTGGGACACATTTCTTTCGGAGGTGCTGTCACTTGCGAGTCAACTGGTCTCTCTCCCTCAGAAGGTGGTGGACTCTCCTTCCGGGGAGGTTTGTAAGCAGAGGTTGGATGGCCATCTTCAGGGATGCTTTAGTGGGGGTCATCTAGCCCAGCCCCCAGCAATGCAGGAACCACAATGCAGGAAGGTTGTAGCCGAATGCATACAGCATCCCAAATCCAATCCAGGCAGGATTGGGAAAGTTCCCTGTCTGAAATCCTGGAAATCTGCTGCCAGTCTCTGTAGCCAATATTGAACTAGACAGAGCAAGTCTGTCTCTGTATAAAACAGCTTCCTATTTGGACTCCGCAGCAGCCAGAATTCTCAGGAATCAGGGCTGACAGAGCTTTGTGCAAGAGATCCAATAGGAGACTTTCAAGCTAGTGGGTTAAACTAAACACTACACCTTTCCCTTGGAGAAAGTCAATAGCAGAATTTTTGCTTTGGATGTAGAAGGCCCCAGGCTCAATGTCTGACGTCTCCAGATGGGCGAAACCCTTGTCTGAGACCCTACTGAGATGCTATTGTTTCTCAAAGGCAATGATGGGCTGCAATGGTCTTAACTCCCTCTTAGCGTATATTTCCAGTGGGGTCTAATTTGAAGAGGGGCGTATCAACCCGTCCTTTTGCGAGAGGCATTTCTCCTGCTGTGCTTATTCTACAACCAGCTCTCTTGGCATCTATTTCAAAGGCTTCTTAAAATCAATAGCTGATTTATGTTAGTTCTGTATGGAAAGAATTGAAAGCAGGTTATCCTGGTGCTGACACATTCCATGTACAAGAATCTACAGGCAGGCAATCATTTCCCAGTTGGCGTGCCAGAGGTGGGGGAAGCTGTTTAACTACTATTCAAACTTTTTTAAAATAAATGAATAAATAAATAAAATAAAAATAAAAACCCCGCCACCACACACAAATGCTTCCAACAAGATCACAAAATTGATGTGATTTTCTTGTCTATATACACAAAATAATGCTGTGGTTGTCTTAGCAAGAGAATGCTTTCATGTCAGAGATGAGGGCTGGCCAAAAGGGCGAAATGTAAGGTGGAAAATAAGGAATATTTTCCTAGCCTGGTAACCAACTCCCACCATCCCTTACCATTGGCCAGCCTGGCTAAGGTTGATGGCAGTCCAGCAATATTTGGAGGCACATAGGTGAAGCACTGTTCGATTACCAGCTGGAGCTGCATGGCAAATGTGGAAATGGTGCACAATGTATTACACTATACTCTAGACAACCAAATACAATGGTACCTCAGGTTAAGTACTTAATTGGTTCTGGAAGTCCGTACTTAACCTGAAGAGTACTTAACCTGCAGCAAACTTTCCCATTGAAAGTAATGGAAAGTGGATCAATCCATTCTAGACGGGTCCGTGGAGTACTTAACTTGAAAGTACTCAACCTGAAGAGTACTTAACCCAAGGTATGACTGTATTTTGATAACCTAAAAGGGGATTCTGGATGTGGAACATTCAGCCGCAGCCTTCAGTTTGTTAGCATTTCATTGACATTGACATTGCCATCTCCCTCTGGGTTACCAAGGTGCATGGATAAAAACGCTTCAAAAAAGATTTTTCAAAATGTGACCGTGTATATGATTGCACCATTGTTACTCAAATGTGCTTTTGGTAAAACAACTGCAGTGAAGTAACTTTGATACAACTAAATCTGCAGTCAGGTCAAGCTTCCTCTTCTTCTTTGCATAGCAGAAGTGAAGATGTACACTGGGAAACTGCGAAACCAAATGAACCTTTGTGTAACAATGTATTATTTATTTTATTTATTAAATGTATATCCCGCCCTTCCTCCAAAAGGAGCCCAGGGCAGCAATCATGTGCAGAAGCCATCAGGATTGCTTGTGCTGTGTGTATTTTATTATGCTATACAGTACACACACACACACACGTAAAGTGAGGGGGAGCAACATAAAGAAATTGAAACTGGTGGTGTTCATTCAGAGTCCTTTCCACAACAACTGAATTTATTTGTTTGCTTGTTTTAGAATGAAGTAGAATTCCTAATTCTAGCATCTGCTCTGTTTCTGGTAAACATGCCTAAGTAATTCGGGACTCCAAAATCCAGAGAGAAATTTGGATGAGAAGACTTACAAAAATAGCATGGGTTACGGTTCCCAAAACACGTTCCAAAGGTTTGCACCATCAACAGCTTTTTTTATTCTTTAATGATTAAGTAGATTTGTGTCCCATTTTTGTGTGTGACAGGAATCCCCAGCATGGCTGACAACATTCACAAAAAGTAACAGTTCCACTAAAAACCTTATGAAAGTTTAAATTAGCAGATCCACAAGCAATATTATAGAGGTGACTCCTCTGCTTCTTAGGACCCTGACGCAAACCCCCAGGGTTGTCAACAGGCCACTCCCCCCGTCTTGATCTGACCAGCCCCTCTACAATGTCTCTTCAGTAATCACTACATCTCAATCAACATCAGTGTAGTGCATATTATAACTGAGCCTATTTTTATTTTCAGAAGATCATTCTTCTGAGAACTGTTCTTCAAATGTTCTTCTGTGTCCTCCACAAACCCTTGGAGAACAAGGCCCCAAGGAGACTTTTTGGACAAATGTTTCCTACCTGATTTTTCCACCTGCAGGAGGATGTAGAATTTGGGAGGTCACTCTCACTCGGGCTTGGTTTAAGGGATTGGGGAAGACTCAGAAGATGTTTACATCCTGGCGGGGCAGTTGAAAGTCTCACATTCCCCAAACACTTTCAGCAGATGTAGTTTTGTGAGCCATCACGCTCCCTCCTGGTACATTCTCATCTCCAGAACCCATCGACCATGGAAATATAATAAATAACCAAGGATTCATTTATCACACACCTGTTCAGTTATAATTTTGCCAGTGCAAACAAAAAAAAAAGGAAGCAGTAACACCACCTGCCTTAATGGCCCTGCAACTTTTAAAAACATCTCTTGGAAAAAGGCTCTGAGGAGCGAGTTCTTTTTCCAACATTTTATTATGATTATTTTTAAACACACACACACACACACACACACACACACACACACACACACACACACACACTGTGTGCCTGTGTATAGGGAACAGAGTTTGGGGAAAATGCAGGAGTGGGGATCAGCACAACATTACAAGCACAAACCCAGTAAAGTAAAGTTCTGGTAAATATCATGGTGTAAATACCTGTAAATATCATGATGGTGATTAGCATACCAACCCCTTGTTCATCCCCAGCACCTGGTTCAGAAGCATATTCTGTTTCTGAACATGGAGGCTCCATTCCATTATCTTGCATTTTAGGTAAAGCATATAAGAACATGAGATCATCAGACCAAAGGCTCATCTCATCTCACAGTGAGCAGTCAAACCGATCCAGGGGGCCTGAAGGCAGCAGACCCCTCCCTCTGTGGCCCCTTAGCTAGTGGGTGGCATTCCTGTGCCAATTCTTTGCTGGGATGGATCTTATGGACACCACTCAGCCCAATTTATATAGCTTGCCACCCACCAAGCCACACAAGGTAGGCATAAAACAAGCAAGAAGGCCTCTTTGCACTGTTGCACATGGAACAGAATGATGAGAAGCTGCCTTACAGTGAGTCAGAACCCTAAAAAAATAAGATAGGAAGAGCCTGCTGGATCAAGCCAGTGGCTCATCTAGTCCTGGATTCTGTTCTCTCTCTCTCTTTTTTTTAAAATTTATCTTTATTGATTAAAAATACAAACAATAACAAGAAAAAAAAGAATACAAAAAAAGATAACAGAAATAACGTAACTGGCATAAATTCAAATTAATAACATAAATTCAAAATTTAAGCCACCCAACACAAGATAACGCATAACCTAAGTTAATTCTAACTATTGGGCAAATTAAACAAATTAAACTATATACATACCAACATATCAAAATAAATCCCCAAATATAAATGTAAAATATGCCATAACAATTCACTCAACGTAACTTAAAAGCAACTTCCAATTGCTAATGTATCGTTTCCCTTATTATATCATTGTAACTTGCTTTTCTTATGATTAATTTACCATACTAAATAATTGAATTACTACTTATTCTCCTAATATCTACCTACATATTCCCATATATTCCCTTAATCCAAACAAATCATTAACTTTGTTTCTATACCTTCTCTTTTAAAATACTCTTCCACATATTTCCATTCGACTTTTAGCTTTTGTTTTGGTGTATTCCTAATCGCTGCCGTCATTCTAGCCAAATTCATGAATTCTACTAATTTTATCTGCCATTCTTGGATTTTTGGTATTTCCTCACCTTTCCATTTTTGGACTATAAGTAATCTCGCTGCCGCACATGCATACAGAAAAATATTTATCCTATCCGTGGGTATGTTATCTGGGATCAGGCTTAATAATAAATATTCTGGTTTCTTTCCAAATGTTACTCTCAACATCCTGGATTCTGTTCTCATAGTGGTTGACCAGATGCCTGTGGGAAACTAAATCAGGACCCAAACACAAAAGCACCCTCCCCCCCTGTTGGTTTTAGCAACTTATATTCAGAAGCATGTCTGCCCCCAACCATGGAGGCAGAGAATAGCCATTGTCACTATGCTTCTTTTGAAGCCATCCATTGCTGCCTCTTGTGGGAGCAAGCTCCATTTGTGCACTTTATGAAGAAGGTCTTGTCTTGCTTTTACCTGTCTTAAACAGTCAGCTTCATTGGATGTTCATGAGTTCTAGTATTATGAGAGATGGAGAAAACATATCCTGTCTTCTCCATTCCCCCATATCTCATTTCTCTCTCTCTCTCTCTCCCTTCTCCTAGTGGTGCGGCAATAAAACTGTGAAGACATTTGGATGGGGGACTGCGTGCTTGAGGTTCCTGCATTGCAGGGGGTGGACCCTTTGGCTCCCTTCCAACTCTACAATTCTCTAAATCCAGAGCTCACTACAGGATCTTCCATCAGCCCATGCGCTTGCCAACTCCCCACACTCCCAGTAGTTCAGAGGACACCCTTTTGTTGCCTACCAACCACGACCTCCTCCTTGTCCTCCCTTGCACCCAGCTGCACCCAACAGAATGGATTCTTTTCCTCACCCCAGAAGTAATTTCAGTGCACGATGGAACCACGGTCTACGAGGTCATGAAACCTCAGCCCATATCCCATCCTTTTCCTCCTCCCCACACTACTGCTCTGGGAAAACAGTTTTAGAAAGAAGGCTATTTTAAACATCAAATTAACATACAAATGTAGAAAGGGAAGGAGGTGGCCCATGTCTCTGCTAGAGTGACATAAATATAGAGGGCGGGGAAAAATATAATGGTGCATTAATGCTAATTGAAACAGCGAGAGATCCACTTATGAAATCTGAATATGCATCAATTGAAGAAAGAATTAATAGCACTTCCCTTTCACACAAATGCTGCATTCCGTCCCCCCTCCACCCCAACCATACAGCCCTTTCCCTACCATGGGTAAAATGTGTTAATTTTTGGAATAAGTGCCTGGATTTGCAAATGGAGATTAACCTCTGAGTCGCCAGATTGCTCTATAATTAATGGCTTTACATGTTCATACCGAAGAATGCCTGCAGATGGACTCAAAATGAGCTGCGATTCCTTTTCCATCCTTTGCGACTGCCTATCCAGAGAGTAAATCTGTCTGAAAGCATTTGAGCTGCATCTGTTCTGTAATAAGTGCGGTCAGATCATTGTGAAATCGAATATTTAGGGCTTCATTCTTTTGGAGGAAACTGTTGTGGGCATTTCCACCCGCCTGTACATCAGAAGCCAGATCTGGCCAGGCTATGTCAGAATATATGGAGAGGAATCTTCACTAGCGATGGGGTGGAAAAGCTCAGGCAATTATGCCATTAAGTATCCTGAAACTGCACGGGATGTGTAAATGTGTTCAATGAAGCCCTGACGGATGCTTTTTGTTTCAAAACAAGCCACTTTGGAAAAGAGCAAATCTTGGGTGGGTGGGGAAGAAATGCTTAACCCTTCCACAACTCACTGTTGTTGTTGTTGTTGTTGTTGTTGTTGTTGTTGTTGTTGTTGTTGTTGTTGTTGTTTTTAATTGCACACTACTAAGCTGTTTCCTATGTAAGTACTTATTAGTTAATTCACTTATTGCGCATGCCACTTGCAGAGTGAGTAGTTTGGGGGAACAGAGATAAGAGGGTGGAGCCAGTGCACTCTTTAGCATTTGTGTTGCCAGGATGCAAAGATCCGCCCAGCGCCTGCAAATTTAGTTTAGCCCCCAAATGAACTTTTATTATGCTTATGTCAGACACCATGCTTACGCTTTATTTCTTGTTTACGAAAGAAGAGAAGACAAAGAAACAAACTTTTTTATTTGCTTATTTACAATACACTTATACTTAAGTAGACAACACCACCACACTTAAACTTATAAGAATTGTTTAGGCACCTACTTAGGAGAAACATCAGTCATGTCAAAGGTGCCGCTGACCCCGCTGCCGCATAGCAGCTCAATACAATACATAATATTTTGATGTAAGAGTTAATTTCGCTTGCACAGCTCCGTTGTCAATGACAATTGCCATTTTTGAGTTTGACAAGTGCCACCATTGTGAATGACAAGTGTGGCGTGTCTTTGGTAAATGAGCGCACAAAGTTGAAAGTCCTTTAGTGAAACAGCAGGTATACATTTCGGTAATACCTAGGTATATATGTCTTTTGTTTTTCTAGCTTGATCAAAATTATTCATTATTTCATAACAGGTAGATAGTTAAGAGCTTGCGCGGCTTCAGCAGCAGGCGCCTGGTGCCCCCCATAATTCAGTGCCCGGGTGTCATGCACCCCTTGCACCCCCCCAGGTAAAGACAGCCCTGGGTGGAGCCCTCTAAAGCAGCATTGAAAGAAAGAGCAGAGGAGAAAAATGACTTAGAACAAATAAGAATGCAACAAGAGTCAGGATTTTTTGGGGGGGAGGGGTCCTAGTGGTGAACTTATAACAGGACAGGAGATGGGTGGAAAATAATAAAATAGAGGTAGGAAGCAGGATAAAGTGCATGCTGTTGGGAGGGGTCCAGTGATGAAAAGGAAATTTGTAGCATTTGAGCTTCTGTAGCAATGGTCCCAACCCAGCACACTGTGAAGTAAAAGTATCCTGGTGTTCTGAGGATCCACTGGGGGAGGCGGAAGATGATGGGTGAACACAGATTGAATATGACAGATATGTATGTCTTGTGTTAATGAACTGAAAGATTTACTGACTGACTTTCAGGCTTAACAAAGTGGTGCAGGAAAGCAAGAGGGCAATAAAGTGACAATGTTCAGAATAAAACAGCCACTGCCAGAACAAACACAGGTAGCTAAAAGAATCCAATGGGTATTGGCGGCAGATCCCGGGGTCTCAAATTTCAGTCAGTGATGTCCTGCGTGATGCCAAAATTCAGTATCTCCCCATCTCTCTTGCACCATTCAAAATCATAGTTGTGGTGCCCCCCGAGTCTCTGTGCCCAGTACAATTGAATCAGTCAAACTCCCCCAAATCCACCTTTGTTGATATTAATGGACAACAAAAGTCTACGTGAAAAAATGTGTTTTCAGCATGTGCTGAAGTTGTATTAATGAATGAATGCATGAATTCCCATGATGGGTGACTCTGGCAAGTATGGTCGGTCCATTGCTCTTATGAAGAAACTGACAAACCTTTATAGAGGAAGAACAACCAGGAAGACAGAATCCCTTTGGCGCAGTTTAACTTTATTATAATATACAGCCATCAAAGAACACCATGGCCATCTTATGATCACTCGGGCTGATTTGTGGAAGAATATTTTGGGGTAAACCTTTGCATATACTGGAACATGGTGGATAATTTGGCTCTGCAGATTGTTGTTGAATGAACTGGTGTTAGATTCCTGTTTTCTTGGATTCCCATGCATTGTCTCCATTTCCTTTTTTCCATATGGGTGACTCTGCTAAAAGAATAATAATCAGTGAATATCATTTGTTTTTAAAAGGACTTAAGAGTTGACAGAGGAAGTGGGAAGAGCATCACTCAGCCAACCTTCTCTGCTATGTTATTTTGCAAGAATGAGAAAGTTAAGTACCCTCACTACCTCATGCCCAAGAGAGAAGGAGGGAGGCCTCAGAGACTTCATGGGTGCCAGGGGAAAACCTCGAGGGCACCAGTGAGCCCAAGAGCACCACGTTGGCAACTCCAGGTGTGTGACTTCATTGTAGGAGCTTGCCTTAGAAACAAGAGCGAACATGCATCTGGTGCTTTGCAGATACAAGAGCAGCTGTGGAGGGAAGAAGGAGTTGAGTACTCCCTGCACAAACTCCTCAGCCTTAGTCAGGGTTTTGTGCAAAAGTGGGGAACCTAATAGCTAACATAACCTCTTTATATGTCCCCCATGGCTCTCTCTCTGCAGGCCACACCCCTAAATGAACCTGCTCCACCCCACCCCAGTGCTTTTGCCTGGGTGGCTTGTGTCATGGGAATTTGATGACACCTCCTACCTCCCTGGATGGAAGAGACCTGTGCACAGAAACCTCTGGGTTTTGCATGGCTGGAGTGTAGCCTGTTGTACAGAGACAAAAGCCACATCTCTTGCCCCACCCACACCCAAGATTATTTATTCATTTATTTATTTCTTATACCACTTCATTATTTCAGCGTAAATCTCTGCGGGAAAAAAAAAAGATTACCACAAACAACTCATCAGCCACCTCAAACGTAACGCAACCACAACTAAACTACATAAGACCTACATAAGTGTGGCAACACCTGCCCTTTGGAACTCCCTGCCCATTGACATTAGGCAAGTATCTTCACTAATCTTTTTGGTGCCTGCTAAAAACATTTTTGTTTAGACAAACCTACCCAAATATGTAGAATGTCAATGCACGTTTGAATCTGGTTTTAGGTGTGTGTTGATTTTAATTATTTTTGTAGGTGTTAAATAGCTGTTTTTAATCATTTCTACTGCTAATTTCATTGTTTCATTTCTTTTTGTAAACTGGTTCGTGTGTTCTTACAATCAAGTGGTATCTATCTTTTATGAAACAAGTAAGTAAGAAAGTAAATAAAACCCTGCAGTGCACCTATGAGAGTTTTACCATTTCCCCCTCTCCTTTTAAACAATCCCCAAATTCTTTTCTCTTCAATTGACGGAGAAGGGTTGCAAAACCCACCCACCCCAACATGTTGCTAATGAACAATAAGAGAATGCCAGAACATTGCTCAATGCATTCTGCTCAACCAGTAGAATATTTTGGGCAATGTCCTCTTTAAAAACCACAAAGCCTGCATGGGGCTTGTGTGAGTTTAAGCAGCTGCTGTTGCTCTTGGCAGTGTGAGGCTGCCTTATGTGACCCTGCAGTTTGAGCGTTCAATTAAAAGATCGCTGAAGATTGCCTCTGCTAACGTAGATGGGACGTCTTGAGCATCATCTATGGCAGGGTTCAAATGGCCCTCTTAGAGGTATCGCAGTCAGGATCTGGAACAGAGGTCATAATTAAGATTTAAGCATCTTTGCAGGAAGGGACAGGGAGCTGGTTCTTTGAACTAACAAGCACGGCATGGATGAGCAAAGACTGAAAACTCTAATTAAATTAAGGGGTCAAATAGAACATATTTAATCTTGATGTGTTTTAATGCCCAAAGGACCGATAGAATTCTCTTGGAGGGGTATACAATTTGCACTCGCATCCTTTTTGACCTTCCTGCTAACCAGCCATGGGATGAAGTTCAGATTGTCTTGTTAAACTGTTATTTGAGTCACAAGAAACTGTAGATTTGGGACCGGGTCGGTGTGTGGGTGGTTAAGAGAAAAATTGCATGAATCTGAAATCCACAATTCTCTCCCACATGTGCATTTTGATGCAACATATTCCCTGAATATTTGAGCCAGTGTGGTTTGGAGGAACCATGGAGACCTGAGTTCAAATCCCTGCTTAGTCATGGCCTTTGGACCATGGGATGTTGAGCCTGGGCACTGGGCCACCTAGCTCATGACAGGCTGCTCTCAGTTCTCCGGAGTTTTAGACAGATTGGCAAGTATTGCCTTGTTAACATTCACCCTCCTTCATTCAAAACAAAGACACAACAGTTAATAACACAGGCATTCTGCCATTGGTCAGCCAATTAACACAACAGTTACGGTAATAACACAGGCATTCTGCCATTGGTCAGCCAATGCCTCTGGATGCATTGCCATTCAACATATTCTTGGTTCCAGCCTCCCTTTGAGTTTTCTTTGTTCTAGGATGGGCAGCTTAAAGTCAGCCGAGGAGTACCCTGTGAGGCTAAAACGTTACCCCACGGGCTTTTCTCTATATTTCCATTTCTGATCTCAGATTTCTGCCCATTTATTCTTTTGCATAGATACTGTCCTGTTTGTCTTGTGGAGAATGCAGAAAGGCCACTGTTGGTTGATGATTATATTGGAAAGACAAGCAGGGGAATGATGTTGTGAATGGCATTATTAGTTCCTGTAATGGTGCCCTGCAGTCCCATATCTCTCCCTCTCCTGTAACCTGATGGAACAGAACATAAAAGAGCTAATTACTAGAAACAACAGGCCAGCCAACAGTAGACCCAGATGCCAGCTCTAGCCCCATCTCTACCCTGGAAGCACTATTACAGGAATTAATAATGTTATCCACAACGCCAGAACCTCATTCACCTGGTTGTCTTACAATGCATCAGAAGCAGTGGCAACACCAAGAAAAAAAAAATTCAGGAGGGAGTACAGAAGGGGGAGGGGAGTATTTTTCTAGGTGGGTAAGTTTTGTTCCACATGTTAAGATCTCTATTGACCTTCATTCCAAGGAAAATGAAGGCACTCCTCAAAAGTGGGGTGTGTGCATCAATGTCACCATTCCTTGCAATTTCTGTTTTTGAGTGGCCATGTTGCCAGTGTCTCTGGCTTCCTACTGATCTAGTTCCCTGTTCTTAGTTCCCTGTTCTAAGCTCCCTCCAGCTCGCTAGCGCCATGTGTCCAGAGACAGATGCCAAACTGCCCTTCTCCTCCGCTCCCCCAACCCCTTGATACAAGTCTAATTTCATAGAGTTGCCACGGCAGATGATTGGAATGGGCTGTGAGCAGTTGGTACGCTTTCAAAGTGTCAGAAGCGATGGAGGAGAATGAAGCTTAACTCAGACCAGCAGAGCATAATGTTCACATTGTGTTAATATTAACACTTCCAGAGGGGAATGGAAAAAGGCAGTGGGTGGCCTGCGCTCATCTCATTAGTCTCCACTGGCAGCCTTTGCCTTCTATAGGGAAAGGAACTCAGTTCCAAGGGGCAGGGTGGGGCGGGGGGCCAGCTTCCAAACCAATGTCCCTGCAACCCCAATGAGATGTTGCATTCTGTGAGAGCAGGGGAAGGAAGAAGTAGGGAGCCAGAAAAGGACCGTTTGGAATCTGCTCAGCAATGCAGATGGTGTTTATCCATGAGGTGTTAACCTGAGTCCATTTTGTGCTGCAGTACTTTAATAGCATGGCAAGAATCTGATCCATTATTTTCAAGGAGAGCAACCCACCCCAAACAAAAATGTCAGGAAATGGGAAAATGGATGATCAGTAATTTTGCATTGGCATGAGACGATTAGCTCAAACCCTGAGAAATCCATCAGAGCTTGAAAGAGCACAGTTGTCCTTCACATCGTTCAGAAATAGCTTGAAGGAAATGATTGCCCCAATCTCGAATCGGGTCAGCCCAGCGAGAGCTGGAGGCTCCACCCTTCCCTAGGTCTCAGCCATGGCCCTGTTCTGGGCAGCTGGTTACATCAGCTGCCCCTCCTCCCAGGTAGACTCACGTGCACCTAGTCAGATGCTCGGTTGTCTGCCCTGAAGTTCCTCCATGGCATGTCATTGCCTCTGCTCCACTGGTGGTGGGGATGATGGGGAGGGGGTCTGAAAACTGGCTAGGAACCCAGGGTGGAGGGCCTGTGCCTCAAATGCCTGCATCCAAAGTCTCTTCAGAGAAGCTGGTGATGTGGAGGGTCCGGCTCCCCCAAGAAGACACCCAGGACTCAGCTATACAGTTGCAAATAAAATGTTTTAAATGTGTTGTACAGTGCAATATACAAATACGACACTAGATGGCAACAGCGAGCTATGCAAAATTCAATGTATTTTTCAAAACGTTTTTTTTAAAAAAGCATTTTCACAGCAGTTTTTAAAAATGTATTTAGATTCCACCCCAGTCTGTGCAGAGCCTAAAAAGGGGTGGTGCATGCAAGAATTCCAGTCAGCTGCAGTAGCCAGTTCCCTAGGAAACTGATCTTTGCTGTTTGCTAGGGGGACAACTGCGCAAAAGCAAATGTTAAGAGGAGAAGAAGAAGAAAGAAGAAAGAAGAAAGAAGAAAGAAGAAAGAAGAAAGAAGAAAGAAGAAGAAGAAGAAGAAGAAGAAGAAGAAGAGTAGTTTGGATTTGATATCCTGCTTTATAACTACCCTAAGGAGTCTCAAAGCGACTAACATTCTCCTTTCCCTTCCTCTCCCACAACAAACACTTTGTGAGGTGAGTGAGGCTGAGAGACTTCAGAGAAGTGTGACTAGCCCAAGGTCACCCAGCAGCTGCATGTGGGGGTGCGGAGACGCAAACCCGGTTCCCCAGATTACGAGTCTACCGCTCTTAACCACTACACCACACTGGCTCTTCCGGTGACACATGGAACTGTTGCCCAGCAGCTTTTGCCCTCCATGTGAGACACCATTACCACACTGCACATTTCCTTGTCCTCTACCTCCTAGGAATAGCTGGTGCCATGAGGCAGAGACAGTACAATGGCATCATGCCACCCTTCGCAGTTAGTGGCAGAGCATCTGGTTTGCATGCAGAAGCTCCCAGCTTCAATCCCTTCAATGCCTGGCACCCCTGTTTAGGGAGGTTTTTTTAGGGATGTTTTATTGTGCTTTTAATTCTGTTGGGAGCTGCCCAGAGTTACTGGGAAAATCCAGCCAGATGGGCTAGGAATAAATTAATTTATTATTATTATTATTATTATTATTATTATTATTATTATTATTATTATTATGGTACCTTGGTCCTCAAACACCTTGGTACTCAAACAGCTTGGAACCCAAACACTGCAAACCCAGAAGTAAGTGTTCCGGTTTGCGAACTTTTCTCAGAAGCCGGACGTGCTCCATTTTGAGTTTCACGCTTCCGATTTGAGCGCCACACTTCTGTTTTGAGTGTTACGCTGAGGTCTGTCTGTTTTTGCGGCTTTTCTGTTTTGTTTTTGTGACTGTGTGGAACCCAGTTCAGCTACTGTTTGTTTGATTGATTGATTGATTGTGTGTGTGACTGCAGTATATTGTTTATTGCTTTCATTTTATGGACCAGTGGTCTCATTGGATTCGTGTTAAATTGCTGTTTTAGGGGTTGTTCTTAAAAGTCTGGAAAGGATTAATCCATTTTGCATTATTTTATATGGGAAAGCACGCCTTGGTTTTGGAACGCTTTGGTTTTGGAACATACTTCCAGAATGGATTAAGTTTGAGAACCAAGCTACCACTGTACGATATATCTCCAGGTAGAACCAGAAATGTACCCTGCAGTGAAATCCTAGACAGTCACTGCCAATATTTATTGTACTGAGCAAGGTACTTGTTATGTATTAAGTTAACTGCAGTACTCCTTCTGGCCACCATGGCTGCAGTTCTTACCCTGCTCACTGTGGCTGCAGTTCTCACTCAGGACCACAACATGCAAATGAAGGATTGAGAGTGCTGTTCACGGATTGGTAGCTAGGGGGAGTTTGTTACTGCTGCAAGTTACTGAGTACTATATAAGCCACTTGACTAAGCTACTGTTCAGTCTGGACTCAGAGCTAGAATAAAGAGCTGGTTGTTTTGAGAGCTGTGTCTTCACCCTTCTTACCCACTATTTTACAGTACTCATTAAGGCAGGTTCACATGTTCCCAGCAACCGTGATACAAGACCACCCCTTGCTCAGAATGCAGAAGGGCTGTTGCTCAGCAGCAGAGCATCTGCTTTGCATGCAGAAGATCCCTGGCCTCTCCAGGTAGGACTTGAAATGCCCACTGTCTGAAAGCATGGAGATCCTACCGCCAGCAAGTTTTGCTTTAAAATGTGAACTGAACAGAAATTCTCCTCCACCCCTGCCTGCGGCACAGTGATATGACAAGGCTCTGCTCGTCAATATTCCCTCCCTGACACTACTCTGAAAGGGGTACCAGGAGTGACGGTGCTATTCATTTTGGCCGTCGCTGGTGCAAGAATACTTCTAATCATGGTGGCTTAAGGCAGCTGAAATATACAGCCATTTAGGTTCTTTCTTTTTTAAAAAAGAACACAACCCTGCATGATTCAGATTGTCCTTTCTGCGAGGGAAGGGAGGGGAAAATCACCTGCTCTTTTGATCCATTGGCAGCTTTTCACTTTATTCTTGATTGAAGGCAGAGCAAGGAAGAAGAAAAGAGAAGAGTGCCAGTGGAACCACAGCCAGAGGATTTCTTTTAATAAAGAAAAAAATAAAAACCCTAGCCCTGCTTGCTTCTTCCAAGTGTATTTAAAGTGGGCCTCCGGGGGACGGAGGATAGAAACACGCAGCACGTGACATGGAGGCCAATTTCTTCTGATGGCATGCGGTATATACCCAGAGCACAAAGGCAAGGAGCGCATAACCAGGGCAGGCTGACACATCGCTGAGCTGCATTGTGATGACTTCTAATTCCACTTGTGTTTGGGAGTCGCCAATCCACCTATCCTTCCCCGTTGCATAGTAATGTGGTGAACTCTGACATGCCTTGCTGAACTTCTTTGAGGAATAATTATAAAGATCTGAAGGAGAGGGAACTGATTACTCACTTCCTTTTTGCAGCAAGGGCGACAACAGCTAAACATTAGAGGGGGGAAAGTGTTAAGGTCATGAATCTAGAATATCGTTAACAGGAAAGTTTGGGCAAAGAGCTGCACTGGAAAGATCGTCTCGCACACTTCAAGTAAGGCAGAGGTCAAAGAAACACAGACAAGTTTTGGGAAGGTAGGCATTTGACTACTAATATTATAACTAGCCAGGAATCTGGGAGATCAGCTCCAACTGCATATAAAATGGTTTGTTCTTTTTAAGGGGGAATAGCATCAGTTGAAGAACGGTGAGATGAATTAAGGACAACAAAATGTGAATCTGTTTAATGGAGTTAAGATTATAGAAAACCATCAACGCTGTAAAGGGGAAAAATAGTTTTATCTATTATAATAGTTCAAACATTAAATTAAATAAAAGATTCTCAATTCTACTTGTAGAATATATTGTGCTTTAAATGTAACTTGAATTTTGAAATACTGTTGATGGAGGAAGGGGGTAATTTATATCGGTATTTCTATTTCAATCAACATTAGTGTTTTAAAACAGTTTGGTATGGAAAATAAATATAGTGAAAAGGAAAATAAAAACCTCTGATGTGGAGGGCTGGGACACTGGATTTTAAGCGTTTGCCACCCCAAATACATTCGTTTTCCATCAGATGCCAGACCCGCCTTTCCCAGTGCTTTGGACTCCAACTCCCATCAACCTCAACCAGCATGCTCAGTGGTCAGGGCTGACTAGATTTGAAGTCCAAAGCATCTAGATGTCTCCCATGAGCCAAATTGGTGGCGCCTTCTGAAATCTGACAAGTCTCCCCATTTTGTGCAGGGGAGGAAGGCTATGTCTGTGCAGCTAAGCCATCCAGAATTCTCCATGGCACTAGGGTGCTGTAGTTGTTTGCATATTCCTAATTTGCTGAGAAGCTTGAAACAATAAAAAGGGGAAGTTTATGTGTCCACAAACTCAAAAGTTTCTATGTCCCCGGACCCCAAAATAAACATTGGGATACTCCATATCATACAACTGCACAATTGTAACAATAATGGTTGTACGAAGTTATCATGCCTCCAGAATACTAATAAATGCATGATGACATTGTATTGTCTACACCAGGCATAGGCAAACTCCGGCCCTCCAGATGTTTGGGCCTCCAATTCCCATCATCCCTAGCTAACAGAACCAGTGGTCAGGGATGGTGGGAATTGTAGTCCCAAACATCTGGAGGGCTGGAGTTTGCCTATGCCTGGTCTACATACAGAGAGAGTTGTATTTATTCATTTGGGGTTTTATATTCCCCTCAGGCTTCTCTAAATGCAATACTGTACATAAATCCAAAGATTTCTGTGCTTAAAATACTTCAGTTTTGTGTGTTTTCTCTAATAACTTTTGAATTTGACCAGGAGGAAATGTTCAAGCAGCGGTACTGATGTGGAATAGAATTTTCATCTGAGAAATGTTGGAGGGTATGAAGTGGTTGCATACAACAGTCATACTGGGAGTGGACCCACTGAAAGTAATGCACATGACTAGTATAGGTTTGTTCATCTAAGTAGGTCTACTTTGAGGAGAACTTTGTTGAATGCAACTCTATAACTCCAGATCTAACCCCCATAGCTGCCAAGTTTTCCCTTTTCTCGCGAGGAAGCCTATTCAGCCTAAGGGAAAATCCCTTAAAAAAAGGGATAACTTGGCAGCTATGCTAACCCCACATACATGAACTAGCCCCACTGAATTCCACGGGACTTCCCTTCGAGTAGATGTGAGTTAGGCTTGCACTATAAACTAACTTATCCAGTGTCACATGTGCTGCTGACATTGCAAAATTAATTTCAGCATCAAGAGTAGAGAGCCAGGATGCTTTAAATGGGCACTTACGGGGGAAAAAGCTCAAAGTCAAATTTTATTAAGAGTCTATTAACAACTTGCCATCACCCGCTCATTAGCAGAGACGTGAGACAACAAAGCTATTAAAAATGTATAAAACCAGCGATATGCCTCTCTTCACTGTTTTACAGGCTACTACTAAGGCCAATAAAACACAGTGCCAAATTTATTTATTTATTTTTTTAAAAAAAACCCAACAACAATTACACAGCAGTTTTAAGATCTGGAGCATCTTCCCATATTAACCCCTGACAAATGTTTGGAGTGGGAGAGAAGATATGCACTTATATACATTACAAATGCTTTCAAGCCAAGAATATCAAAACATTCTGCACTATGAATTAATAAATTACCAAATCAATCTTTTATTTTATTTACTGTATTAATGCAGCCCCTGCTCTCAGGTTTATAGTCTAAGAGACACAACGGGAAAGGGAAAGAGATTGGGGTGGAGGAAATTTAGGCATCCGTGCTATGCCAAATGGTCTTTATTTCAAACATTCACAGCACAAGGGAGTTGAAGTGAAATTATTGTTGAGGAAGGGGGGTAAAACACTTTTTAAAAAAATTGTGAGAGATGAGGTTAGGAGGGCCATAGGAACCAAATAAGGTGGCAGTGACCCAGGTGGCGCTGTGGTTAAACCACTGAGCCTAGGGCTTGCTGATCAGAAGGTCGGTGGTTCGAATCCCTGTGACGGGGTGAGCTCCCGTTGCTTGGTCCCAGCTCCTGCCAACCTAGCAGTTCGAAAGCACGTCAAAGTGCAAGTAGATAAATAGGAACCGCTACTGCGGGAAGGTAAACGGCGTTTCCATGTGCTGCTCTGGTTTGCCAGAAGTGGCTTTGTCATGCTGGCCACATGACCTGGAAGCTATACGCCGGCTCCCTCGGCCAATAATGCGAGATGAGCGCGCAACCCCAGAGTCGGTCACGACTGGACCTAATGGTCAGGGGCCCCTTTACCTTTACCTTACCTCTGGTGGGGGAAATGTCATGCCCCTTTTGGGGTAATTTGTCCACCTTTGGTTCCCACCCTGCAATAGACTCTCACTTGTGGCTCCTAGAAGCTGTCAGTGTGCAACAATAGCCACACTCTGGGAAACCGCTTTGACTGGCCAGTTAAACCAGATGAGGGTAGCCAATGGGTCTCAAACCCTCAGTAAGTTAGGGACTTCCTTTGCATGCGGAGACATGTTTTGGTGGATTGAGCAGCCGAGACCAATAGGGGGTCCAAAGGCCAATAAGCTCATCAAACTCTCATCCTCAACTTCCACACCTTGCATGATACCTTTGGGAGAAGGAAAGGCTAAGGAGTACACCCTACACAAATCCGGAGTGGCGCCTTGTGCAGGCAACTCCTGCAGCCAAGCTAGTGAAATCATATTGCTGTGCTTTCCTTTGGACCACATCAGTGAGGCCAAGAGAGGGTCTTGTTGTCTGGGAGCCCAGGACCTCCATACACTGGCCAGGCTTGTGTCCCATGGAGGTCACTTTAGTGCTGCTAACACAATGGTTTGACTTCACCCCTGAAGGTGCACTCCATGGTTTCTCAAGACAGACAGATATAATAATAATAATAATAATAATAATAATAATAATAATAATAATAATAATAATATAATTTATTTATACCCCACCCATCTGGCTGGGTTTCCCCAGCCAACAGAAATATTAAAATACAATAATTTATTAAACATTAAAAGTCAACAGCAACAATACAAGATGCAGATTGCAACTGTTCCTAAAACTATATTGCAAAACAAATATTCGCTTGCCCATTTAAAAAGCCAGGCTTGCAAGCAATTCTCATTCTGGTCTGCTCCAGAAGCTCACTGCTGAATTCTCCTTACTGCTCAACACCCTTATGTGGCCACACTGCCAATATTCATCTTAAACTGATGATTCGGGTTATCGTGACAGATCATACCACCAGGCTTTCCCTAACCTCAATAGTTTCTTGTCTATCTTGCTTCTGCGCCAGACTTCTCTCTCATCTCCTTCTTAGCCAGTGTTTCTCTGTCATCTTCATTCTTGATTTCCTCTTCTCTTCCAAAGTCTCTCAACAGAATAGGCCTACTAGCAAGTCTATCCTTCAACCAATCAGATTTGAATTGGCATAGAATTCTCCCCCTCCACTTCTCCCATCCAGTAAGCCAATCAGGTGTGATTTTAGAATCTTCTCAGTATTTTAAAGAACCCAGTTTCCCTCAGACCAGTCTTATGTTAGTAAATAACAGCTATCTGTCAGCCACCAACTGATACTTCATATTTCAAATTCATAACCCCACATACACATACATTATATCTAAACCAAACCCTGTTCTAGTAAACACATTTTAAAAAGTGATTTCTCCACACTAATTATTAACATTATTAAAGAGGGAGACCCCAGTGTCTCCAAGCCGAGATATGAGAGCCCCATCTGTATTGGCATTCTGCTGGCTTTTGAAGACGCACCTGTTTACACAGGTATTCCCTCGATCTCTCCTGTTTTCATTACTGTGTTTTAATGCAATTGTCTTTTTGTGTATGTTAACTATGGATCTTTATATTTTAAGTACTTTTATGAGATTATTTTACTGTGTATTTTAATCATCCGTGCTTATGCTCTGCACAATAGGATTTTTATACTTTAAAACCACTGAGAAGCCTACTTTGGTATTGAGCATTATACTGATAAACAATTAGCACAGGCCTCGGGATGCTGGCAAAGACCCACATAATTAAGTTCCAGTTTAACCCAGTGGTTTAACCAAGAAATCCTATTGGGTTTTCTGAAGTGGGATGACATTTTCCTGTTTCTTGAGGATGAGGGCAACATGTGACACTGAAGGAGCGTGTGGCCTTTTGCCTCAGCACTGAGGCAAGCCTCTCCCACCAGAGGAGAGAAAAAACAGGCAAATGCTGGTATAGGAACTGAACTCAGCTATACATCACTGTCGGCAGCAATTTGCACCAGGGCATGGAGCTCTCATAGGCGTGTTATTGGCTGGATGGTGCGGTGCTCTTGGCCATATATTACTAGTGCCTGCCAGGGGAGGGGATTGTTCAGAAATAAGTGGGCCAGCAGAAAGTAATTGATGCCCAAGCTGGAGTTCATCTCATTTTTCTTTCTCTGGTGCACACATTCACTGGCAAATCTCTCTCCTGTTTTATAGTAAATACCATGATGAGTGCAACCTATCCGAAGGGGTGGCATCTTGGAGGAATCATGCTGATGTACAGAGAAGAAGGTGAGGCTGCATACTGAAAGCAGCCTTCCCCAAATTGGTGCCCTCCAGATGTTTTGGACTACAGGTCCCACCAGCCCCAGCCAGCAGTGGACCTGAGAGAGCAAATATTAGGGGAAGGTGCTCTTTTAGGCCAGAACCCAAGTACCATCTGGATCCCAAGCTATTTAGGGCTTATTGCACCAGTGTCAACATTTTGACTTGGGCCTGGTAGCTCACTGGAAGCCTGTGCAGTTCTTTCATAACTGGCAACTCGTGGTCCAGTTGGGTTGTCCACATTCCAACCTAATAGCTGCATTTTGCACCAGCTGCAGTTTCTAGAGACCAAAGGCAGCCCCATGTAGAGCGCATTGCAGTAGTCCACTTGGGAGCAGACCTATTTTGGGTGATATAGTCTAACATACACAATGGTTAACTACACTGAGGAGGAGCTATAAAAGGTACGTCCTTTTATTTTCACCTTAAATTTGAGTTCTTTGGGTGGTTTAGGCACTTTAACAGCTGTGGGGCTGGCTGAAATTACGGTGAGGGAAAATGTGCATTTGGATGAACTTGAACTCTTTTATTCTTTTTAAAAGGTAACTTTCCAATTCCTGGGGGCTACTAACGCAATCCTATTCAGTTTATCCAGAAGTAAATAAGCCCCACTGTATTCTGAGGGGGTTCCTCATGAGAGCAAACATACGACTAAATCTTTTTGTAGGGCTACAAAAGGTGTGTGTTCAACAACTTGCTACTCTCTGTATGTGTTTAAACAGGACTGAGAGCAGAGATTTGAGTTTCTGTTGGCTACTGAAGGAGGATGCCCTATTTGTGTGCCTGCTCATGAGAGTCCGCATTGGCCTAAAGCTCTGTTGGTGCTAAGAATTTATAAAATTCCAATGCTTAAGAGTCCATTGTTTCTTTGCAAGGGAGGATAGGGGAAGGAAAGAACCAGAACAGAGGGAGGCCACCAACATTTCTCCTATCCCAGAGAAGGAACGGTGATAGCAGCAGCAACCACTTCTGAACCAAAATAGTTTAGTTAGGTGCTGTTTGTGAAACTGCAATGCTTAAGTGTCCAAGGTGTGTTTGAAGGGGATGAAAACAGTGAGAAAACCAGACGTGGCCACACCCCTGCAACCTTGTTGGGTCAGGCACTCAAGAACTCCTTGCAGCTCCATCCAGTCTAGTGAGCACCAGTCACAACTGGAAAACCTACACACACACCCCACCTGATAATGGGGTTCAGGAGTGCAGCTCTCTCTCTCTCTCTCTTTCATACACACCAAGTGTGTACATTGTTATAGATTTTGCAATTCACAAAGCAGCAGGCACTAATCAATGGGTCGAAATCTACAAGCCTTTCTTTACACCCATGAACTCAGTTTTATAGAAACTGCTGTATGGATTTCCCCCTATCTCTGCCAATAGACTGGCTTTGTCTGTCTCCTCTTCTTATATCATCGTAAGTGCTTTTGTGTTTGTGTGTGTGGGGGGGTGAAAACAGCATTTTAATCCAGTGCGGGTGCCCAGCTGGAGTGCATTGATCCAAACTGTTGGCCAGTCGCTAGCAGGCAGAAAGCCATCCTGGCCTGACAGTGAACTGTTAAGGGAGATGCCTTTGAGGCTTCTGGCTCTGAGTGGCACATCACTAAATCCCAGCTCATTGGATCAGTTCTGCAGCAGAGTCACCGATCCTGCAACAACAACTTCCCATCACTGAGAATGCTATTGCCAAGCAACAGGTGGGTTGGAGGAGTTTGACTATTAGCAAGGCAGAGGCTGCCAGTGCATTGGAAATTCATTTAAGGAAGGGCCATAGCTCACTGACAGAGCATTTGCCCTGTGTGCAGAAGGTCTTAGGTTCAATATCTGGTATCTCCAGGTAAAGGCTGGGAGATACATCTGAAATGCTGGAGAGCCACTGCCAGTCAGTGTAAACAATATGAGCTAAAAGGACAATTGTCCTGAATTGGAGTGACCCTGATCCAAGCTGGACCTGGGCTTCAAATTGAATTGGTGGCCTTGCACAGTGTGTGATTAGAATTGGGAGTAGGGGAGAAGAAGATGCAGATTGGCCAAGGAAGACTCTCAATGCTGATTGGTTTGTACAGGTCAGGTGATTCCTCCCCGACTTCCACGGCAGATCTGCCCCATCTTCTTGGCAACTCAGAAGTTTGCTCTTGCAGCTTGAAGGCTTTCTTTGCTCCCCACCCACCCGCATGGCAATCAGGTCTCACCTGATTTCTCACCACTTGAGAAATAGCTGAGTGAATCGTCCCTTAAATACAGGAGGTGACTTGATGCCACCGCTAAAGTTTTATGGAGCGTCAAAAGTCCGGGGGGGGGGGGAGTTGGGATTTTTCTTGCAGGCACACACTTAGTCACTGGTTCGCTTTAGGGCCCAGCTCAAAGAGAGTTATTCTCCTTGCAGGCTGGGTTTCAGGCTGCTCAATCATTCCTTGCCAGCAAGATGCAGACATAGAGCCACGATCCTCAGAGAAGGATCATCAATACTGCAGTAGTAATATAACCTTCAGCTTTCTCTAAGCCTCTAGTCAATCACCTGTCAGTGGAACCCATTTATCCAGGGATGCAAGGGAGGGGTGCAGGGTGGGGGATGCGATACTCTTCCAGAACGCCTCTTGCCTCCACTTACGTGATGTTCGCTGTTGCTTTTTGCTGCATGTCTCCCTCTCTTAAGTCCTCCTCCTGCCTGGTGGTATGGAGGAGGTTGGAAATGGAAGCAGGAGTGGAAATTGCCGGTTCTCACCCTATTCACCCTATGAATACGATTGGCTGCTGTTCTTCTTTTCAGTCATATATATATGTATATGATTTCCTCCCCCACCCCCAATTGCATTGTGTTTTGTTTGCATTGAAATGAAATGTAGTAACAATGTAATTAACACAATTTTGCCACAGTGGACAATGTGAAAAACAATGTAGTTTTGTATGGAAGATGAACCGTAGCAGAAAGGAACCAGCGTTGCATGTGATTAATACAGCGAGGAATGGAAATCAATGCCTACTGACATCCCTGTGTGGTGGAGAATATTTCATTGTTGGAGTAAGATTCATTGCCAGTCCAGTTGGCTTCTGTAGGTGGAAGAGGAGAGCAGGATCATGCACTTTGCTTCAGGCAGTCAAATGTCTTGGGCTTGCCATATGCCTCCTTGTTGTCCTAAGGCACAGCTGCTCCTCTTGAGATAGAAAAAAATCTGGCTCAGTCCAGAGCCCTTTGGAAGAAATAGTATAAACATACAGATTCACTTCCTCACCTCTTGACCTTGCAACACTTCAAATCAATGATAATGAAAGGGGGGTAGGACAGTGGGGAAGGAGGCCAACAGTAGGTGGCGCTAGAGCCAATGATAGGTGGAGCTCACTGTTTCTAGTTTTGCTCCCCATCCTCTTCCTGCCTGCTGAATTCTGAAAGGGCAGCACAGAGATGACAGAGGAGGAGGAAGGCAACCAGTAACCCCCTCCAGACTGGTTGTAAGTAAGAAGGCAGACAACTGGTAGCTGACTGAGGGCAGGCTGAGTTGAGTGGGACATTGCCCCCCCCCCTGCCCTAACAGAGGAGCTTCCCATGGTTTGCAAAGCTTTGCACATGTTAAGTCCTGCTCAGCACCTGCTAAGTGGATAGGGAAATCCTTCGCCTCTTCTCTTCTCCTGAGCCTCCTGCCGAGTTAACTCCACATCCAGAACCATCAGCTTTGGGCCTGTCTACTCAGCCCCTACTGCCTAGTAATTTCCCTTTGGCAGCTAGAAAATTATGAAGAATTACCATGGCCTGCTCATGAGAGAGAGAGAGAGAGAGAGAGAGAGAGACAGACAGACAGACAGACAGACAGACAGACAGACAGACAGACAGACAGACAGACAGACAGACAGACACAGAGAGACAGAATCACTGGGGCAGACCTGCTCATATTTCAGATAGGAAGACGGACACCCAGGCACACATACCTTGGGCACATCACTACAGCTGAAAATATACATTTTGTTTTCTGCAGCATTCAGAGGTTCCACACCTATCCAGTTTGCTCACTGTTCCTACATATCATTGTACCGGACACTCTACCTGTTTGTATTATGGATCTAGTACAGAGGTCGGCAAGGTTTACATTGCCTGGGCAGGTTCACTGCAGTGGAGATCCCACCATGGGACAGATCACATGCATGCCCGCAATTTCTGGCATCTGTGCAGATGTGATTTCCATCGCCATGGAAGCGAGTCCCCGCGCTGCGCCGCACCGGTTTAGTGCAGTGCGCAGGGACTCGTCGATCAGGCAGCTCAGTTTGTGGGTGGTTTGTGGGCCGGTTAAATGACATGGGCCACTTGTGGCCCATGGGCCTTAGGTTGCCGACCCCTGATCTAGCGCCATAGAACAGTAGAACTGTAGGGTTGGAAGGGGTCCCAAGGGTCACCTAGTCCAACCCCACAATGCAGGATTTTTTTGCTCAACATGGGGCTCGAACCCACGACCCTGAGGTTAAGAGTCTCATGCTCTACTGACTGAGCCTGTTGCTCATTAAAAAAACTGCCCATGGGCAGCCCTTCAGACCCACTGCCACTCCCTTTTATCGTTGTTTCCAGTGGCAATAATGAAAACGCATGTGTTCTGCTTGCTCCCCCCTCCCCCCCTGGCTCCATGTATTTTGGGAATGTTTTTAGATTGCAAAGATGTTCCGACTAAACGTTTTCACATCCAGCTAATGATGTGTTTCACAAGAAAACACTAAACTTTGTGCCCTCAGTACTACCGGTAACCTTACAAATGAATAGAGGACAACCCAGCCTGTGTTCCTTAGTCTCAGGCGCTCCTCAGAAGTATGTCCTGCATTGCAGAGGGCTAGACTAGATGACACTTTGTATCCCTTCCAACTCTACAGTTCTGTGATTTTATGATTAAATACAAAGGGGCTTCCTCCCAGGTAAATCCACCCAGGAAAGAGAGGATGTTGTAGCCAGGAATGAACAGCAGCAACAGAGGCAGGCTGAGAATGGCTGCAGTGGTTGCTGGCAGAGCTCAGAGGAGGATTGTAGAGAAAGGGGAAAAAACAGGACAGCTCCCAAACTGTGATATGGCAAATGCACGCTGCCAGGCAAATCACCTTACCATTTTACTGCCAGTTAGAAGAAAGCTGGATGTTAGCCATGCAAAAATCATCTGATCAATATAAATTTCACATGGTTCATCCAAAAAAAATATAAGAGGGCAAGTGAAAAGCAAGGTGCTTTTTCATATGGTGCCAGGCTGATATCCTACAGGAGCAGTCTCCCCCCCCCAGTTCCTTGTTGCAACTGGAGTCCCGGCAGGCACAGGCAACAACCAGCAGGGGGCAGCAGAGGCCAATGATAAGGTTTGTGCACAGCCCTCCAAATAAAATGCTCAATGCCTCATCTCTCCCCACCCCCCACCCTGTGCCATTAGCAGACAAATGCCATTCCTGCAGAAAAACAGCAGCTTCAATCCTTCACCTATTTTAACTTGGATTTATAATAAATGTCCCAACTGGATTTTAAAAGGGGCTGCGGCATAAACTGTGCTATGCCTCTGCAGGAGTCGTAGCTGGCAGAGGCGGAATGGATAATCTTGCCAGCTGCAGAGTAGGAGGATCAACAGGAATCATTCCCCCCCCCCCTTGGGGTCAAAGTAAAGACAGACAGGGCACTTACAAGAGGCAGATGGACTAACCATGAGCTGGGTGATAAATAAAGTAAAAAATAATAATAATAAAGCAAATAAAAAGAGAATTCCCTGAAATGATTAAGATCCAGGTTTCAGGCAAGTATTCTTTGGTGAGCAAAACCCAGCAGAGATTTAAGATCACAAAATATGCAGCAAAGTAAAATGTCCACTCCTGCCTTAACAAGGGTGTGTATTGCATTGTTGAGATGTGACTGAAAAATGCATAGAAGTTGCAGCCTTCAGCAGCCCAAGTGACAGTCTTATCTTTAAGTCTGGATGTTGTCACCAAAAATGGAGGTTTTTTCCATTCATTGCCAGAAGTTCAAGGGTTGTATTTATTTATCATTTATGGATCGCTTCCTCTGAAACATCCTGAGGTGATTGACAATGAAAATATATCTACACACATGAAAATATACCACACACACACACACACACACACACACACACACACAGTTTAAAATCCAATACAGTTGTAGTTTGGGATATGAATCTTCAAAGACTGGTGAGAAAAGGATGGTCTTTGGTAGGCACCAAAAAGGCAACAGAGGTGGCACATGTCTGATATGTAATGAGAGTTCCATATGTAATGAAAGTTCCGCTAAATGCTTGATTCCTACATCATGTGGAATGGACCTCCTGGTGGGGTGATATCTGCAGGGTGCCTTCTCCTGCAAAACACAATGATGGCTTTGGTATATAAGATGCAAGGTGATCTTTCAGGTGTGCCACTTTAGTCTTTTAACTGTCACCTATGGTGGCCTTGTCAGACAAACCACATAGAATTGGCTCCAGACAGTCCACACCCCCTGCTCCTAAGCTGTTTATTCTCAACATTGCAAGGTATAAAACCCTTTCTTTTCTACACCTCTTGATATCCCACCCCCTTCAATCTTTTTGCCCCCAGGGTTCCCCCTAACCCATTCAGCTTGCCAAGGAGTTACATGCATGATTTTTTCAAAAAAATTATGGGCACCTGGCAGGAGTCAACCATCATGACTTGAATTGCACTTAAGCTGATAAGAAGATAGGGGTGACAGGAGAAATTTGATTCAGTTCACATTTAAACGTGAACCAGTGTCATGGTTTGCCAGCTGAACAGCAGCCTGAAGGGGGAGAAGGGGGAGTGACTCCACCTGCGGCTGATCAGCCTTCAAGGACACAGAGGAGAAGGCGCTGATGAGAACCAGCTGGCTCCAGCCTTCTTAAGTAGAGCTCTCAGCAGCACTCACAGGCTGGTAACAATGTTTGTAGTTCCTGGTCCTACCTTGATGCTTCCTGATTGTTTTGACCCTTGACCCTATAATCATTGGATTCTCTGACCCCTGGGCTGCCTGACCCAACTGGACTGCTGTTCGCCTGAGCCTGAGGCTGGACCTGACTTGGGACGCTGACTTTGCCTCCAGGCAAGTACATCTCAGAAACTCTTCTGGTTGGTTGGCCACTGAGCTCTGTATGTTGTTGCTCAGCAATGAGACTACAGCAACCTACCTCTTCCACAACTTTCCGAAACAATACAGAAACCGATACGTGGCCATCCGTCTTTGAATTTTGCAGTGCCAAGTAAGTGAAAATAACACACAAAGTGTGTTGGGGGAGGGAGCTGCTTTGCAAACAGGTGCAAATTAGGAGGAATTCAAAGTAAAATTCTGATGAATTTTCATGAAGTAAAAAAAAAAAAGCAATAGCCACAAACTGATGTGGAGAACTGAACTTAAGGTTGGAAAAAGGAGAGACGGAGAAACTGAAACTGGTAGGTTTGCCCATTCGTAAACTGTAGGAAGCCAGGCTTCTCCAGCACCTGGCCTTGCATAGCCTTCTTTTGGTGACAGGACAGTTGCAGGAGCTCTCTCTATATCAGGCATGGCCAAACTTGCCCCGCCAGCTGTTTTGGGACTACAACTCCCATCATCCCTAGCTAACAGGACCAGTGGTTGGGGATGATGGGAATTGTAGTCCCGAAACAGCTGGAAGGCTGAGTTTGGCCATGCCTGCTTTATATCCTCCGCAGAGGCGGTGCTTTGTGTTTGCCCTCCAGCATGAGGGTCAGCTGGCATCCATGACTTGTGTCAATGGTTATCTCCAGAAGTCAAAGCCTGGGCTGGCATATGCACTTTAAAATTGGTCTCTGGTTTTCATGGCTGTGGACGTAATGAACCGTTAAAGTATGAAAATGTCTCATTAAAAAGTTTTTAAAAAACCCAACAACTGTAGAGGTTTTTGATAGGTGGACTCTGAACTGAGACCAGTTAAATATGCAAAGTTGCCCAGAGACCTTTTGATTCCCTGCCTTCCAAACAGCTCTGGTTCAAAGTTACTTTTCCAGCTTCTGTTCCCCTTACCCCACCCCACCCCCAGTTCCCTTGTCAGAGAGAAAGCGAGATGATCCAATCTTTCTTTGGCTTTCCATCCTCCCACATCACTGTCAGCCACAATGCCAATGCTAACTCAATGGATACGTATTCTTTCTTTTATGTTATAAATATTTTTCCATATTTAGCTCTGGTGCTGTCTTCACACAGAGAGCTGAGATGGTAGAATAATAATAATATTCTTAATAATATTATTATTAATAATAATAACACCTTCATTCCATGGACCTCCTCCCTCCCCCTCCCCACCTTCTAATCCAGGGTGTGTCCAAACTGCCATATTTTGGGGTGGGATTCAATAATATACAGGCAAATTCATGTTACGTGATTATGGTTGATTGAGAGGTCCTTTGCAAACCTGCTTCCCTGAAAGATCGGAGTTTTTGTGATAAGGAAAATGATGGGTGAAGTGCAGTATAACATCTGTCTAAAGCAATGACATCTCGCCTCCTTGCAAACAAGTCCAGATGGATGCCCCTTAAATTGGTTCTCTGGAAAAGCCCCAGTTCTTCAAGCTTGCACTGAGGAAAATGGTTATGGATTTTTCTTGATAAGCTCTGAGAACAACATCAGGTTTCCAGGGTTTGACCTGAGGTTTCTTCATCTCAGTCTCTTTCTTCTCAGAGTTCTGATTCCTATGGGTTATTATTATTATTATTATTATTATTATTATTATTATTATTATTATGCATTCAAGGTTATTTGCACTCATGATGGCATCAGGGTCTTTATGTGTAGTTCCGCGTTCAATACTTTCAAAAGGTCCCTTCTGAACCATACATTCAAAGCACTCTTGTGCCACTTTTAACAGCCATGGCTTCCTCAAAAGCATCCTTGGAACTGTAGTTTAAGGGCAGGAAATTGTTAGGAAACCACCTACTGTATTCCACTCACAGAGCTACAATTCCTGTAGTTCCCTAGGAAGAGAGATACAGTGGTACCTCGGTTTAAGGACGCAATTGGTTCTGGGGAGCCATTCACTCCCCAAGCAGTGCTTAAATGGAGCGCCTCTTCCGCGCGTGCACGAAGCACCAATAGAGCGCTTCTGCGCATGCGTGTGCTGTGTAGATCGCTTCTGCGCATCCGTGCGCCGCGGAACCCGGAAGTAAACACTCCCGGGTCCGCGGAGTGCTCAAACCGAGAGTACTCAAACCGCAGCGGACTTAAACCGAGGTATGACTGTAGATTGTTAAGCTACTCTGTGAATTGTAGCTCTGTGAGAGGAGTGGGGTCTCATAATAACTCTCATAATCCTTTACAAATTACAGTTCCCAGGATTTTTTTTCCGGGGAAGCCATGGCTGTTAAAGTGGTATAGCAGTACTTTAAATGTAGCAAAGTTACATTTGTGGGCTTGAAGAGCTTTCCAGTGTCCTGGAGAAACACCCCAAATAGTGAGGGATCCACATTAATACACTGGGTCATTAGGCACATTTTCCTTTCGGCTGCCACACTCCCCCTCCCCCGCCCACCATCCCCGAACTTAAATATATTTTGTGCATAAATCGATCCTTACAATTTGTAATACAAAACAGCTCTTATTCTATCTCCTGGCTTTTAAAAAGTGTCTGTTTTTGGAGGGATATCACATTGAATATATGTGCACATATATGTAGTTTGAAATATTATATATATGTAGTTTGAAATATTTCCCTGTAAATATAAATTAATAGAATAAAATAAATATTGAATACAACTGAACAGCAACACAGGTTCAACATGCACATCCTATCTTATAACAAGGGGACAAGATAGTTAAGTGATTGGCCTAATAGTTGCTCTGCAGTACACAGCCATTGACAGGCAGTTCCCCATTCATCTTCCCTGCAAGGGACAACACTGAGACTGGGGGGGGGGAGAGGCAGTGCCACCCCAAGAACTGGTTGGATAAGGCAGGCAAGATGGAGCTGGCTGATGGCAGACTGAAGTTGGTGGTACAGTGCCCAATTTGCCCCAAAGGACCAGGCACAACTGCTGTACAGAGAACACTGCATCCTTCAGAGATTTGGGCTCTGGGTGACCACTTCTTGGCCCTCCAGGACCAAACAGGGAAAACAAAATACCCACCCTTCCTGTTCTGTCTCTTTTTCACACACCACCGACATTGCTTAAAAGGCAAAAATAAAACTTACACAAGTCCCACTGGTTAAAAAAGAAAAAAGTTATTGACTCAGTTACTCCAGTTACTTCACAAGGATGAGCTAAGATTGTAAACAACATGACCGAACTGGTTTCCTGGCACCCTCATGCCAGGAAAGAGGAAGAGAAGGGGAAGAGAGTGAGGGGCAAAGCTTAGGGCAGCGCTTTCCAAACTGTGTGTCACGACACGTTAGTGTGTTGGCTGCAGCATGCAGGTGCGTCACGCAAACACTCCCCATGCTCCTCTTGGGGCTGGAAAGGGATTAATTTAACCTCCGGTTTGCGAGCAAAACTGAATTACTGTGTCGTGAAATGATGCATGTCTAAAAAGTCTGTCCCCTGCATGAAAAGTCTGGAAAGCACTGGTTGAGGGGTTTACCGAGAAACCAAAAGTTTATTTTCCCTTGCTATCTGTTGTCTCAACCCATCCCTCTAGTGACCGGAGGCATGGGAGGTTGCTTATACCCAGCAAAATGTCCCCCACCCTGGCAAAGTCTAGGTAAGAAAGTGTCTTCTGTAGACAACTGTGTTTAAATTGTCCCCAGAACAAGGAGGGTACTTTTAGAAAGTAGGTGTTACATCTCTCGCTGCCATGGACTTGTGGATTCCTCCCCCCCCCCTTAATCACAGCAAAGGCCTCATTCAAAAGCAGGCAGCAAAGCGAAAGCTGCAGGGATGAGGGCTGTGACGTCTCATCAAGCGGCTGCCCCATGGTGACATGCTAGACAGGGCTCTGCAGCTTGTCTGTCAGCAATCATAATTCACCAGGATTTTGCAGTAGCTTTTTAAAAAGTGTATCAAATGGGAACGATTGATCAGCTGCACCGGCAAATGAAGATAGCATCTTGGAGAGAGTGGTACCCGAGGGAAGTGCCCTGTCCAATTGTTCTTATTCTTAAATAACAGAGTTGGTGGAGGGGGGATTAAGTTAAGCATCACTATGGGCCACCTCATCTTGCCTCCTCAGCTTTCTTCCGCTGCTGCTTCTTGGTAGGGATGGGAAAAATTGCCAGTTTCAGTTTCTCTGCCTTTCTCATTGTTCCAATCTGAAATTCAGTGCTCCACATTTCCACATCACTTTGCAGCGCTTTTGTTTTTTCAAATAGTCGTCATGAAAATTCATAGTGTGAATTTCTCCTAATACACAGATTTTTGCAAAGCAAATATCCCCAATCTGATGCATTTGCATGTTACTTAAGTGGGAAGGTAAACGGCGGTTCCGTACACTGCTCTGGTTCGCTAGAAGCGGCATAATCATGCTGGCCCCATGACCTGGAAGCTGTACGCCAGCTCCCTCGGCCAATAACACGAGATGAGCGCCGCAAACCCAGAGTCGGTCACGACTGGACCTAATGGTCAGGGGTCCCTTTACCTTTAAAGACACACACACACACACACACACACACACACACACACTTACTTTACCCCCATGGATGCATATTTGTACACCCTACTTGCCTGGCAA
Organism: Zootoca vivipara; assembly: GCF_963506605.1. NCBI lineage: Eukaryota > Metazoa > Chordata > Lepidosauria > Squamata > Lacertidae > Zootoca > Zootoca vivipara. The sequence continues at coordinate 40,249,135 of NC_083281.1, read as the reverse complement.
ACTGCATTGCAATATTCTGAGTATTTCAAATTTTGAAAGTTTGCTGTGTTTCAGTTTGACTGTTGTTTCAGAAATGGCAAATTAGGGCGGACCTCAGCTCTTGGTGAACAAACATAGAATTAAACATTTTGGCAGAGTAGGCGTGTCAGGCCTGTGGGAGCACTTGTTCCTTGCAAAAACATGAGACGAACCACGCCTGCATATTTTGTCTCATATCTCAGTTTCTATAAATGCTACAGACTCCCCCCCCTTTCTTAAAAAAAAGAAAGAAAGTTGGGAGCAGCAGCCCATGTAGAGATCACCTTTCAGTGGAAAAACTGTAGGGGATTTATTGATTAAGAGATGGCTTAGATAGTGTGTGGGAAATAGCCCTGTCAGAAAAAAACCCCTATGCAACTTAGTAGGGTGATGCAGGGGCAGTCTAGGAAAGATAAATTTGATATTCTTTGGTTTCCCCTTGATACATTAATACAGCTTTACCTTGATTTCCCCCTACAGTCATGCAAGTTTCACTGTATGTACAGCAAAGGGTATCTATGACATTGGTCCCTCTCATTGTTTCTCTCTCTGTAGGCAGGACATAATCTGATAATTGTTATTGTGTAGCATGTTTCCCTGTCCTTCATATTTCATATTTCATATACATATTACATACATATTACATATATACATTTCATATTACATATATAGATGCTTCTAAGGTAAGTCTACGAGATGGAGTGCTTATGTGAATCACTCTGTGTTTTGTAATCAGGCCATCTTGTCTAGAAATGAGTGGAAACAAACACATAAGGCAGAGATGAAGTTATGACCAAAGGACCACATTCTGGATTCTTCACCCCCAGCTCTGTACAATTCAGCCCCACATTTCCATTTTCCGTGAGAGCATATAAGTGCCGATCCAGCCCTTCCTGAAGGACTCGCTCTTTCCTTTTGAAAAGAGGGGGTGGGGAGAATGAAAGTGAACAAACCTCACTTTAAAAAAATCTTGCCACTCTAAATAATGATTACAGATCCTTCTACATGTAACAGCAAATTAAGTAGTCTTATTATCACAGGCCAGTGAGTTATTTAGAGTCTAGATTCAATTAACTTATACCTCGTTTACCATTTGGAAGGTGTAAAAATACCTTTCGTTGACGTTAACAAAACACTCTGTAATGGAACTTGACAGTACAATGGAAAGGAAAGAGAATATAGCTTTAAAAAAGCTTCAGAAATGCAAATACAAAAATTATAGTAGCTAGAATATGTGGTAGCTATCAGAACTGAGCCCTTGGTGGGCCTGGCACTAGGGGTTGACATCACTGGAAATCTATTGGGCCTACCTTTAAACTCTCTTTCCAACACTTGGTCTTAATTAATGGACTTAATGCCAGGATGAGGAACCTCAGGATGGGGAACTAGTTTTTATGCAAACCAGTTTATTCACCCAGAATTATACAAAAAAAACATGGTAGCTTTCGAGAAGGGCCACTTTTGGCTTTTCTACAAATGTTCTCTTGGTTGTCTCTTCCTAAGTCTACATTAGTGGGTGCATAAGTGCCAGGGCCTCGCCCCCCGCTCTTCCTGACACACAAGACAGAAGAAAAATTGGCCCAGGTCCCACTCCCCTCCACCAATGATGTGTGTATGCCTATCTGTCAGTAGCTAGCACATTTAGCATAATGTGTATTTTGTAGCAATTGTTTCCTTTTGGATGGGAATATGTCAAATGTTTGTTTGCATGTCATCTGACAGGGTCTTGCCAGTGGAACAAGATGTGCCGCCAAGAAAAATTCAGAGAAAGCAACAGTGTAAGTACATCTAATCTCATCTACTGTGTTCCTCATTAACCGCAAGGGAGAAAATTTATTCTTAGGGAGCTATTTGTCTCCTGCTGCATCCAGATCCACCCCCCCCCCATCGAGCTTTTAGTAAATCTTTGGGGACAATGAATTATCTGCATGGGGGAGGCTTAAAAAGAAAAAGAAAAGGCTTACATTTTAACTACATAAGATGTTATGAGGCAAATGTTCACAGTTGAACATACACTTTTGTCTGTAAATTTGCTCCCTCCCCCCATTTTTTTTTTAAAAAGAAATATCTAGACCATCTTTCTACAGCCTGATGCCCTTCAGATGTTTCAGATCAAAACCAGGACCATTAGCCCCAGCCAACTGAACTGACCCCATGTCTTGTAGGGATGGACACATGAGTTTATTTCAGTTTCTCATTTTTCCAATATTAAGTTTCAATTGCTGCATTGTGCATCCGTTTGTAAACTTTATTATTATTTAAAAATGTGTGCATATCACCTCAAGACTCCCTGCATCAGGTAAATTCACTTGAAATGCTGCGGCTGCTGCTAATAATAATTCCTTACAAAAAGATTGTCAGCATTTTAAGAACACAAGAGAAGCTTGCTGGATTGGGTCAATAGCCCATCTCCTCCAGCATCCTGTTCACACAGCAGCCAATCAGATACCTGGGGGAAACTAGTGAGCAAAATATGAGCACAAGAACCCTCTCCCACTCCTGTAGTTTCCAGCAGCTGGTATTCAGAAGCATTACAGCATCCAGCTGTGGAGGCAGAGCAGAGCCATCATGGCTAGTAGCCCTTTCCTCCATGAATTTGTCTAATCTTCTTTTTGAAGCCATCCAGGTTGGTGGCCCTTACTGCCTCCTGGGGGAGCAAGTTCCATAGTTCGACTGTGCACTGCGTGAAGAAGGACTTTCCTTTATCTGCCCTGAATCTTCCAACATTCAGCTTCAATGGCTGAACATGAGTTCTAGAGAGTGGAGGGGGGAAAAACATTTCTTTTTACCCATTTCTATCACATCATTTCTCCTAACGTGCACATTTCTGCAAGCAATTTCCCCCACCAGTATAATGCCCTTTTGTCCCTATTTCTTGGCTAGAGAACTGTATCGCAACATTTGGAGTTGTGTACGCTCTGCAAAGGATCACTGCATTTCGCATGTGCATATTGATCAGAAGGTCGGCGGTTCGAATCCCTGTGATGGGGTGAGCTCCCATTGCTCTGTCCCAGCTTCTGCCAACCTAGCAGTTCAAAAGCACACCAGTGCAAGTAGATAAATAGGTACCATTGTGGTGGAAAGGTCAACAGCATTTCCATGCGGTCTGGTTTCCACCACGGTGTTCTGTTGCACCACATGACCCGGGAAAGCTGTCTGTGGACAAATACCGGCTCTCTCTGCCTGAAAGCGAGATGAGAGCCGTACTCCCATAATTGCCTTTGACTGGACATGACCGCCCAGGGGTCCTTTACCTTTTACCTTCTTGTTCTGGGAAGTGTGAACCAGGCAGGTTTGGAAAGCAAATTTCTCTCCCCATCTTTGGGTTTCTTGTCAGATACTTTTGTGGAGGGAGAGTCTTCATGGTGGATGTGGGACTGTCTGCCTGCATTGAAAATGGCCAACCCCCCAAAAAAACACCCAGCCTAGTGCTTGCCTTTAAAAAGAGGAGAAACATACACAGCCCCCCCCCTGAAAGCCTCATTGCTGTTGATGTTGTTATCTGCACCTGCTGGAGTAGAGTGGCGTGGCCTGTCAGCAGAAAACAAAAGGACCACTGAGTCCCTGCTTTCCCTAATGGAAAGATGCCGCTCATCATTAAAATGGGATTGTGAGGGGTTTGGTGATTTCTTTCTTCTTGCCAGTTAGGACTTTGAGGAAGGTGATGGGGAGGGGGTGAGCTTTGCTCTGAATCCACTGAGTGTGAAAGAAACTGGGTCTGCTTTGTGACCAGGTTGCCAGTTATGTTAATGGACTTTGTAATTTTATAAGCTGCATGACTCAGTTCAGTCTTTTTAGATGGCCTTCTATGTATTGTAGTGTTTGATGCATTTTGACATAGCTGTTATTTTCATTGATTATAGCCTGGTGATGATATATTGTACAGTGGAACCTCGGTTTATGAACACCTTGGTTTATGAATTTTCGGTTTATGAACGCCACGGACCCATCTGGAACGGATTAATTCACTTTCCATTACTTTTAATGGGAAAGTTCACTTCAGTTTATGAACGCTTCAGTTTATGAACAGACTTCCGGAACCAATTGTGTTCATAAACCGAGGTACCACTGTAATTGTTGTCTGTTATTTGTTGATATTTTGTGAGTTAATTTTACTGTGCAATGGCTAAATGGATTATTGAATATTGCTTTATTTGATATAAGTTGCTTATTTTAAAGTCAGCATTTTAATTATTTGCATTGGATCAGATTCTAATAGGACGTGTGGACTTTGTTGTACATTTTGTTGGTTTCTATGGCTTGTAAGCTGCCGTGTGTGTACCAGTACAGATAGGTGGCATACAAATTTAATAATAATAATAATAATAATAATAATAATAATAATTTATTATTTATACCCCGCCCATCTGGCTGGGTTTCCCCAGCCACTCTGGGTGGCTTCCAACCGAACATTAAAAACAGTACAGCATCAAACATTAAAAACTTCCCTAAACAGGGCCTCCTTCAGTTGTCTTCTAAAAGTAAAATAGTTGCTTATTGCCTTGACATCTGCTGGGAGGGCATTCCACAGGGCAGGTGCCACTACCGAGAAGGCCCTCTGTCTGGTTCCCTGTAACCTCACTTCTCGCAATGAGGGAACTGCCAGAAGGCCCTTGGTGCTGGATCTCAGTGTCTGGGCTGAATGATGGGGGTGGAGACGCGCCTTCAGGTATACAGGACCGAGGCCATTTAGGGCTTTAAAGGTCAGTACCAACACTTTGAATTGTGCTCGGAAACGTACTGGGAGCCAGTGTAGATCTCTCAGGACCGGTGTTATGTGGTCCCGGCGGCCACTCCCAGTCACTAGTCTAGCTGCCGCATTCTGGATTAATTGCAGTTTCCGGGTCACCTTCAAAGGTAGCCCCACGTAGAGCACATTGCAGTAGTCCAAGCGGGAGATAACCAGGGCGTGCACCACTCTGGTGAGACAGTCCGTGGGCAGGTAGGGTCTCAGCCTGCGTACCAGATGGAGCTGGTAGACAGCCGCCCTGGACACAGAATTAAGCTCACTAAAAGTGAGATGGAAATGAAAGGAAATGAGAAGGTCCCAGGTTCAGACCCAATGGGATGTCCCTTGACCTAGATGGACCAAGTATAAGGACGTTCCCGGTGTTTCTGTGCTGGGGTGCAGCAGGGAGATGTGATGAGGTTGGGGCTCTACGGATGTGCCGGTAGAGCCATGCTGGCATGCCCAGCATTGTATCCACACAGGCTTAACCCTGCCCCTGGCCCCACACCATGCAAGTAAGCTGCAGCAATGCCAATGAAGGGAGGGTGGTTCCATAGTTCTCCCTTACCTCACTGGCTGCTACCAACCTAAATACAGTATTTGGGGTGGGTTGGTATGACTTGAGAAAAAAAAGTTGGTGGAGCAAATAACATATATGGAAACAAATTAACGTAGGGCAGCTATATCAATGGCTATTAGCAGAGAGATCTGCAGCAAAATGTTGCCATGTGGGCTGGAGGAATGTCAGAGAATTCAGAACATCAGAAATTGCTGGTGCTCACTTCTTCATCCTGTTGGGCAGCTTCACTTCTTGCAAAAGAAGGGACCTAAAGAAACACAGGAGTATATGGACACAGACAACTATTCTATAGAGGAAAACAGAGCAAGAGAGTGGGGGCCTTGATCCAACTTGTAGGGGATTGGACTAGATGACCCTCTGGACCCCTTCAGCATAACTTGATTACAGCAATGCTTTCAGTAAGGTCCCCCATGAAAATTTTGTTGGCAAGCTGGTACCATGTGGGCAAGATGATGCTACTGTTAAGTGGATTTGTAGCTGATTGATGATCTATACCCAAAGAGTGTTAATGAATGGCTCCTCATCAACCTGGAGAGAAGTGGCATGGGTGCCGCCAGGGGCATTCCTAGGTAAATAAAAGACTTAGGGCAGAGACCTGTGGCAAAACTCCAAATAAAATCAGCACATACTGATTTATATGCATAGATGTAAAATTAGTAGACTTTTTTTTGGGGGGGTGTAACTCTAACTTGCTGTTATGTCTTACTCTTGTCTATCTGGGCAAATGGGTTGCTCCCCCACCAACCTCAGCCTGTCCCTCAGAGAGCTGTCACCTGCCCTCCTTCCTACTTACAACTAGTCCAGGGGGTGGCATTGGCTGTCAGCCCACTTCTCTTTAATTGTAGTGTTGCCCTTATAAAACTCAACTGGGAGGAGGATGGGGATGAAACTAGAATTAGTTGGCTCTGCCCGTCATTGGTCCTGACTCAACCTGTCATTGGCTTTAGTGCCACCTAATGTTGGGCTCCCTGATTTCCACCCAATGGGCACCAGCCACCTATGGGATGCCTACAAGATTTTATGAGTGCTGTACATTGTGTTCCGTATGCAATGAAGCACTAAGTAAGCATCCTGTCAATGCAAAGATTCCCACTTCTCCTCCCTCTATACCCTCACCAAATCTGTTCCAGGGGGAAACCCAGAATAGATTTAGGGTGTGGGTGGGTGGGGAAGTGGGAGAAAGCCCCATCGCATGAGTGGGAACCTCTGCGCTAATGGGACACATACTTAGCACTGCAGTGGATAAACACCTATATGTGGATTGGCTTCTCTACCCCACCAATAATCTATTGTCAATAACTGCTGCTTGTGTACATGTTAAAATGAAAACCAGTCTAGTTCAAGAACTAACATGGCTTTTCTTCTCTGGCAAAATAAAAATGGACAGTGGCTCAGGTCTCACACACATGGGCCGGGGTGATGAGCATTGGTCTAGCAACATCTTGAAGGTCACAGGTTCCCCATCCCTGACACAGAATGCATGGCTATTGACATTTTCGAAAAGTGTGTGGGTATATTTCCCCACTTGCTTCTGCTCCTTCCTCTTCCTAGAATTAGTCCCATACAATCTGGGATTACATAGTGATTAGAATGAGGTCACAGCAAGTTGCCTGCTGTTGAGAGGTCCTCTGAATGCCAGTAAATAGAATTACATGGATCGAAACAACCAATTAAATCTGGTAAAGTGATGACATCAGTGAGAGCAAATGTGGGGAATAAGGGCAACTTAAACAGGTAAGCGAATGTTTTCAGAAGGAATGCTGAAAAAAATCACATGAAAGGGGAAACCGTTTTGCATGGAGGATGTTTTCTTTACAACCGCAAAGGAGTGAACAGTTAAAAAAATGCAAGCGAGCTTTGTTTCCAATGAGCTGATATATGGTTATGCCTTTTGTACAATTGCAATCAATAAGGTGGGGAATGCAGTGGGATGAAAAGCTCATACCACAAGGGATCTCATTAGTTTTAATGGCAGTAATAACTCACTGTGCAGACCTGGCTCCATGTTAGAAGGGGGAGGGGGGACAAGAAAGCTTTGTATTGGAGACAATTATTTCTCTCTTAAATATCTGCAGCCTCCCATCTATGAGCAGAAGATAAGAGGTGGAGTTTTTAGATTATTATTTTCTGAGGAAGAGCTTTTTTGGGGGGTGGGGTGGGGGTTAGGGGAGATTGTCAAAAGGGGAAAAGGCTCTTCCACGAGCGAAGGGAATTGAATAGTTTCTACATGCTAAGGTTCACACAAGGAACTGTAATATGTTTGGGATGTTCTGTCTTCATTTTTAATCTGTGATATTTGATGTATTTTAATGTTTGTTGGAAGCCGGCTTGAGTGGCAGGGGAAGCCCAGCCAGATGGGCGGGGTATAAATAAATAATAATAATAATAATAATAATAATTATTATTATTATTTATTATTCTGTCACCTTCAGAAGAAAACGGTGAAAAGTAGCTGAATCCTGTGAATCATTTCAATGCACCCCCAAGTCAGTTGAAGATTCACTTCCTTTCAAATTTGAGGGAAAGCATCCAAAATGTCTGCTGCTGCTTCTGTCCAGAATTAATTCTCTTAGTTCTCTCACCCAGTCAGGAATCACTTTGTGATCTTGCTGTTATTTCATTCAATTCACATCTTGGCCTTGCTCTGAGATAGACTGCAGCTGTGGTCCAGTTTGGGTGCAGGGGGAAGAAGATCAGGATCCCTGCCCTCTCCGTTCCACACACCTCACTTTCTATGCCCTGTGCTGCCACTTTCTCTCCACTCTGTGGTCCAAAGCAAAGCAGAGCTATACATTTAGCACCAGCTTGGTTGCAGGAGTTGTTGGAAGGCACCATCCAACCTTCTTAGGGGATCCTCTATGGATTTATGCAGAGTTTACTCCTTAGCCATTTCTTCTCCTGAAGATATCCTGCAAGGCAGTGGAGGTTTAAAGGGTAAAGGGACCCCTGACCATTAGGTCCAGTTGTGGATGACTCTGGGGTTGCGTCGCTCATCTCGCTTTAGTGCCCGAGGGAGCCGGCGTACAGCTTCCGGGTCATGTGGCCAGCATGACAAAGCCGCTTCTGGCGAACCAGAGCAGCGCACGGAAAGTGGAGGTTTAGGATTAGAGTTTTCCTTCTCCTAGATGGAATACTTTCCAAGGTTGATGAGCCCCATATGTCCCTCACTTCCCTCTGCAGCATATGCAGAAACCACCTTCTTGACCACTGGGCCCATTATGGCCTATTACGACCCCTAGATAGATCCCTACTAAGACACCTAGTCAACCAGCTACAAATCCACCTAACAGTTACCTGTTACCAGCACACATTTTGCCAACTTCTCAAGAACATCATGGGGGACTTTGTCAAAAGCTTCACTGAAATCAATATACAGTACATCCACAGCATTCCCCTCATCCATGAAGCTGGTAATTCTGTTTAAAAAAAGAAAAGAAATGATATTCATCTGGCATGACTTCTTTGAGGAATCTATGCTGGGTCTTAGTAATCACAGCATCCTTTTCTGTGTGCTCACAGACGGACTGTTTAATTATCTATTGAATGACCTTTCCTGGTATTGACGTCAAGCTCACTGGTCAGTAGTTACTTCAGTCTTCTTTCCTCCCTTTTTAAAGATTGGGACAATATTTGCCGGCCTCCAATCTGCAGGAATCTCATTTGTTCTCCAATAATTTTAAAGATTGTAGACAGTGGCTCTGAGATTACATCTGGAAGCTTCTTTAGTACCTTTGAGTGTAGCTCATCATTGATGTGTTAAGCTGAAATGTTATCACAGCAATGATTGAAACTCTGCTTTGGGTGTCAGTTTGCATCATGCGAGCTCATCCAAACCCCACCACTAACATGGTAAACCACCTTTCACCGAAGATCAAAGGGCCTTTTCATACACTATACAGAAATGGGTGTTTTCATTCAAAACATCTGGAGGGCACCAGGTTGGCTCATGTATTTTTAGGTGCACACTAAAAATCTAGGATGTGAAGAGGTCAAGAGAGCCAATCCTCTCTGTAATTATATTTTTTGCATTCAACATGGTCTTTGATTTAGCTCCCCAAACCTCTGTCCATGCTAGTTAGGCTGTGCTTTCGCTTTTAAATTCAGCACCAGTGTTACCTCTGTGCTATAGGACCTGGAAGTCTTGTTGCATTTTACTGGAATTGAAATGGCACATGATAATATCTGGCGAGTTCTCCTGCTGATGGGAAGAGAAATTGTGTCTCTGTGCTCTAATGGCCTTGCTCTGAAAGGAGAGTGAGGCAGGAGGAAGGGAGTGTGTTTGAGGTGTTTCTGGGAAGCTGTTTGTGGGGGTTGGGGAGACAGGCTGACAGCATGCAGAGCAAGCAATAATTTAAAGCATTAAGGGTTTGGCAGACACATTAGAGAAAGCCGAGAGGCAGGTAAAGAAGCACTAAAGTGCAATGCTACAGTTTCCAGCTTGAACCACTGTTAAGAACTAGAGGATGGGCAAGCAACATGGTGGCCTCTATATATCATTGGACTTCAACTAGCACCAGTCCCAGCTGGCATGGCCAATGGTCAGGCTGGATTGGTATTGTAATGCCAACAAAATGTGGAGGAAAACATGTTGGTTGGCTTTTAGCTAGAGAAATCCATGAGCATCCTACACCTTGATGTATTCCAGGAGGTGTCGGTGCTGAGAGTTGTTATTCTTCTCCCAGAACTACAGTTCCTAGTGTGGTTTCACAGTCAACCTCCCTTCTCAGGAAACTCGGAATTGTAGCTCTGTGAGGGCAATAACTCTCCTAATAACTCTCAGCACTCTTAACAAACTTCAGCTTTCAGAAATCTTTAGGGGAAGCTGTGAATTTGCAGTGGTCTCATGTTGCTTTAAAAGTGTGATGTGAATGCGATTGGGCAGGTCATTGGTCTATAGCAGGCATCCCCAAACTGCGGCCCTCCAGATGTTTTGGGACTCCCATCATCCCTAGCTAACAGGACCAGTGGTCAGGGATGATGGGAATTGTAGTCTCAAAACATCTGGAGGGCCGAGTTTGCCTATGCCTGTGCTAAATACTGGGCATTGAAGTGGGAAAGCAGAGTTGGACAAGTGGCCCTGGTTTCAGCACTCACCAGCTGTTTGAAGTCAAACTAGACGTGTCACTCGGAGATCTATGAAAGGATGGGCCTCTGTATTTTTAAATATCGGGGTGGTTAACTTGTGGTCCACCAAAAGTTGTTAGACTACAGCTCCCATCACTCTGACTGTTGACTATAGTGACTGGGGATGATGAGAATCATGGTCCAGCAACACCTGGAGGGTCACAGCAAGCCCCTCCTGGACTAAATGCAGCTGCTTGGGGTCTTGATTTGGTTTGAGGTACTAAGGGGTGGCAGTTGCTTTTTCCTCCTGCTCCATCTTCCTAATCTGAATCACTGTCACACATGATGCTAATAATTAACTTTTGGAGGTGGCAATTGAGACTGGAGACATGGTATGTGTGGAAAGCATTCAGTTTCTTGTTCCCCAATGCCATGGTCCAAAAGTGCATTTACACTTTTGAATACTGTGTGAGATATGATAGCAGGTATATCTTGCTGTTTGACTCATTCAGTTGCATGCTTAGATGAACATCTGTCCCCCCTCAACTTGTCTTAACTACTACTATCAGTTTCCAGCTCTATTTTGAAAAACTAAAGTTTCACCTGTTGCTGTCCATGGTGCTAGTTCTTCCTACCTTGCTGTAATCCTGGAAGCAGAAAGGAATAATGTGAAAAGAAAACAGCCACTCCGGGGCTTGTATTTATAAAACTTTTGTAAGTCCAGCCTCTCTAACATGGAGCCCAGGTAGCCCCAAAGGGCTGCTGGGTCAATATGCCAACACCCCTCCGAGAAGTCCAGTCAGCATCTTTTAATTAACAAACCATCTGGACCAAGCAACAGCCTATTCTAAGGGCAGATGCATTGTTTTATAGCAGAAAGTCTGCAAAAGAAGAAAGGCTAATAAAAAAGATAGTTAATCGGTGCAGCAATTAATCCCAGCATACTACACTCACAATAGCATCTCCATTTCCAAATAAGTTGCTGATGTCTTCTGTGTTTGAATGACACAGAGCAAGATCAGGAGAAAGGGAGAAAAAAAATGTCCGGAGTGACTTGACTTCCCTCCTGTTAGCTTGAAGCAGCCAGACAATGGTAGCTAGTGCTGGAATACTGCACAGTTGTTCTATGCAAATTATTTCCAGAAAGAAGGGCAGTGGTGTGCAGTTGCTGGACCTTGAGTCTAGGAGAGGGTCTGGTTTTAAATCTCTGTAGAGAATAGTTTGAGGATGATCAGGCAGTGAATGCTTCAGATATGTTGCTATCCATATTGGGAGGTCTCCTTTCTTCCCAGTCCTCTGATCCTGACGTTCTTCATTAGTTGACTTGTGCTGAGATTAAAACTAGTAAAACCATTCTAACAACAACCATGTGCAATGCAAACCATTGTGCATTCAAATATCCTTTGCGACGCTTCAATTCACTACATTTATTTATTTAGCTAGTTAGTTACTTGTGCAAAGCACTTTTACCCTTACTCTTCAGCCAAACAAGGCTCCCAGAGTGGCTTACAAATGTTCATGATAAGACGATCACAGCCCTCAGGCATAGAATAAAAAAGACACAGCAGAAAAAGAGAAGCAATTGGAAGGGAGGAGGAAGAAAGAAACCCCAGCTAGAATGGAGAAGAGGAGGACATTTGATCTGAGGAACTGGCACTGTTGCAGGTCCCACATAATATTTGTTCCATATCTGCAAGGAATCTGCCTTCTAGTGCAGAAACCCCCTGCCTATTTATACCAGTCAGGCGTCCTCACCATATTTATTTCATTACCTGATAAAAACATTATTGTTCAGACAAGCCTACCCAGGTATTGGAAGGGAAGCAGGTGATACTGTGGTCTATGTGACAAATATAGGACTCCTTTGAGTTATTTATGACTCAATTAGGAGCCACTAAATGCCGCCCGGCACGCTTTCTCTAGCGTCTCTGCTCCGTAGACCCGGGCTTGGCAGTAAAATATAGCAGAGTTCTTCTTTTCCTTTCTCACGCACAGCGGTAGCTTGTATAGCCATTGGATAAAAAGCCTCTTAAGAACACACAGAGTCCAAGGTGTTCTAATAACTACTGAAGTTTATTTTACAGAGAAAACAACAAACGACCTGGTGAGCTCGCAGACATTTTGCGACCGTCTCCCAGGCAGAATCGAAACCAACCAATACACAAAGAAACACTTCCAGTACATTGTGTAACATGATATCTTCCTCAGTGATCAGGTGCACAGTACACAGTTAACCCCTTTGGTTACTTGTTACTCCTCACAGTCTAAACCACTGAGCCTCTTGGGCTTCCTGATTGGAAGGTTGGTGGTTTGAATCTGCACGATGGGATGAGCTCCTGTTGCTCTGTCCCAGCATCTGCCAACCCAGCAGTTTGAAAGCATAGCAGTGCAAGTTGATAAATAGGTACTGCAGTGACTGGAACGTAAACGGTATTTCTGTGCTCTCTGACATTCATCACAGTGTCTCGTTGCATGGTTTTGTCATGTTGGTCACATGACCCAGAAAGCTGTCTATGGGCAAATGCTGGCTCCCTCAGCCCGAAAGCAAGATGAGCACCACACCCCATAGTCACCTTTGACTGGACTTAACCATTCAGGGGTCCTTTACCGTTTATTTGCTTACCTAGACATGTAGAATGTTAATAAGTGATTTAATTTGCTTTAATTTATTGCAGATTCTGTGTTTAAAAAAATGTCTTAAATATCTGTTTTTACCAATAATGTTGGTTGGTTTTTTGTTTTTGTTTTTTGCAAACTACTTACAGGTTTTTTTTTTACAACCAAGCAATGTGAAAATTTACTAAAAGCATGCTTATTAATTTCAATAGATGCACTCTAATTAGGACGAGCATTGCATTTTAGGTGTGATTTTTTTAAAAAAAATTATATATATAAAAACCTGCCGGATATTTTACTTTTGTTTGTATATTGTATCTTCTGAATAGATGGATGAATAGTGAAGTAATACATTTCCAAACAAGCAAAGTGAAGGAGCATTTGCAACTATTGTTCCATTTTCTTTTATGATTGTATAATACCATATGCAGACTAAAAAACTGGCATATATATTCTTTTCTGCACTAGCATATAGCACCACCATGACCACAATTATATTACTATTTGCTATATTAATAGCAAACTCATTTGCCAAGTGTGGGTACTTATATAGGGGTAATCTACAAACAAGAAAGGAATACAAAATACTTCGGTAATAAATTGCAGAATTACGGCAAATATTTAGGAATTGACAGTTAATTGGGGGGTGGGGAGCACACCTCAAGGAATACTAAACTTGCTCAGTAGCCATAGAATGCTGACCGAGATCCCGAGAGGGAAACTTTTAGGTAATTGGGAGGGGGACATGGAATGGAATATCTGCAGAGGGATATGGCTCACTGGACCCTGAACTAGAGAACTCTATGCTGCAACATTTTTTCCAGGTCTCACTTATTTTTATTTGTACATCATCCATGTGCATGGTGTCGTTGTCTAAATTGGCTAGGGAGAGTGCAAGTTGTACTCTACCAGGTAGGGATCCCAGGTTGAAGAACAGTGTGTTGACAGAGTGGTGGGAAAGATAGGTCCTAGGTAGAAACAACATTTGGAGGGTCACAGGTTCCCCACCCCTGTACATTGGTCCATCTTTCCCAGCATGCATTTGACCACTGAGTCATTGACTCCCCCATTAAAGTAGTGTAGCAAGAGAGCTTTGCAACTGCCTCTCCTTGCCAATATACTTTTGCACAGAGTGAGCCTGTGGTATATCACAGCAAAATTGATTTTCATTGGAACAAAGGGACTTTTCTGAAGCACAGGCTGTGTTATGACAAGCTCGTATATATCCACCAGCCAGCAGAAATGAGAAACAATTAAGGCAGCAGCTAGAGGTCACTTTTGCATTTCCTTAACCTGACACCAATTTGTTTCCATTACCCCAACTACATGGCAATTCATTAGAGGCCATTAAAGCCCAAGCCTGTGCAACCCTTATCTCCATGAGGCTGAAGGCTCTGCCAGCCTTTGTTCCCTTGCACTTAATTATTGGCATCGGTCAACAAGGGAACCAAGCTCTGGGTAACTAGGTAAGCTGCTTGAGTGGCATTTAGGCAATGGTGGCAGAGGCTGACTCATTTAGGTGTGTCATACTAATTCAGGGATGCGGATGGTGCCATGGTCTAAACCACAGAGCCTAGGGCTTGCTGATCAGAAGGTTGGCGGTTTGAATCCCTGAGACGGGGTGAGATCCCGTTGCTCGGTCCCAGCTCCTGCCAACCTAGCAGTTTGAAAGCATGCCAAAAAGTACAAGTAGATTAATAGGTACCACTCTGGCGGGAAGGTAAACGGCGTTTCCATGCGCTGCTCTGGTTCACCAGAAGTGGCTTAGTCATGCTGGTCACATGACCTGGAAGCTGTATGCCGGCTCCCTTGGCCAGTAAAGCGAGATGAGCGCTGCAACCCCAGAGTCATCCGCGACTGGACTTAACAGTCAGGGCTCCCTTTACCTATACCTTTACTAATTCAGTAGGCAGACAGAGCCGCACCACGAAAACACCACAAATGTGGCTGTCTATGCCAGTAAGGAAAAGGAGTTCTATAGTTTGGGCCCACTAAGTAGTGGCATCCCATCTCACATCCCCAACAACCTAGCAACATTTGCTGGTGGGACAAGTAGGGCACCCTCTGCTGATCACAAAGCCTGGTGCTGGCAGAGGCTCTCCATTAGATGCCTGGGTCCCCATCTATTACTTGTAAACATCAGGATTGAAACTGTAACTAGGAATGTTTTCAGAATTCTGACAGAAATAGCCAATGTTCGCTTGTTCATCTGGTGCCTGGAATGGAAATTGATCCAGCAAATATAGTAGGCATTCACTATTGCTGTTTTTAAAATTTGCACTGCATTTCCTTTCCTTTGCATTGAAATGAATTGTGTGGAATAACATGGTGATAGCATGGCTTTTTGATGAACTATGTAGAAGTCTACTACAGTGGACAGCAAGATGAACAATTTAGTTTCTGCTGGGAGTTGAACTGCAGCTGAATGGAAACGATGTTGCATGCAACAAGCAAGGGTCAGAATGAAAACTGATGCCTTCTTATACCTCTAAAGACAATGTATATACAGCCATCACAAATCCTGTAAAGCAAAATATTAGTTTTCAGAGATTGGAAGCAAAAGTTGTTGTATGCCTCTCCCAGTTCCTCGAACCCCCTAGGTAAACTTTTTTAGCCTGATATGTACTTTAATATTTAAATAGTCTTCTAAGTTCAAGGAGTGTAGAAAAGCAAAAAGGACACCTTGGTCCAAAGGTTGGAGTCTGTGTGTCTTCTAGTTCTGTGTGGCTCCCCCCCCCCATCTTCCCAGTCTGGTTAAAGCACAGAGCACCTGCAGCTTTTATGTTAGCTCTCAGTGTGACAGAGGGGGATAACAGAATCCCAGTGGAGACTTTGGGGAATAAAAAGCAGGGCAGCTGATGGATGTCTGCACTGTAGCATGGAGATGTTCTCTCGGCTCCCCTCCCCTGCCTCTCCCAAAGGACTCTAACAAGACTTCCCAAGAGGAACTAGTGACTTGCTGAAAAGTAGCAAAGCAGAAAAAAGTAGCAGTTAACCATTCTGTGTGGAGCAACTTGACAGAAAATGGAAGAGTGTCTTGAAAAAGACATTTGGCCTGGTAAATAGAATTTGGATTATCCTCCTGCCCTAGTCCCCGAGTTTCTATTAGTAGTTTTGCTCTAGATTCAACTTTTCACATCTGCCACTACTGGATCTGCAGTTCAGGGGCCCTCGCTTGTTTGGATATTGCTGGGATATCCCATATGAGGCAGTCAGGCGTAGGAAATGATTTCAGCCTCTTACTAAATCCCCCTTCAAAGGAGAGGAGAGCTTGGCAAGCCCTGGAATTCCTCTCTGATTTTGCTCCAACCAGCCTCTCTTAGTCGCTTGAGTACAGGGTAATGCAACTGCTCCCACCCTTTATTTCACAATATTCCACAACCTGATGCCATTCGAAGTGTTTTGAGCTGCAACTCCCAGCAGTGTTAGCCAGCATAGCTGGCAACTGAAGCCATAGTCCAAAGGGATGCTCTGGGTGGGGCTGATAGGAGTTGTAGTCCAAAAACATCTATAGATCAGCAACTTTGGGAAGAAAGACTCTCTTTGCTTGAGAGAGAAGGGTGTTGGTGCTGTGAGGTTTTTCCAAAATCTTGGTTTAATTTGAAGACGTTGCTCATCTCCCCCCCTCCATCTATTTCTCTGCCATCAGGCGCTCAAGACGATTTCCAAATTAATCTGAGAGGATCTTTTGAAAGCTCACCCATTTCTAGTTCCAAAGAAAGAACAGCAAAGTGCAGGGTGAATAAATCCAGAGGCCAAAGTAGCTATTTAAATCTGCCTGGATATAAATGCTTCAGAATTGCCAGACAAATTTGTCCAGCTCAGCATTCTGTGGCCAACCAGATGCTGCAGGGATGTACAAAAATAGAGCTTGAAGTAGGGCGCCTGTTGGATGGCTGCTCTTTGGCCCCCAGCATCTGATAGAGGTAAGAGGATGCGTTTTGGGGCATAATGATAGTCTTTGCAGCCTTCGTTCTGGGCTGCTGCAGACCAGCACAAAATGCTCTTGCCTGGCAGCAATTGGCTGGATTCTATGATGTCACAGGGTGGCTATTGATGCAGATGGATCTGGAAAGGGTTAGGGAGAAGAGAAGCAGATGGTTGGGGGGAAAGTACAAAGCTTGGATGGAAAGGTGAAGAGAGTCGAATTTCACACATTGAGTCAAAATAACTTTAGCAGTAGGCTTCTGGGGTGATCAAACACCACTGGCTGTAATCTTTCTTTGCTCATAAATAACAGGGGTTTGCACCAAACACATTTGATAATTCTAATGTGTTTTAATGATTTCATTAGACACTGGGTTAAAAAAATTGGCAGTTTATATTCCTAAAAATCAAAATGATTTAGGTTTGGGTTGCAATTCAGAACTTCTAGCGCCACTGGAGAGCCAGTGTGGTGTAGTGGTTAAGAGTGGTAGACTCGTAATCTGGGGAGCCGGGTTCGCGTCTCCGCTCCTCCACATGCAGCTGGTGGGTGACCTTGGGCTAGTCAGACTTCTCTGAAGTCTCTCAGCCCCACCTACCTCACAAGGTGTCTGTTGTGGGGGAGGAAGGGAAAGGAGAATGTTAGTCGTTTTGAGACTCCTTGGGATAGTGATAAAGCGGTATATCAAATCCAAACTCCTCTTCTTCTCATCCCCATTCCCTCACTATTCTCATACCAACTCATAGTTGGATTGAAGAATTGAGGGGATGTCCATCAAATTTGCAGATGACACCAAACTGGGAGGGCTGGCTAATGTTGCAGAAGACAGAATCGGGATTCAAGATGACCTTAAAAGATTGGAGAACTGGGCCAAACCTAACAGAATGAATTTCAATAGGGACAAATGTCATGTTCTGCACTTAGGCAGGAAGAACCAGCTGCACAAATATAAGATGAAGGACATAGCTTGCTACTAATACACGTGAATAGGATCTGGGGGTCTTACCAGAACACAAGCTTAACCGGAGTCAACAGCAGTCATCACAACTTTGGCAGATATGCCACTGGGTGTGACCCTTTGTCAGAGGGGGAGATGCAAGCCTCTGCCTCCCCCTCCAAGGCTGTCGGGTATCCCATTAAAGGGATCCCAGGAGAGGTGTTTCTGTCCATATGCCCATGCAAGGGCTGAGGGCCATAGCACTCCTCTACACAGTGATCCTGTCAGGATTACACCTAATTGATGTATGTTAAAAATCAGTCCTATATTAGGTCTTGACTACTGGTAATTCTCCAGTAGGTGAGCCAGGTGATACCCAATGCCAAGACAAATCTCACCTATATCTGTAATCAAGTTGCTGCCTCATTTGAACCCAAAAATGTTGTCTGTGGTCCTTTCTACGTTTGCATGCATGGCACCATCAGGGCAGTGGGCAGACAGTGTCTGGGCATGCAACTGTTTGCCAGTTGAGCAGACTCCCTCAGAATGTAGTCTGGACTCCCTTTCCTTGGAGTTTTTAAAGCAGAGCTTGGATGACCATATGTGGTGTATGATCTAGTTGAGATTCCTGCATTGCAGGGGGTGGGGCGAGATAACACTCAGGGTCCCTTCCAACTTTACGATTCTGTGATTCTATGATTAATGCAAATCGGATGTTAGCATGTTGATATATTGGGTTCATTATGAGAATGACTAATGAAGGTTGAAATGATGGGCTTAAGTCTTTTAATGCATGAAGACATCAAGGAGATTAAAGATCCCTTTGTTTGATGTGACTACACACACAGCTAATAGTTATGGGTTTGTTGTGTATTTTATTAACATTAGTTCTAAGTGTTGATGTCTGCATGTGACAAAAGGATGTAACGATAACTGCCTCTTTAACATTTTAGAATGTGCTTTTGTTAATATGGGTGCTTAACAACAACAGCAATAATTCTCTCTCTCTCTCTTTCTCTCTCTCTCTCTCTCTCATTTATTTGGTTTTCAGTTTAAAGTTCTGCAATCACATATCCAACATACAACATAAAAACAAGATTCCAAAGAGTCTCCTGGACTTCCCTCCTCCCCTTTGTGGGTCCCACTGTTGATCATTTCCTCCTGCATCTTTTATGATAATCCAAATCTTTTACATCTCCATTATGTCCAAAATTCACCATTAAACTACAAGCAATCGTTAACTATAAAATAAAATTGAAAAACAAATCAAACCTGATTTCAACATAGTAGCAAACCCTTTTTAAGTGCAAGGGAGAAATTCCAGGAAGCCAAAGTTATTGCTCCCTTTCCCCTCATGTCTTCACCTCATTCCAGCTTGATGGTATTTTACCTGAGACAGAGCATAATGACTCTTATTAAGTAATTGGGGCTCAGTTGCTCCAGCACTAAATGTATGTTTTGTTGCGTTGTTTCAAAAAAACATCAGATGCACAAAGAAGAGCTACACTCTGCACACTGCTAGCTCCCACGGAGTGCCACTTAGATAAACTTATTAAGGAAACGAATCTATTCTCAAGACACCTGGGAAGCGAAAAGACAACCAAGGAGGACACACCTAATAAAAGCTATAGGCAAGAGAGAGCAATGGGTACATTCTGCACATTGTGCTGAATAAAAGTTAATTTGTCAGAGTTGGCCACATCTTGATGCCTAAAGAGCCCCTAGTATAATTTGCTTTCAAAAAGGATTTAATAATAATAATAATAATAATAATAACAACACTTTATCCATTCCACAATCAAAGATATCTTAATAAATCACATGACTTTGACTCAATTATTTACTGCTAAATCTAAGTGTGAAATTCATTTTCCTTTCTTTCATTTGCTTTTAAGATGTCTTTTAAATGCAAGATCATTATTATTATTAAATGAAAGGAGACATACTTTTGAAATGGTGAATACCTTGACTCCACAATCCATTGTCACAGGCCTGTTTTCATTCATTCCCTTTAGGCAGATAAAACATATACTTGTCAGGACTGCTATGTGACTTGAGATGGTCTCTGAGGTTGACTAGGGGGAAATAAGTCTAGGTATTGATCTGTGTACTATTTTGGCCTGAATTCATGGGCGTGACCAGGATTTTTTTGGGGGGAGGCATGACTTTTGTTAGGGGGGGCAGAACTGATGCGATTGGTCAGTTAAGTATTTCTATTGTTTTACTGGATCTGGGGGGCAGCTGTCCCTTCCTTCCCCCCTTGGCTATGCCCATGTCTAAATTTAATTGAATAAAGTGATATTTTATTGCAAAGTAGGTATCTTTGATTCATAAAAAGAGGCTGATAGAATGTATCCATAAGTAATAGACTCTCAGCAGATATCGCTGGCAACAGCAAAAACTTGCTTTGGTTTAATTTCTCAAGCTAAGAGCACCAGCTAAGATGGCAAAATCCCTAATTTTTTCAAACCACGCTCTGAGTCTTTTGGATATCATTTGTAAAGGGTAAAGGGCTTTCCTAGCCTAAAACCTTTATAACATGATATTTTAGAATCATCCAATATTTATTGAAAATAGATATATTTAAAAAATCTCCCAACTCATCTTGACATTTATAGCAGAAGGGTGAGTAGTTCTTGCTAATTTTATTTATCTTGGAGTAATATGCCATCTGCTCATACTCTAAACCAGTTTCCCCTTATGCTCATGTTCAAAGAAAATTTGTGAGCTGGTGATAAAGGTAATTGAGAACTTACAAGATCTGTATGAAAATAATTAAGGGTGTTAGTTAAGGATTGCCAATTACTTAGGGCCATAACTGCCAAGTTTTCCCTTTTCTCGCGAGGAAGCCTATTCAGCATAAGGGAAAATCCCTTAAAAAAAGGGATAACTTGGCAGCTATGCTTAGGGCAGAGTGGCAGAAATTATCATCATTCTCAGGCAGAATAGCAGAAGTTAAAATAACAATACAAAAAAATCTTTTTTAAAAATTCCAACCTCTACTACTTAAACTATCAACAAACTAGTTGAAGATGTGTCAACAAGGCATAAGAAAAATTATATGGAATAAAAGATCAAGGTTGAAAACAACAATTTTGTGTGATAAGAAAGAAAGAGGAGAGGACTTTGAGTTCCTAATTTAAAATTATTATATGTTACAAACTGTATAACATGGTTTGTGAACTGAATATATTTGGGTATCTCAATATTCAAATATAATATCATAGCATTTTCACTGCATAAATTACTTTGAGGTAATAAAAAGATTAAACTTAATAAGAATATTTTTTGATACAATATCTTCTAAAGATTTGGATTCATGATAAAGGTTATTGAGTCCAGGTCCATCCCCAATTAAGTCTGTATTGAATAAATTTAAGCATCTCAGCAGAAATACAAAAATTGTCTTTGGACTGTAATAAAGAATAAGTGAATAAAGAAAGATGTAAAAAAGGGTGTGTAATGCGGAAAAATAGCAATTTACTTAGGCATAATAATCTTAACAAATGATAACCAACATATTCCCTTCTTTGTTTCATTTTATCTGTTGCTACAGCTATGCAAACAATTTCTGTGTCTGCATTATTTAGCTTAAAATCTGCTTCTATATTCTTCAGTTTACCCTGATACATGCTGGTGAGACTATGCAGATGAAGGAGCATGGCTTTGCAGACCTGATTCTCAAAGGTTGTGACCACCATGGATGAGTTTAGATCCCATCTGTTTCCAAGCACATCCTTGCCTTCTTACCTTTAAATGATGGCCATTCACCCTTAATGCCAGGGTGAAAGGAAAAGCACACCTCTGCAGTTGGGGAAATGTCTGTGTCCATCCAGCCAAGATGCTGGGTAGCTCACAGATAGCTGTCTGCTGTGACTGTACACCCTTCCCAACACACACATGTGCCATCAGGTAAACACATGTGCAGAACGCTGAGTGTTTTGATAGATGAATAAAGTACTGACATTTGCTTTCCCCCTCACTATACACATATTGCTTCACAACGCTTCTTTAATTGCTGTGTTTCTTGGTAACAAAAATGTCTGGCTAGAAATGCTTCTTTTCTTTGTCTTTACTACTGGAGACTTTGATTTAGGCTCAAGGGCCCCCCATGATCTGAATGGCAATTGATGGGTGGCAATTCTGTTGACTGTGTGAGATGCTTCTGACACGGAGTGTGTCCTCTAACCAATCTATATTGTCCTAAGACAGGCACCCCCAAACTGCGGCCCTCCAGATGTTTTGGCCTACAGCTCCCATGATCCATAGCTACCGGTAAGAGGACCAGTGGTCGGGGAAGATGGGAATTGTAGTCCAAAACATCTGGAAGGCCGAAGTTTGGGGATGCCTGTCCTAAGCCAAGGTGGTTGGGATTCTAGGGTAAATAACAGATGTTGATGCAGCCATGTATCTACTGGTGGCCGGGCACAGGGTGGAGACTTCAGGTCTGGAGCTGAATGCAGCCCTCTCTCTGCCCCTCGTCTGCCCCACACCATGCCCTGTGAATCCTGTCACAGGTAAGATGGGGTGCAAATGTAAGAATAATAAACAAGAAAAGAAGAGAATAATTTCTCTTGCTTGTCTGGGTGGAGAATTGTGAGATGTGTGTGCAGAAACCTTTGAATTTTTGTGCATCTGGTAATAAGCCCAGGGTACTAGGGTCAAGAGGTACTTTGATCACTTTTGCCTCTGCACATACCCACTACTGACATGCAGCACGCAGGTTTCCTCCAAGGGAGTGTGACCTTTGGACTGAACAAAGGTTCCCTGTCCCTGGATCATAAGGGAGAAAGTGTAAATGCTCAGCCATTGACTTCAATGCTGCTTTGGGGGGGAAGAAACCATGCTTCATATTGACTTGATGGCTCCCATTGTAAGCATGTAGCGTGTCTCAGACATAAGCCAGATTGCACAAGCTTTGCCTCTGTTGAAAACTGCGTCAACAGCATCTGTGTCCCCCTGACACCCCTTCTCTGGGCTTGCTTCTGCCTCATTAAATTCTGCAGACTCCCCTTACTCCGTCACTTTTTTTAAAAAATTTTATTTTTAGGAGGTTATGTGGGGTTTTTTTGGTTGTTGTTTTTTTTGCTCTATTTCCCCACTCAATGCCCCCCCCCCACAGCTGCTGAAGCTTATCAGGAGATGAAAGATTTGAAGGACATGCATAATTAATAGCCTGGCGTTATTTGAATAATTTAATTTTGCCATCACAGCGCCATTCTCCAAGTTCAGCCTTAATTTTGCAATTAGGAGATACAAGCAGAAGCTGCAACTCACATGATTAAGGCGCATGGAGGAGAAAAGGGACAACGTGGCAGGGAGGAGGGAACAGACCAGAACGGAAAGCGGATAAAGGCCTCTCAGGACGGGCAACAAATTTACGAAGCATTTTCTAGAGCAGAGCTATTGACCTAGACATATGGGCCCAGAGTCTTTTCATCCAGCTCTCGTGGAAGTGTGTCATGATGATGGAGCCACAGGGAGGGCTGCTTGTGCCATCTCTTGTTATGATACCCCCCCCCCCAGGATGATGGGAAACCCCCTAGGACCAAATGTGGCCCTCTAAGCCTCTCTCACTGGCCCTCCGAGCTCCTTCCCACCCATGCCCTTCATCAGTTCTGCTTCATGCCTTCCTTGAGTGTTTTTGCCTGCCTAGGATGTGTGCTTGAATCATGTCTCTTGCTTGTCTGGAGGGGTGTGAGAATGTGGGTAGAAATGAGCCCAGTGCAGAAAGGCAAGATATATATTTGTTGTCCTGCTCCCTTTTGCTGTTGCCCCTACCCCAGATGGGCTGGAAATGGTTCCATACCCCTGCAGTAACCTTTTTGACTCCCTCTGACTTTCCCGGCTATTCTCCATGTGCTGCATCAGTTACTGGCCAGAGCAAAGCTTTACTTCCTCTTTCATAACACTAAAACTCACAGACAACCACACAATTCAAGACAGATAAAAGAAAGTACTCCTTCACATAGCGCATAGTTAGACTCTGGAACTTGCTCCCACTGGAGGCGGTGATGGCTCCTACCTAGAAAAATTTTAAAAGAGGATTGGACTATATAATGGAGGAGAGGACTATTGAAAGTTATTAGCCATGATGCTTAGGCTCTGTCTCCACAATCAGAGGCAGTAACACACCTGAATAACCATTCCTGGAACCCTTGGAGAGTGGAGAATCCTCTTGAGGTCAGGTCCTGCTTGCAGGCTTCCCATAGGCATGTGGTTGGCCACTCTGAGGATGACGAGCCTTTGGGCTAATCCAGCAGCCTCTTCTTATGGTCTGATGTAGGAGGAGATACAGCCCTTCGGACATTTGGCTCAGGATTCTGCACAGTGTTTATCAGGCTCCCATTCTTCCTGGTACATCCCAGGCTCACCCTGCTACTACATCAGTAGTAGGCATCTGAACATCCTTTCCCAGACACTTTCTTCACCCCCGGCCTGATTTCTCAGGTGTCCACCTAAGTTAGCTCCCCCAATTGCAAGAAGCAGTGAGGAAACTGCAGCTGACTTGCCTTTCCCTGATCATCATTTCTTTCTTCTGGGCAGGTACACTGAACAGACACCACTCAAGCTGGTAGATGCAATTTTGTTCCTGGAGCATCATGGTCACCTTGAACAAGCTTCTCAGAGGGCACCTCATGCAGGCTACCATCTGACGGCTACTCCCACCTTGGCAAGCAGACTTGCTGATGAGAAGGGATGATGGAACTTGTGGGGAGAAAAATAGGGTAAGTAACACACATCACTCAGTTTCATTTATAAAATTCTTCATAATTTTCTGATGCCTTGTTATTCACCACATGCCCAAATGACACTCTGCTCTACCTGGTAATGAGAATAGGTCAGTCTAGTCCAGAAAGCTAAAGGTCTGATTAGTGAAAGCAGCCAGAGAAGGCAGCCAGGTTTGGTTTGGCTAGTTAGCTTGCTTCCCTTCCCTATCATTGTGCAGGCTGTAGCCCATGCTGTTGAATTTGTATGCAAACCTCAAAGTTTCACACCGCTAACTTCAAATACAAGGTGAGCATTGTAAGCAAGTGTATTGTGGTGCTGGAAAGACTACAGCCCTTCTCATCAGGTGCATGAAAGGGCTATCTTTGAGCTGCAGGTACACACGTGGATTGGAAGCGGGGGTTGTAAACATTTTAAAAGGGATATGAAATGCAGAAAAGCAGAGTGATAATTATGTAATTAACCATAGTAATTAAGAAAATAGTTGTTGAAAACACAGACATCTTGCATTGGAAATCCAATTAACACACACAATGCGATTAGGGGGGAAAGTCATTTGTATCCGTTCAGTTAACAAGTGATAGCACTGAACCTCCCAATGTATTGAAATGCACCAGTTTCACATTGCAGGCTCCTAATGAATTTGTTTTGCTTCTGGTCACTTTCAGAATCTCCTACTAGGTTGAAATAGTTTCCCCAACCATCCCAGTGATGTTTGTATATTAGGAGAAATGCATCCTAAAATGCTGATGAATTTTTGTGAGCAAACTGTTGCAGAAATGTAGTAAACAGAATTTAAGATTGAAAGAAAAGAAAAGAAAAAGAATCTGAAATGGATAAATTTGGGCTTATTTACTTTCTGGATTTAAAGGGGACAAAAATAAATCCTGTCTATTAAATATTATTAAAGAAAGGGGGGTTGGATAGTTTCCATTGAGTTGATGTAATGTCTAATAAAACACTAGGTAATCATTTCAAAAAGGCAGAAGTTTAGGCCCATGTTACTTCAGTAGTAAAGCATCTCACTTCTGTGTAGATCACATAGTTAATTCAGAACAGCCATAGTCCATGTTGAGCAGGGCTGATTATCAACAGCATCTTGAGGACACAAGGTTTGGATTCCCCCTCCCCCCCCAGGGGATAGAATTGCTATGTCCAGAAAATGCCTGGCACGAGCTGGAGTATAGTAGATTTATTCCAAGGTCCCTTCTAGGAAAATATTGCACTCTAATTGAAGTCTGTGTGAAAGGGCTTGAGGTTCATTTTAAAAAGACTCCGCCGTCCATGGAAGTATAGAACAGCTTGAGAGTTATTTTCAGCCATGTCTGTGGGTGGCCCATTTGTTTCTAGTAACCAGTGGACATGGTTTAAAAATGCTGGTGGGGAATCTATGGCCTGTGGACCTTAATTAGGCTTTGAGAGTTAGCCTACGAGGACATTTTGTGAGACTTACATCCTACTTTCCTGGGTCTGATCATATATTATAGGTTAAAGCCACAGCTGCAAAAGAAGAAAGAAGAATGTATTCTAAGTGTGCTCCTGATCCTTCCCCTTTGCAGAAAAAAATGGTACATTTTGAATTTGGTAGGGTGCCAAAAGCACAACAAAAACATCAAATTCAAAAAGTGTCAAGTTTTGGCTGTAAAAGAAAGCTCATGAGTGCACCTGGAGAACATGCCTCATTCTTCCTCTGCATTTGACATCAGGTGACTGACCCACCTTTCAAACTGGCATGTGGAGTGTTGGCATCTACTTGTGGTTTGAAGCATGGGAAATGGGCACAACCTGAGGCCCATGACTTCATTTTATGTGGCCCTCCAATACACCCAGAAGTGACTCCAATCTCCCACAATGATTACTTCTTTCTTGTCTCCTATCTCTTTATTTTCCCCGGTGTTTGAAAGTAGTTTCTCCCTTTCTATAGATTCCCTTAACAATTGGGACAATACTGTATTGGCTAGATAGGTTTCTAACTTTTGTATTCCTGGTTACATGACTGGGAAAGACATCCTCCCTGCATTTTCTGAGAATAAATTGGTAGGCTTCAGATATGTAGGAAACTACAGTTAGAAAAGAATTACTGAGTAGACCAGCACAGGACTGGGAATTCTAATCTAAGATACCAGTGATGAAAATTGTAAGAAGGCTGACTTTATTCTGAATTAGTTAATCCAGTACACTCTTGATTCAGGCTCCACCATCGTCAGCCCCGGCTCTGCCCAATGATGACATGTGGTTCTGAAAATATTACCCTCAAGAGAATGCAGTCCACAATAGGGGGCCAGGGAGCCACTGACCATCCATGGTCCAAAGACTAAATCTCTGTAGTGTAAGATCAGTAAATATAAACCCTTGAGATCCAGCTCCTGACTGTTTGTGGCTTCTACCACTCCTTGCCATGGAAATTTGGATTGGCAAGGTGGTTAACCCACCACAATGGGAAATGTATTTTGGTCAGGGAAAACGGGCAAGAAGATAGCAGAAGTGATGGGATAGTCTAGCCATTTGAGGATAAAGGCAGAAACAATGAATAGACCTGAGTTTTGTTTGCTCTTGATGAATTCAGGAAGCAAAATTAGATCACAGAAGGAAGCTATGAAGCATTTTTTTAAAAAATAATTGGAACAAAGAACAACTAATGCTTCCCTTGCTTAAATGCTAAAACTCTATAAAAGCGGCAGAGAATGAAGAAGTGGGAGGGCTGGATGTGTAGGATATCCTGGGAGTTAATTGCTAATTTACAAACAACTAGTATATAAATTGCTGTTAATTAGCTGGTAAATGTTTACTGTGGGCTGCTGAATTAGAACCTGCAGAAGGGCAAGATCAGCAAACTGGAAGGGATCAGCTCTCTTCTTAACTTCCTACCTTGTGTGAATTTTAATAGGATGAGTGCCATTATATATATATATATAAATAAATAAATATATAATCTCCAATTTATAAAGGAAGTGGACCCATAATGTGCTCAACTTGTGTGCATGTCAAGCATCCTCTTTGATGCTGGATAGACCCAGTGCTATTTTTCTAGAAAAATGGGCTGGAACTCACCATGAACACCTCCCTTGTTCTCTTAGAATGGCGCCCATCTGAGAAGTGCTGGAACTGAGTCCCAGCGAGTTCAGGCTGAAAAATGTCCTTTGTGCTCATCAAGCCAAAGGCAGCCCATCACCAAGTACATCTGTGTGACTGTCTTGGTGACTCTAAACTAGCCTTTTGCTGCAGGTGCAGTGGTGGAGATTGCTATCTAATGGGCTTCCATGGGCAGGAGCAGGGGCGTCGCAATAGGGGGTGGGGGGCAGGGGGGCAGGGCGCCCCGGGCTCCACTCTGTGGGGGGCAGCATGGTGCCCCCTCGCCCCCTCCACCGATGGCTGCCGCTACCGTGGCGGTGGCGCGACCGCCATCGCGGAGGCCCCAATGTTGCTGGCCTCGCCCCTCGCTTCTTCCTGGTGGGGCGGAGGCAAGGGGCTGGCCAGAGAGCAGCGTCAGCAGCGGCTGATGACGCCCCTTGCCACTCCGCCTCCACCTGAGTAGGAAGAAGCACAAAGCATGCTACGGAGTGGGTCCCAGCGGCGCCATTCTAGCATCGGGATCCTTGGATCCGGTCGCTGGAACACTGCCCCCGGCAACCCGCTCCGTAGTGCGATGCGTGCATCATGCGTTATGATGCGCGATGCACGCCCTGCCCCCCCCGGGGTGCCTTTGGGTTTGCCGCCCCGAGCAGCCAGAAGGCTAGTGACACCGCTGGGCAGGAGTCCGTCAAAAAGCCCTTTGTCAAGAACATGAGATGTGTTTGCTGGATCAGGCCATGATTTAGCTAATTCAGCAATCTTAGGAAGAATTCCAACAGCCCACAAGCATCAGGTGGTCAACCTGCAGACTGTGGCTAGGTCTGAATATTTGCCACAATTTCCCTGCAAAAGGATCAAATAATGAGAAAAAAACACCATGTAAGAAAAGCAATGCAAAAATTTATATTTTATTTTAATTCAAAAATTTAAAATAGCTCTCAAATTCAGTAAAGTACGCTGAGACACAAAGGATAAGCCTCATATACAGAGACGGGATAACTTAAAATGTTATATACTGCAGACAAGCCAGCTTTATGTAGAATACATATTTACAATTGGTTTTCTTTTTTTCCTTCTTTTTCTTTTTTTAAATTGAAACCATATTTATACATTTTATTACATTTACAAAAAAAGCTGAATCTTCCACTACTTTTTACTACAATAATGAAAAAAGAAAATTTACATTGTGTCTTTTTCTCCACTGTACAAACCTTTATTTCATAAAAATATATCTCTGTACAAAAAAGTTTTTTTTCTTTTTTTCTTCATTTTTTTTTCTGTTAAACTGTGATGCAAGTCCAATGGGCACTGAAAATGAAAAGATCTCTTGTCCAGCTTTCAAAAAAGCAACAGGGACATAAAAGTGTCTCTCTCTGCCCCCCCCCCCATGTTGATAAGAGAAAAAAATTCATAAAAAAAGAATCAAGCATTCAGTGGGAGAATACTCAGCAGCAGGGGCCCCCTTGCTCTGGGTCAGCCTTCACCAACGTGGTGCCTGCAATATGTTTTTGGCTGCAACTTCCATCAGTTGGGAGTTTTAGTCCGAAACATCCATAGGGCACCAGGCTAGTGAAGGCTGCCCTAGGGTTTGAAGAAGTAACATTGACATTGCAACTTTATACTAGCCAGCCTCCCAGGGCAGTGGTTTTCATAGTTTTGTACCTTAAGGAAACTTTCCACAGTGGCTGCTCTGTTACATTCCACTCAACTGCATGTGGCAATGGGTTCTGGGGCCTAAGCTCAGTCCACAAGGGCCTGTTGACCACTTAAACTGAGACTATGTCTTAGTACACACCAGAGATCAGTAATTGTAGGCATGCTGCTCGCCATTGCTGATCTTCCTGAGGAACTTTGGAGAAGTCCTGAAGAACGGTTTGGAAACCATGTTCTATTGCATTATCTCAGCAAGTTTTCAGAATGAAATACTCTAGGCTAGGTTAGAAGGTCCTCTGGTTTTAATCCCTATGAGAATGCAAGATGCTGTTCGCAGGGGGAGCTGGTGCTCTCCAGATGTTGTTGGACAACAGCTTCCATCCTCCCTGATCCCAGGCCATGCTGGCTGGGGCAGCCAATTGTTCAGCGAGCAGGTGAATTTGTAAAAGAGAACACAGCTTTTGGCCAAGTGGATCCCGAGTGACCCAAAAGCCAGGGAGAGGGCAGGCAAGTTCTGAAGCAAACCCCCGATGGCAACAGTGGCGAGTGGAACAAAGTTCCTTCAAGACAATAATTTAACATGCTACTTCTGGGGTATTGCTGCATGGTGCTGGATGGTTTGGAAGCATTCACACTGCCACATGCAATTATTAGCCCTCTGTTACCCATGTCAAAAGTTTAGCCAGGTTCCCTGAAGTTTTAACTCATTGTCCTCTGGAGAAAAATGGTAACAAGCCAGAGTGGAACAGGCTGCTTCAGGAGGTGTTGGGGGTCTCTTTTCACTGGAGGAATTTAAGGAGAATGGACAGCCATCTGTCAACAATGCTGTATCTATAGCCTGCCTTGCAGATCAGGAGATTTGGACTAGGCGATCTACAAGGCCCCTTCCAACCCTATGATTCTGTTCTATGAATCACCATTAGTTTAGGGCTTCAGTTGGGGAAGCAGGGGGACTTTGGGTTCTAGCATGAAAAGTTAGTGAACGTTGGTTTGTTGTAGCTCAATATGGCAGCATGAGTGTCCAAACTTGCCCTTTTAAACAAGCTGTACTGTGTTACCTCCCATGGTTATGAAAATATTTCACTACTACTGAAGTTTAAAACCTAACAAACTGCCCTGCATGTAGAAACCGATGCATTAGGGGAAAGATCCCTAGCCTGGCTATCTTGACACTCACTACTTTTCTATGTGCAAATTTTGATGAAAGCTGCTCCTTTCTGCTCTGTCACCAGCTGATGGGAGCATGGTAGCTTCTACACAGAATGCCCAAAGTAGTTGCATTGACTCTACTACTCCTGAACTGCCCACACTCTCTGTTCCAAACAGCCCAGAGAAATCAGCACTACTACAAAAATATATCACCAAATCATAGAGTCGTACCTCAGGTTACGAACACCTCGGGTTACAAACTCTGCAAACCCGGAAGTATTTTCTGTGCATGCGCAGAAGCGAGAAAATGGCGCTTTGGGTTACAACCATTTCAGGTTACGAACTGCATCCCGGAATGGATCGTGTTCGTAACCCGAGGTACCACTGTACACAAGGGTCGAAGATGCACATTCACCCTGATTAGGCTACATTCCTGCTCAAAGCATATATTTTCTGTTGACTTGAAAAGGGTGAAAAGTAATTCGGAGTCCTCAACACTAGCTGTCTGAAAATTTAGTTAGAATCTATTTGTTCCCTGCAAAAATAAAAAAGGGATAAGGCATGATTGTGATTTTACCATCCCTGGTTCTGCCCAAACCTGGTTGTGTGTGTTAAGGCACCAGTATGTCTTCTCCCTTGCTGTGAGTCTCAGCTAAAAAACCTCAACTATCACCAAATGGCATCTTCCAACAAAAGCATGCTTTCCAGGTTGAAAGCATGAACCAAATCCAACAGTACTGGTGAAAGTCAACACTGCCGGTTTCTCCCTTTTATTGGGGAAGATGGCAAAGAATGCAAACACCTGTGCTCCTTTATAGGGATTAAAAATGTAATAGTATTTGCACACAGTAAAAGAATCTCATACCTTGAATTTCCTCTGGGATTCTAAAGCCGTTTGGCGTGGAAATTGCACAAGACGTTATTTGGGGGAAAGGTCAAAGAGTTCTTAGCATGGGGTTGCTGTTCAAAAGTTCTTACTGTAAAATCTCCTGAAAGGCTGGTAAGAAAGGTGATTCCCACTAAACATCAGGAAGAATTTCCTGATGGTGAGATCTGCTTGACAGCGGAATGGACTCCTTTGGAAGGTGGTGGAGTCTCCTTCCTTGGAGGTTGAATGACCACCTGTCATAGATGCTTAGCGGAGCTTTGCTTAGCTGGTATTCCTGCATTGCAGGGGGTTGGAATGGATGACCCCCAGGGTCCCTTCCAATGCTACAATTTTATGGTTCTGTGCTCTCAGGAGGATCCAGGGTTACATCTAGGATCTTCTGGACATGACTTAAGCATGCTCCAGTTTAATCAGATTTTGCCTCAAGTTTGTTAAGCAGCCAGTGTAAATTCTAGCTTTAAACCATGCCCCAAATGCCTACACAAATCCCAATTTTGTTTGGTCTGGGAAAATATGGGGCCCATCTACCCTAGTTTACACAAATGGTAGATGAGGCTTTAATGTTCAGTCAACTGTAATATACCTTTGATCGCTTGATGATGGATGCTCAATAGATGGGGCACATCCAACATATGTTCTTGATTGTACCACTTCAGACTGCAGGTTGGGCATTGCAGGGCTGTATTT
The DNA here is from genome assembly GCF_963506605.1 of Zootoca vivipara. Taxonomy (NCBI): domain Eukaryota; kingdom Metazoa; phylum Chordata; class Lepidosauria; order Squamata; family Lacertidae; genus Zootoca; species Zootoca vivipara. The sequence goes on along the minus strand of NC_083281.1, from coordinate 40,217,087 downwards.
ATACTTATCCCTCTACTCTCTAAAAATTCCTGCATGTGTGTGGGGGGTGGGGGGTGAGGTGAATAGATGTCAAAGAGAATATTTTCAACCAGCTCTCTCCCTGGCAGACTACTACTGTAACCAACACTGTGCTAGATGAATCTGACTGCATGTGACAAATGGGCTGCTCTAGACAATGCAAAGTCTCTGGATTTTTTAACTCTTGGCAATAGACTAGTAGTGCAAGATTCTGACCTTGCAGCAAGAGATGGGGGCTGAGTGGGTTCATTCAGTTTCTCACTTCAGTAGAGCAGTTGTGCACTCCAGCAGGAAGCACAGAATGTAATAAAATGGAGAAGAGAGCAGTTTTACAATACTGCAGGCAAACGTATTTGCCATATTTTTTTGTTGAAATAAATGTAAAAGAAATGCGAGCAATCCTACTATGGTGGTATAGATTGGGGTGTGTGTGCTCAGCCTCTTTTTTCCTAAAAGGAATCTAAATGAGGAGGGAGGAGGTCAGAACAAAATGAATTAGTCTCGTTGGACACTGGTGATGCCACATACAGTAACCAAAAGGACTTCATGACTCATGCTGCCATATTCCACAGGGCATTATTCAAAAAGGCAAGGGAAGTGCATTTGTGAGAAATTGTTCCCCAGCGACAAAATACTGTAGTTCAAGGGCTGGCAAAATGCGACCGACCTGCAATGAATGTGCTAGCTAGGGAAAGATGCTTTGATTTCAACTTTAACAACTGTGCAAATAAGGCTGCCCACCCCCTATGCTAAGAAAGGTCCATGGCATGGTCCCTACTCTCGAACAATCCTGTCAACACTAGCAAGGACAAAGCAACAATGGCAGCTGTGGTTTAAAAGGCAGGGTTCGAATTGGCCTTATACCTGGAACAAAGACAAGCAGCTGATCTTGACAGAATAAAGCAGAGGTTATTTTAAATTACAGAATGAGGTGGGTTTGAGGAGTGTCAGGTTTTGCAGAAACCTCCAATCCTTGAAGTAGGCTATTAGCATGAAGTACCTACATGAGATGGGGGAAGAAGAAGAGAATGAACACATATGAAGCAACCATTTCTCCATTTGCTAAACATGATAGGTGCTTTTGTGCCCCATACTCTCTGCATCCAGGAAGTCTCCTCAGCCCCAATGCAGCCACTTCATCTTGCATGTCTTTAACACTGTTAGATTTCCCTACCAGGTCACTATGTACTCCCCAGAAGGCAATAATCAACCAAAAACAAGCAGCTGGACAACCTCTGGTCTCTGGGTTCTGAAATTGGCCAGAATCAGCTAGAAAAAGGCTCAGAGGTGGGGGACGTGTTGGTGGATCTGCTCCCATGTGGTCGTAACACAAGGGCTGGAGTGGGTGCTTTGGTTGATTTGACTATCGGCTGCAGGACAGAACAGAAGGGCAATGAGGATGTGGAGTGGTGATGAACAGCAAGGCAGTCACTCTCTTTCTCTTTCTCTCTCTGGATCAACTCAAAGGCACCATATCAACTCCACAGCCCCAACATTTCTGGGAGGGATGATCATGGGCAAAGATGAACCAGGAGGAACATCGGGCACTGGCGAGACTCCCGTCCCTGGAGAATGCTGCAGAGGAAGAGAAAACGATAAGCAAGGCTGGATCCACAGCACAAAAGAGTTAGCTTGCTGTCAATGGGCTGGCTGCTAATTCCCACTATGTTTCTAAAATTGAGAAAGGGTTATAACTAATCCTTGCCTGCTTATTATTCCAAAGTGGTGTGAATTATGTCCAGTCATGTTCAAATCTGATTACCATTTTTTCCTTGTGGAACCTGAATAAACCAAGTATTTTTACCCAAAACAGCTGTTTATTTATGAAAATATTTACATTGCATCTATATTACCATAGAAAGGAGACCTTGAGGTGTCTACAAACCATCATAAAAGTAACACCAAACATGGACTCCATCAAGCACCGAGCATAGTCATCTGGAGACACACAAAAAAACTAAATGGGGATTGTGAAGAAGCTTAAGAAGTAGAGTGATTTATGGTATGGCCAGTAGTAGTTGGTGGGAGGGATTTGTGTGTGGCCATGTTGCTGCATTGCTGCATTGCTTTCCCAACACCCTGCATCATTTCCTCTTGGCACATGTGGGCAGGAGCATTGTATTGCACACCATGCTGAGCTCCTGCTGCCTTGCCCCTCTCCCTCTCCCTCTGGATAAGCAGCAACAATGCACGATGTTAGGAAAGCAGGTCGGTAATGCAGCAATCCACTGGGCATCCCATCCCTATTTGAAATTTATGTCTTAATGAACAGGCCCAGATCAGGGAAGCTTTTGGCCTGTGTTGAGTCACCCATAACAAGGGTGGGAAGCTCCAGCAAAGACATTGCAAATTAAAAACGCTAGATCACTTATGAACTGGGAACAGCTGAACAACACGGCACTTACTGCGCAGGTTTGTTAAGTGCTATACCGCAGTGCACACGGTGCTGACTGTAAACTCTGCCTCATTGGCCATGATATCTGTCGGCTGCAAGTTGCGGTCATACATAGGGTTTTCAAACGTTCCACGGACATTGGTGTTTTCATGCCCAGCGTAACCATTGAATGGCACCTTCGGTCTCCTTCTGTACCAGACAAGACCAAAAAAAGGAGTCAGAGATGGCCTTTCCGGGACATGCCAGCAGACAGGCTACTTTGACTGAGCATGGTTGATCAGATATTGGTTGTTCTTCATGGGGGGGTTCCTTTAGGCAAGCAGAGCCACTCTCCTCCCTACAAGGTTAAGCATGTCATTTTGTTTGGCATTCCTCCCGCCCCTGATCAGAGTAAATATATATATGGTGCCCATATCTTTTCCCCAGCAGGAAGGGACAGAGTTTGGTGAGAAGTGATTTCGAGGCCCATTTAAGCAAGTAATGAATAACAATAAACAGGAATGGTTATGCAGTCTCTCTCTGCCTTTCTCCCCTCCACACAGACTGGCAGACTGGTTAAGAACACAAACACACAGATAGGAAAGCAATACAAAATTTGTATTTTGCTTTCATGCCACCCTCCGTTTGCTCCCAGGTTTGCTCACCTGTGTTTGTAGAGATAGAGCACAAACCCTGCAATAATCAGGGCAATGAAAGGCACAAGGATAGCAGCTGCCACTGAACTGCTGTTGGATGCAAATGGATGTCCTATAGACTCGGCATCTCGTTCAATGATGTCTGAAAAGGAAGATGTGCCATTGAATTGCACGCCAAGCTTTGTTGGGAGACAGAGGCTGGGGGTTCTGAGTCTGGATGGCCCATCCCTCGCCATGTGCCCACTACTGCATAAGATATTTGCTCAATTCACATAGTTTATGCAGAAAATATTGTCAGATAACTGGAAACTCTTATATGTAAGAGAAAGGGGAATAAATGCCAAAACTAACCAATTAGGTAAAGACTATGGCAAGCAGAAAGCACTCAGGTTTGTCTCAGCCTAGACTCCCTCTATTAGCCAATCAGAATCAAACCTTTTATACATTACAGCTTGAATTGAAAATTTCCCCATTGCATTGCTATATAAAAATTACAGAAATAATAGTTATACTGGTATTAAAATAATGTACAAGTAAAAAATTTAAAGAATAGGATTTTTGCACGAAGGCAGGATAACTTACCTAGCCTCTGCAGGCCGAACTGCCCAAAACCTTTGCCATGCACAAACCCCTGGTAGACAAACGTCCCACTTGATGATTCTGGAGTGACCTGTGTATGGGAAGGAGGAACAAACTGAGGAATCCCATGTTTCTGATTGCATGAAGATTTTTGGCTTTGGCAGCAGGGTGGTTTAGCTTAGATTGCTAGACTTTTTCTCCAAAAGCCCCCAAATAATTATTCAACAAAACAACGTAACAGTACAAAAATGATGAAAGTACACATTTTGACAGCAAAGATATGGAGCCCACAGCAAAGAGAACTGATCACACACAGCAGGTTGCTCATCCCGAAAGCAAATCCAGCCCCCCCTGAGCAGTCTCTTCAAATGTTGAAACTGCTCAAGTGTAGTGTTGGGTCTGGGTGCTCAATCAACCACCCAAAGGGCACTGATTCAGCTCATGCTGGTTGGATAGGTGGGTACTTCTCCTACTGTCTGACCAGCACAGAAACTGAGTGTGAATGATTCTCCTCTGTCAATGTGCTTCAGGCTTATGCTGGTCAGAGAGACAAATGTAGGAACCAGAGCTAAAGAGTCCCTGCAGATCGCCACTGTTGAACAGCTCTAACCATCAGACTATTCTTCCTAATGTTTTGTTGGAATCTCCTTTCTTGTAATTTGAACTCATTGGTTTGGGTCCTGCCCTCTGGGACAGCAGAAAACAAGCTTGCTCCACCTTCCATGTGACAGCCCTTCAGATATTTGAAGACTGCTACCGGTATCATATCACTACTCAGCCTCCTCTTCTCCAGGTTAAACACATCCAGCTCCCTCCACCGTTCCTCATAAGGCCTGGCTTCCACTGTGGTGCCCAGAACTGGGCATAGTATTCTAGGTGTGGTCTGACTGAGGCAGAATAGAACAGAGCTATTATTTGCCTTGATCTGGGCACTTCTGTTGATGCAGTCTAGAACTGCATTCATTATTTTTTGCTGCTGCATCACACTGTTGACTCATCTGAAGCTTGTAGTCTACTAAGATCCCTAGATGATCTTCTTCTTCTTCTTCTTCTTCTTCTTCTTCTTCTTCTTCTTCTTCTTCTTCTTCTTCTTCTTCTTCTTCTTCTTCTTCTTCTTCTTCTTCTTCTGTCAACCCAGATGTCCCCCATTCTCCAATCTGCTAAGTCCCATTCTCCAATCTGCTAAGGTCAAATTGAATCCTGATTCTATCTTTTGAGGTATCAGCTGACCCTTCCAGTTTGGTGTAATCTGAAAATCTTTATAAATGACTTCATCCAAGTCATTTATAAAGATGCTGAACAACAATGGGCCCAGGACAGAACCCTGCAGCATCCCACTTGTCGCTTTTTTCCCAAGATGATGGGAAACCATTGGTGATTATACTAGATTAGGAGCTAGAGATCTGGTGAAGTGGAATAGAATCCAGCGAGTCGTGTTGGAGAGGATATTCCATAACTATAGTAACCAGGGAGAGGTCACTACTCCAATTAGTAATCTTATGTTGACTTTTGCTTCTTCAGACTCCCAGTGCAATAGCTCCTGTTGTTTCTTGTTCCCATCCCTACTCTCTCTCTCCCCCCCCCCCGCCCTCCATGGCTCTATACGTCTGCCATTGGAACACATCAGACAAATTCTGAAAGCGTAATGTGTGGATGGGCCAAATGAACAAGACAATACTGGGCTGTGTTAATACTTACATGACCATCTAAAGCCCACTTTTCATTCTTGAATTTGTTCATGAAGATCTCCACCGGCCCTGTAATCTGGTATACCTGGAGGAGTAGGTGGACATCTTCTCTTTTGTAAATACCTGTAAAGAGAATACAATGAGAAGGTTGGTCCTTCAAGAGCTTGTGGCTTCTCTTAGCAAAAAGAAAAGTGTGTGTGAGAGTGGGAGACTTATTCACACTTCCTCTTGTCTCACTGCTTTTCCCTAGGGAAAACCACCCTTTAGTGCTCATTTGGAACAAACAACAATTTAGGCTTCCTCCAGATTTCCGTTTCCTTTGATTTAACACTAAGGAGTGGGTTTTCCCTGGAGGAGTGGGGCAAGGGGAAAACTGTTTGGGTTTATGCTTTCTGGGAAGAGGATGAACCAAAATGTGGACAAGCCCTGAGAGAGAGAGAGAGAGAGAGAGAGAGAGAGAGAGAGAGAGAGAGAGAGAGAGAATGAGAATGACAGTGGTGGGTAATATCCCAGTGATTTTGGATAAGAAGACTTGCAAGCTCTTTCACACACTGGACTTGCACTCTCCAGTTGCACCATGCTAGAGTTAAGATACATTTTATTTCAGATGCTCCTGTCTTCAGGCAGCACTGAATTATTCAGGATGGCAAAATTCTTAAGAGCTCCAAAAAGCTCACTCCAAACAAGGTGGATGGGTGATGAAACATCAGACAAAGGTAAGTGCAAGTAAGTGCACAGCGATGCATATTGGAGGCAAAAAAAAAATCCTAACCATGAATACAGTTCCAGTTGATTATCTGGAAGCTGACCTCAGCTTCCCTTTTTGATCACTTGTTTTGCCTTGACTTTTGGTTAGATGCCTGAGTAGGGAGGACTAAGGATCACTGCAGATCATGACTCTACACACCTTATTGCAAGGGACCCAGTGAATGCAGTTTCTGGGTCCTCATTGGTCTGATGCAGGAATGAGAAACCGGTGGGCCCTCCAACTGGAATGCAACTCCCATCAGCCACAGCCAACATGGCCAATGGATGATGGGAGTTGAGTCTAGCAACATCTGGAAGACTGCAGGTTACCTAGCCTTGGCCAAATGCTGCCCCTATTTCAGCAGGGAGATAGCTACCTACACTTTTAGCCATAACCTGGCACTGTTAATACACTATTAATTCGCTGCACTGTATACTGCAGGGTAGCCAATGTGGTGCTCTCCATGTTTTATTAGACTGCAGCTCCCATCATCCAGAGCCAGATGGCCAATGGTCAGGGATGATGTGAGTTGTACTACAACCAAATCTGTAGGCCACTGCATATTGTGCTAATTACAGTAAGTGAAGTATGGAATTTCTCCACTTCTTTATTACCCAACACGGATGGGCAACTGACTGCACCATCTGTGGCAAATGAGGATATACAGAAGCTGACTTACCAGACAGTTGTAGCTCCACACCACTGTGGTCTTTCAGGGTGGCATTGACTTTACTGGTGACTGGGTCAAAACTCGTGACAGAGAGCATAGTCAGCTGCTTCTTGCCCATGTACTCGTAAGAGCCTTTCCAAAAGGAGTTCTTTGCAAAGACGTCAGCGGGAACTAGGAACAATGCAAGGCAGAACATTTGCAACAAGATGTCAACGGTTAGCCAAAATTGCCTGGGATTCAGTTTCGTACTCATTGAAGCTGTCATGGTGGCCTTTGGAGTTTCCATGGAACTGTGGTTTGGTGTGCGAATGCAGAGCACATTGCAACTAGGGCAAGAGGCACCACTCAGTGGTAGAGCACCTGCTTTGCATGCAGAAGGTTCCAAGGTCGATCTTTGACAACTCCAGGTAAGGCTAGGGCATACCCCTGTCTCAAATCCTCAAGAGTCTCTGCTGCTCAGTGAGGAAAATATTGAGCTAGGTGGACTAATGACGTCTGACAAATGCAGCCTCCTATGTTCTTAAGGAGAATTTGGTTAGCACCCCTAGGCCAGCCCTTCCCAGTGAAGTGAACTAAGTGAAGTGGGATCACAAGGATAGGCAAGCAGGACTTTCTAAAATGTTGGCAGCCTAGCAAAGGGTGTAGATCACACATCCCTTCAGAGCTATATCTATGAGCACAAACAAAGGGTTTTGCTCACCACTTGGGTTCAAGATTGCTAGGAAATCTGCAGAGATATAACTTAGAGGAATTATTATAAGGCATACTGATGTGGGGCAAATAGGACTCAAGTCTTAGGATATGGTTCAGGATAGCAGAAGGGATGGGTTACCCTTTAATTCTGCATTGCTCACTAAAGCTACCTGGTCCTCTTACATTGAGATCATACAGTACACTGAGCACACAGACTTTATACTGGTGCTTACAACTTTTATGCGCATATGGGGCAAAAAAAGCTTCATTTATCTGTGAATTTATCTTCATTTACTTTCAATTAAGAGCACTCATTTAAAGTATTTTAGTTGATTAATGGAATGAGTTTTGATCTATTAATCAGTTAATTATTTGATTCCACTTGCATAAATTTGCAAGCACTGATTCTGTTGGGGGGGTGGGGGGGTGAGTTGAAGGGTCTCTGTGCAGTTTCTTGTTTGAGCCGATTTTCTAAATTTGGTACTAAGGTTTTAATAAAGGAAAGCAGTACCTGACACCTTGGGAAGAGGCAGGTCCCTCGCAGTGCCCACTGGTCTCCCACTGGGACGGACGTCCGCTATAAAAAAAGAGATAAACAAAGGTCAGTTCTCTTAGCAGGGCAATGCACAGGTCTGCCATAACATGTGAGGATAGAAGAGGACCTTTCTGAATAAAGGGGAACATTGTTGGGGTGGGAAGGAAACATCCCAGTGGTTTAGGGTTAGGGGAAAGACTACAGGGGCTTTCTTGGTAGAGGTCTATAAAACTGTTGTTATAGGTTTCGGGGGGGTCAGTCTGGATGATACCTCTGGGTCCCTTCCAGGCCTGTGATTCTGTGATCCAGTGAGGTCTAGAAGCTATAAGAGGGAGCTTCCTGAATCTGTCAAAGTAGTTCCTTTCTTAAGGTGGTCTTGACCGGCCTCATCAGCTAAGTTAGCTAAGAAGAGATGTTGCCATAGTGACAACTGAATATGCTTCCAGGAGATCAAGTCATCCTAGGAGTTAGTTTTTGGTTTGTTAAGTTTTGGCTGGTGCTGGAAGCTGGATACACAGAGGCCTATCTACTCTGTTCTGGACCCAAAGCTGTGACATGGAGCTTCCCTTGAAATCTAATGGCATTAATGTTGTGAGCCCTTCTATCTTATGCTCAAGTTATATTTATGTGTATATGAAAGCATATATCCTACAGACACCACAGTCTTCACTGACCGTCATTCCAAGAAAATTGAACCCTGGGAAAGTGGTGGAACACCGAGAGTCTCTCACCTCCTGGTGATTGGGACGCAAGCAACACTGAACGGGGAGAGACAAGACGGAGGGGTTTCTTTCCCTTTGGTGATATGTGTATGACAGGCAATAGGAAGTAACTCTTTCTGCAGTGCATAATTCAATTATGTCAGAAGACGTGGCCTTTTTTTTAAAAGGACTAGCCAAATCCACAGAGGTGAGGAGTAAGGAAGCTTTTTTGGAACATGGATGCCCATATCTTTTGAGGAACCTGCAGGTCAGGGGATGCATGGCCCAGCATTGGGTGGAGCCAGAGGCAATAACGGGTGGTGTAATGAGTGTGTGTGTGGGGGGGGGGGGGGAAGAGTGAATGAATGAATGAATGGCCAGGATAGTGCAGGATGTAAATGCAATCTTGCAATCTCTCTCTCTCTCTCTCTCTCTCTCTCTCTCTCTCTCTCTCTCTCTCTCTCTCTCTCTCTCTCTCTCTCTCTCTGTCTGCAGGGAAAGGACAAATTTCAGCCTCATCACAGAATGCTTACCAAGGCAAATAGGGGGCTTCCCTGTCCAACTGCCATCTGCTTTACAGGTCCTGTGTTCTGATCCTCCGGTGAGGTAAAAGCCACTCTGGCAAGAGTAGATCAGGGTGTATCCAAGGGAAGGCAGGTCCAGAGCACCCACGTTGGCATGGGATGGGGTTTCTGGCTCCTTGCAAGTGTGAGCTAGAATTATACAAAGAGACTACCCTGAAACCTCAACACAATTTACACCTATATAAACTCTACACAATGGGATGCAGGTGGCGCTGTGGTCTAAACCACTGAGCCTAGGGCTTGCCGATCAGAAGTTCGGCGGTTCGAATCCCCACCACAGGGTGAGCTCATTGCTTGGTCCCATCTCCTGCCCACCTAGCAGTTCGAAAGCACGTCAAAGTGCAAGTAGATAAATAAGTACCGCTCCAGCGGGAAGGTAAACGGCATTTCCGTGCGCTGCCCTGGTTCACCAGAAGTGGTTTAGTCATGCTGGCCACATGACCCAGAAGCTGTCTGCGGACAAACGCCGGCTACCTCGGCCTATAGAGCAAGATGAGTGTGCGACCCCTGAGTCATCCGCAACTGGACCTTAAGGTCAGGGGTACCTTTACTTTAAACCAGTCATCCCCAAACTTTGGCCCTCCAGATGTTTTGGACTACAATTCCCATCATCCCTGACCACTGGTCCTGTTAGCTAGGGATCATGGGAGTTGAAGGCCACAACATCTGGAGGGCCGCAGTTTGGGGATGCCTGCCTTAAACTCTACACAGTTATGGAGATGGGCATTATTTCTAAGGAGCAGGCGGGCCCAGTAGGAGAGGCTGCTGGGATGGGTGGGGAGGTCCTGAGAGCTGCAAATGACCCACTGGTAAGTGCTCCCCCCCTTTGCCAAAAAATGATTTAGCTGCTCAAGCCAGTCCTATTGCGATCAGTCAAGAAGAGGTGCTCATTGTAAGATGCCAGGGGTCTCTGGTAGTGGGATTCAGAAACTTATTTGTTTATTTTACTTATTTATATACCACTTAATGATGTCATTTCCGAACAGGGTACAATAGCTTTACTCTTTGATCCACCATGGCAGCTTAGCAGGTGAGGGGGCAGCTGCACTTCAGCGCCCCCAGTGTGGATGGCCAGAGAGTGGTGTTGCACCAAAAATCTCTGAGCTCTGGGGTTAAAGCTGCTGACTCTGGCCCACTGCCTGAGCCAGAGCAACATGTTGCTCAGCCACAAAGTGAATAGCACAGGGAAAAGACTTTGGCTTAAAGCACACCCTCTGATAAATGCAACCTCTTAAGAGCTCATCCCTACTTCCTTTTGTGCCATGTTTCTAGACACAGATTGTGCTTCAAAGCTCTGTGTTTGAGCACTTTTCCTTTTTCTTTTTTTGCCCCAGTGCTTTCCACATGAAAACCCACACTTTATCTCTGAAAACTATTCCACTGAAAGCCCAAATTGCTGCTTGTTCTGATTCAGCATTAAAGAGCGAGTTTTCACAGGGATAGCACCAGGCAGAAAGAAAGAAAGAAAGAAAGAAAGAAAGAAAGAAAGAAAGAAAGAAAGAAAGAAAGAAAGAAAGAAAGGTAGGTGCTTGGACATGGAACACATGGACATGTCCATAGCTGCCAAGTTCTCCCTTTTTTTTAAGGGAAATTCCCTTATGCTGAATAGGCTTCCTCGCGAGAAAAAGGAAAACTTGGCAGCTATGGACATGTCCCTAGAAAGTTTGGGCAAGAGGTAATTGTGGATGAGCACTTAAACTAAGAATGGCAAGTGTGAAGTTTGTTTATCCCCAGACCTTATTGCTGTATCAAAGCTTAGCTGCTTGCCAGAGTGGAAGTGGAAGATGTCACAAAGGCAAAAGTGCCTTAAGCTCCCCTTGCTATTGTGCTGCTACTCTGAGCACTAGGCTCACTAACCACGAGAGGAAGATAAGGAGAAGGGCTGCAGAACTCGGTGGCACAGCACATGCTTTGCATATAAAGGCTCCAAAGTTTGACCCCCAGCTTCTCCAGCAGTAGGGCTGTGAAAGACATCTGCCTGGGTTTATGGAGAGCAGTTGCCACCCAGTGTAGACAGTGTATACTTGAATCTAAGCAAGGCAGTTTTCTATGAACGGCTTTCAGAATGCCAATCCCTGCTTAACCATTTTCTGGCCCACCTGCTTCCCAGCTGGACTCCCTGCCTGAATGGAAGCCACTGGCTTCCAGACCACCAACCAGTACACTTTCCATGGGGGCATTATAAAATCTGAATGCAGTCTAGGAGACTTGCTTCACTGCACACCCCAATCCCCAGGATTTTAGTGCAGGTTGGACCCCAAAAGCCGGCCAAGACATTCTGCTTCACATCAGGCTGCAAGACTCACGGATGCAATCAGGCTGCATTCCACTCCATGTCAGGTTGGGGAGACAAGCCCGCGTGGTGGAGCCCTGCAACAAGTATCCTTTGTGGCACTTGAAATAGACGATGCTCCCGATCTGTTGGGATGGAGAAACAGAGACTGAGCGGTGGAAAGAAAAAGGGGTTTACAGCCTTTACAGCCTTGGAACCTGCCTGCAATTCCAAGCTGTGAGATGTGGCCAAATAAACTTCAGGCGACACCTTTAGGCGGCTCAGGCACTCTCACAGCCACCCTTCCCAGAATGATGCTTTGAGAGCTTCTCTGGGCTATTGAGAAGGTATATGCACTGTATTCCATAGTAATAGTAATAATAATAATAATAATAATAATAATAATAATAATAATAATTGGTGCTTTTTAGAGTGCAACAGGGACTCTACTGTTAAACCTGGGGTGAAAGAAATAACCTAAGCAGGGGGAAAGTGGGCTAAAATGAAGAGGAGGAGTGGGGGGGCAGTGGCAGCAGCACAATATCTTGTGCCAGCCCAGTTTATGAAAGGCCATGCATAGCACTAGCCAGAATGTTGGACTGCAGAGATGTGGATTCAAACCCACAGTCAGATGGGACGTTCACTGGGTGACCTTGAGCCAGTCATTCTATCTCAGCCTTGGATTGTGTGTCTAATGCATGCTGCTCTAAGTTTCTTGGATAAAGATGTAATAATCAATAAACAGGTATATACACCAGGATGGTGCACTGCAGATGAAAGGAAGGGCAACAGAAATAGGAAGTTGTGAGAACCAGCGCCTGCATCCAACTGTCAAGGGAGGAGGAGAGGAGGGGATTGGATTCTGAGCAACTAGGAGTCATTAGATGCAGGGGTTGGTTTAGCCCCTACCTCAGTTCAGGTGACCCGAGGAGCCCCACAGCATCAGACTAAAGGCCTATCTAGTACACAGCATCCCGTTTTCCCACAATGGACAACCAGCTGCCTCTGGAAAATCCACAAAGCAGAACAGGACCACAATTGCCCTGCCTCAGCAACTGGTATGCTGCCTCTGATTCTGGAGATCGCAGGTGACCACCATGACCAGTAGGGAGTACTTCTGCACACAGTACCTGGCTAAGCTATGGAATCTGCTGCCAGAGGATATACTGACAGCTAACAGTTTCAAAAGAAGGATGAGACAAATCCCTGAAAGATAAAGGTAGTGACAGCCACTAGTCATGAAGGGTCAACATCTCTGTGAATCACCAGTTGCTGGGAACAATTATTGCTCCTCGTGTGCTTCTCAGAGACATTTGGTTGACCACTGAGAAAAGCAGGATGCTGCATGAAGTAGGTCTTTCGTTTGGATTCAGCAGGGTCTTCTTATGCAACACATTTGCACTTCAGTTCAATCAAAGGAATCATTCTGTGTCTGGGAAACATTACGTGGAAGGGGGGGAAGGGAGGGAAGAAGGGAGACTAGATTAGATGGGTGGAAGGATTGAAAGATACTATGCATCATGCAGATAAAGGAGTTCATTTAGAGAGAGGAGAGAATAAAATTAGATCAATAAAGAGGCAATAATAATTACCTGATAACCTTGGGAGTTGTTTTGCGTTCCATAAAGGGGCACACCAGGATCTATACATGTTGTGTGTGTTGAGTCTGATTAGAAGCAGACAGAAATGTGGCAAAAGATTGAAGAGCAAGGAAGAGTTAATGGCACTATTAATTTAGCATTATTTATCTCCATTTATCTTGCTTAATTCCAACAAGTAAGCTGTGGCAAAGGGATGGCTGAATCTGTCAATTTCAGTTTCTTTCAGCTTCTCACCCTTCTAGTTGCAAGTTCGGCTCTCCAGTTTGTGATTTATTTAAAGAAGCCCTCATGAAAACCCACCAGCATTTTGGTGCGTCTTTCTCCTACTATACACAATATGGCCTAATGTATGCATTTTTGCAAGCAATTTCCCCTAAAAGAATGCAATTTTATGCTATTTTCACTAATATATGTACTTTAATGCACATTTCCCCCTAATACACACAATTTTGCACACAATGTTTATTTAGATAGCTGGATCATTAAATTCATAGAAGTATGAGTCATGAAGGATAGCTATGATTTCGTTCAATGATGGTTATGGGAAGGGCAAAATAGGTAGATTCCCATTAAATCCAAACCAATCTGAATTTGGTTTGCCATCCTTCCCTGTGGTTCTGATGAATGTTGCACTGGGAACCTCTGGGCTGCAGTTGATGGGATCTTCAGTCCTCTCCCTTTCCCAGCCCACACCTGAGATAAGATCTTTGTCTCAGGCTACTACTTTAAATATCCAGACACACAAGATTGGGGGAGGGTTCATGGGGCCTTGTAGTACAAAACTGCAGTTGGGGAGGCACACAAGGAGCCAAGCGTCTCATACCCTGGTCTAGCAACCACACCAATCACTCTTCCTCCCCTTCTCTCTATCTACACACACACACACACACACACACACACACACACACACACACACACACGCCTTCCAGACATTTTGTTGTCTACAATAGACTTTCAGCACTCACTGGCTCATAGCTTTCATTGGTGAAATGCCCCACCAAAATGCCCTCTTACCTATGCAGCTTGGCTGTGTTCCGCTCCATGATCCATCAGATTGACAGAACCTCCTTGCTGATCCCACCAGCACCAGTGGAGGCAAACAGGAATATGAGACAGAGGAGCGATACGTGAAGCCCCGTTCTTCTCGCCTCCCTTCAGCTGGGATTCCCGGGTCTCCACAGAAAACCGCTGTAAAAGAGCAGTCAGGCTACCTTAACAATGGCCACCAGTTCAGTAAGGTAAACGCTTCCCAACTCAAATGAATCCTCCGATTATAGACACATCCCACGTAGAGCTGCAATTTTACAGAAAAATCAGCTTCTGGCATGAGGGGTAGGCGAGCAGCATTCAGCAACCTTCTGCCTTGTCACCAATTATGGCTTAATTAATTTCCTTCTACCCACCATCTCCTAGCAGAAGGGTTGAGGGAGAATGAAAGTTAAACTTCCATTTTTCACCCCTGCTTTGGTTTACATTTAAAATGTATCTTCAACTGTACACTGGAAAGTCGCCATGTGGCACCGCATTTAACAAGAAATCTTGTTTTGTTCTACAACAGGTGAGGGGAGGTGTGCAGAACATGACCTCCCCCCACCCTCAATCTTTTGATGGTCATTGTCCGGGGAGGGGGGGGGGAGAAGGCAACTTAATGCCAAGCTTTACCGTGGCAAGTTATTTTAAGAGAACCAAATGCAGTGGTGGTGTGGGCTGTTGAAACTCTCTCTGCACAGAAACAATCAAAGCTTGTTCAATCACACACAGTTTGCGCTTGGAGAAGGATTTAGCATCTAGCAAGCCTTCAAACACTTCCTCAACATCAAGGACCAAGCCTGCAAACAGAGCTTAGCTTCTTGTTTTCTGTCTAAATGAAAGGCAGGTTTGAAAAGGGGTCAGCAAATGCCACACAGCATTTCCATCTGGTGCAAGAACGAAGAGGATGGGTTGTAGATTATGGATTTGATGACACCTTTGGATCAGCAGTTTGTGTGTCAAGTAGGACTCACAAGTAGAGTGGGCTGGGCTGAGGCTGGGCCACTTTTACCAAGGGAGTGCTTACATGTCCCCCCACTCCACTGCTAGTGCCTGCACCCTGCCATTTCTCTCCTGCCTTGATTCCCTTTTGGGAAAGCAAGTAATCTTACCCCTTTGCATGTGATAGACAGAGACATTTGGGAAATGGCATGAAGTCTCATTTGGTGATGGGCTCGAGTTACTTCAGTGGTCCTTCCACAGGCCTCTGGGTCCTGGCTTTAGCCCAAAGCAGGTAATGTCTGGAGTGAAATATGTCCCGGCCATTCCACTTCCAATTTCCCCCTACAGCACTGTTGAGATTGCATGCTTACGAAAACACTGTGGGAGTTCTCCGCTCCATGATCCGTTCCCTTCGCAGGTCAGAATTGCGGGCAGCGATAGCTGATATCCTTCCAGGCAGCTGTAGCTCACACTTGATCCCCAGCTGAAATCTGACCCCACAACTTTTCCATTGGGGACAACCTGAGGAGGTTTGCAGATGATAGCTGGGCAGAGAGAACAAAAGGGCACATTCAATCCCAAGTAACAATCAGGGATGAGCAGAATCCAGTGGTTCAACTCCCCAACGTTTTGGCAGACAATGGAATGGATCCAGATTAGATCTCAGCATCCAGAATGAATAATGCCACGGGTGGGAAAGTACACTAGGGGTCACATCCAGGCTTCTGTCAGGCCCTTGGGACTCTCTCCCCAAACCATGGCTCCCCCCCCCCCGCCTAGGCAACATCCTTCACTGTTCCTGCTCCATGCCTTCTCTAAATACTTTTGGTTGGCTGGAAGTGCTGCAGTAATGTTTCTTGCTTGCCTAAGCAAGAAACTAAAGGGGTGTCCATGCATTGAAACCTCAGAGTTTTGCATGATGGGATGCAGTCTATTGTACAACAATCACATTCACTGCTCAGTTTTTCATTGGCACACAGTCCCCAGAAATTTGTCCACGAGGAAAAAAAAAGCAAAGGAGGCAAGCAGGCCCAATGAGGTTGAACTTAGTGCCTGGGGCAGGATCATACTAGTGGAGGTGATCTTTCAGATAACATGGCCCCAAACTTTTTGGAGCTTTAACCATCAAAACCAGTGTTGCTTCATATGGCTGCCCTCACAGGTAGGCATTCATTGGTTTAAAAGACAAGAGCAAAAACCCACCAGGTCTCTCTCTTCCAAAGGAAATTGACTTCACAAATGCCAGCCTGCCCTTTCCACTTGGGAAGGGGGATAGCCAAACACTGTATGGATACAGATGGCCCTCATTAACAAGGGGGCAAAATGCAACCAGCCATACAGTACAGTAAGCTGGCCATCTGGATCACCTGTTGTATGGTAAAGTGGACTTCAACACACATGCACACCCAGTCAGAAACCCATGGAAGGAATAGCAATATTCTCCTTGTCCTATTTACTGTGTGCGCAACCATGATACAGTAGTACCTCGGTTTAAGTACACAAATGGTTCCGGAAGTCTATACTTAACCTGAAGCGTACTTAACCTGAAGCGAACTTTCCCATTGAAAGTAATGGAAAGTGGATTCATCCGTTCCAGACGGGTCCGCGGAGTACTTAAACTGAAAGTACTCAAACCGAAGCGTACTTAAACCGAGGTATGACTGCAATTGCAACCTTGGCAAATGGTTCTCTGTATCAAGCACTGCAATCCAAATTTCTTTGGAAAATCTCAGATTATATTCCTAGGCATACAATGCATTTTTTTTTATAAAAAAAAACCTAATCCTGAAGATGCTGAACAAATAGGCCTTACCTTTGCAGACAGGTTTTGTTCCATTCCACGTGCGGTCCTTGGTGCAGGTCAAAGCAGAGGCTCTGTCTGTCTCCATCATGTAGCCGGGCATGCACAGAAACGTGACAGTCTTATTGTAGGCGAAGTCATTGCCCAACCGAATGCCATTGGCTGGTACTCCAGGATCCCCACAATTAATAACTGGGAGGGAAGAAAAACACATAAAGTGGTTACATTCTCAGAATGTCTCCAAAGTAAAGTTGCAAAGCTGGCCTCTGAATAATGAGAGATAATGAGCAAATCTTCATTTCAGTATTAAATATAAACCTGTATTTTCTCTAGATTGCAGAATTGGGTGGGTGAAAGCAGAGAATGGTCATTTGCCTAATTCCTAAATGATGTGCTGGGTAAGCCTAAGCTAAAACGCCACTCACCCCTAAATACTTTGTGGTCCTACTCACAGACTGCAAAAATGAGAGGAAGCATTTCACTGGTTTTGGGGTGCCTGTGTGATTTTTAGCACATGAAAATCGCTGAAACTCTCTCATGGTTCTAATTAGCTTGTGTCTGCCATCTCCCCCCCCCAAAAAAAGTCTAATTGCAGGGAGTATTCTAGGAGGAAATTGTGGTTGCCAGGAAAAAGTGGCCATATTTTAGTGATAGCTACATGGGTGGCGCTGTGGGTTAAACCACAGAGCCTAGGGCTTGCTGATCAGAAGGTTGGCGGTTCAAATCCCCACGATGGGGTGAGCTCCCGTTGCTTGGTCACAGCTCCTGCCAACCTAGCAGTTCGAAAGCACATCAAACTGCAAGTTGATAAATAGGTAAGGTACAGTGGGAAGGTAAACGGCGTTTCCATGTGCTGCTCTGGTTTGCCAGAAGCGGCTTTGTCATGCTGGCCACATGATCTGGAAGCTGAACACTGGCTCCCTTGGCCAAAAACGCAAGATGAGTGCCGCAACCCCAGAGTCAGTCATGACTGGACCTAATGCTCAGGGGTCCCTTTACCTTTACTTTACCCCAAAAGTCCTTTAAAATGGGGGCACTTTGTATCTCTGTATGTGTGAAAGTTGCAGCCACCGGCTAACTAGATCTTCAAAGGAGTTGCAGTGACCACCACCCCCTCCCAGAAAAAAGCAAGAGGGGGGGAGAGTTTCACCTCCTTATGATTCAAACTCCACCCCATCCCCCCATTTGAGTACATGCCACCTGGGGCTGATGGTTATCCAAAGCATCTGAAAGGCACTAGGTTGGAGAGGGCTGATATAGAAAAAGAAGGGACAAAATGGATGCAAATAAACTGCAGAACAGCTGTTAAATTGTTCATCGTTAATATTAAGGGCCTGGTCTGGACTCTTCCAATGGCAACTGGCTAACTGGAGTTGAAAAAGAGGGAGGACTAAACAAGGTGGATGAAATTTTGGTCAGTGTATATGTAAGGGGGAGGGATTATAGAGAACCCTCCCCCCTCATCAGAAGCAGCCCGTCTCCCAGCAGTCATGAGAGCGAGGGATCTGAAGGGGTGAGTCAGGAAACGGAGAAGGAGTGCCAGGGCTCTGGCAACATGAAAGAGCCCCTACTCCATAGGCAGGAAGAGAGGGAGGCGGAAAGAGTGGACAGGAATAGGTCAGACAGAAGACCCTTCCCCCCCCCCCCGACGCCGGAATTGCGGAGGAGGAGGAAAGGGAGGCGCTTCCCAGTCCCGAGGCTTTTATGCTGGTCCCGAACACGGAGGGGGTAGTGCAGGAATCTGACTCGAGCGGGTAGACATGAAATGAGCAATCCGTTACACTGTAAATAATGTGCACCAATAAAAACGTCTGAAAGACAAGCATGTGGAAGGTCGTTACTCAAGAGTAGTCACAACACACCCTGACAGTATAGATAATGCCTTACTGGATTGCTCCCAGCTGCTCTTGAGCTACTCACCTGTACACTCTGGGGTACTTCCAGTCCAGGTCCCATTGACTGTACAATGCCTGCTGAGCACCCCCGTGGAGTAATAGCCATCCCGACACTTGTAAATGATGGAGCTTGAAAACACCAGGCCATCATTAAATGTCACTATTGCATTGCTGGGAGTCCCAGGGTTTCCACAAGATATAACTGCAATGAGTAAATAAAGGTCAAACAAGAAGTGTCAAAGGTTACTTATGAAAGCTACATTCCAGAAGCAATTGGATTGGCATATGTATGTAGTTGACTTAGGACAAGGTTCCCCAAACTTGGGTCTCCAGTTGTTTTTGCATTACAATTCCCACAATCCCTTCATCCCTAACCACTGGTCCTGCTAGCTATTGATGATGGGAGTTGCAGTCCAAAAACAGGAAAAGAAACCACTTGGAAAGCATGCCTGGAAAGCATGGTGCAAAATGAAGTCTGGATGAGTCCTGCATCTGCTCACAAGATGTGTAGGACCAAACAGCTGTAAAAAGGTATAGGGAAACACAAATAAATGAACAGCTGTGTACAATAAGAGAGAGTCTCCTTTGTTTACCAAAGGAATCACTTTCCCCCTCTCCTTTATATACAGTAACTGTCCAGTTAAGTTTCCTCAACATGCCAACATCCTTTTCAATAGAGCAAGAAGGTGACATAGCCAGTGCAGCCACATTTCGGTACCGAGAAGTTTGGCTTTAGAACTCCTGTTGAAGGTTCCAAATGCTACTTCCTCCAGATCAGGAGACTTTTAAAGAATATGAGCTTCTACACAGGAGTTGTGGAAAATCTGACCTTCATCTCCTGAATTAAACATATGTACTAAAGGCTATCAATCTAGAAGGCTCAGGAACATGAGATCTGGCCTTCTACCTGATCCTTAGTCAGGATTTCTGATCCCACACATTCCCCTTTATGTTTTCCTTGCTGCTGAAACAGCAATTGCTCCCTAACAAGACACTACAATGCATTTGCCGAAAGCCTGCTTTGGAACAAAATGCTGTTGAAAGCCTCCAGCGTCCTTTAAAGTCCTTGCTTGGAGCTGGGTATTTCACACACTTTTTAAATTAAACAGTAACTTACATTTTGCTTGAAATGCAAAAGCAAGACGTGCCGGCATGGGGGAGAGGGATGGCGACAACAACAGCAACACACTCGGGCAATGTAAATGTACCTTTGACGGTCATATCAGAATACGTAGCAGGAGGACATTTGCCAATTGAAAGAGAACACAGCGGCATTGATTTCAAAATGTGTTCAGCCTTTTGTGGCATTCAAGGGGCTTGATTTTGAACAAAAGTCTGCTTTGGAAATCCAGTCGGGGGTACGAATGTGCAAATCAACGATGAAAACAGCAGCAGCATCGATTGAAAACTATTTTTGTGAGATCCCGTGATGTCCATTTGTGCCCATACCACTAGCCCAGTTGGTCCCATGCTCAGATGAAAAAAACTGGGAGAAGGACGGGGGACAGCTTTGGATGGCTGACTCGTTTCATTTTTAAAAAGAAAAATGTCTATTTCCATGTTTAAAAATTGCTGGAAATTAAAGTTAAATGAAGCCTGACACTTGCGTATGGAAAATGGGTCTGGGATACAAGGCAGCCTCTGTCGCATAAAGCAGAGAAGATAATACAGCAGACTTCTAACGCAGAGCGATTAATTAACTCGCTTCATTTCAAACCATTTGTGGCCTTTGAAATACTGATTGGGATCCCCCCCTTAAAAAAATCCTCCCCCCTATTTTAATAATTATAGAAAAAAGACTTCAAATTAATAATCCCACAAAAGAGTTAGTGCTGTTCCTTTAACTGCATATGAACTAGACCAGGAGGAAGCCTATTCCTACGTAGGAAGCTGCCTTATGTTGAGTCAGGCTATTGGTGCATCTTGCTCAGTGTGGTCTACCAAGTCTGGCAGTTGCTCTACAGAAGGCATCTCCAAACTGCGGCCCTCCAGATGTTTTGGGACTACAACTCCCATGATCCCTAGCTAACAGGACCAGTGGTCGGAGAAGATGGGAATTGTAGTCCAAAACATCTGGAGGGCCAA
The DNA here is from genome assembly GCF_963506605.1 of Zootoca vivipara. Classification (NCBI taxonomy): domain Eukaryota; kingdom Metazoa; phylum Chordata; class Lepidosauria; order Squamata; family Lacertidae; genus Zootoca; species Zootoca vivipara. The sequence goes on along the minus strand of NC_083281.1, from coordinate 40,196,216 downwards.
AGTTTGGGGATGCCTGCTCCTTCAGGTATACTTGGCCGAGGCTGTTCCAGTCTTTAAAGGTCATAGGGGTTGAAGTCAAACTGCCACAAGCCTGGGGGTTTACAATGGAATCCTAACCATGTCTATGCAGAAGGGATGGATGAGAAACCCAGTTTGGTCTGCAAACCTACCTAGCCTGAGTTCCGTGAAGCACAACGCAAACCAAATCACAACCATTCTTCAAAATTCACACTACTCTGAATTTTGCAATGCTGTTCCCAAGCCAGGTAATGTGTATATAACTGTTGATAAATAGGGTAAAACGTGCACTGAAATGCACTGTATTAATGAAAATAACATACACTAATGTATTTTGTTACACAAAATTAGTTTGCCAAAATGTGTATATTAGGCTGAATAGCATACAAAACTGTGTGAGTTAGGAGTACAGGCAACGGGCAATTTAGGCGTGTCCGAATGATGTGTGATCACACACACAGCACTGAACCCAGAAGTAGCCCCCAAATGTCATAAAGATGTCATGAAAAAAGGGGGCGGAACAGGGTGGGGGCGGAACGGGGCGGAGCAGGCTTAGGTGTGCTCTGCCAATGTGCACGTGGCTCTCGAATGTAACGCCCACACAAAACGAGGATAGCATGTAATTCATGCTAAAATGCTGGGTCTCTTATTTTCTTACTAACAGTTGAATCTGACTTCAATGCTGCGGACAGAGCATTGCCCTCCACTGGACCTGAGGGCAGTTGGTACTTGATGCAGAAACTAGCTTCCTGGCAGGTGAGCCACTGTGGATTACTGGGAGGAAGAGAGGGAAGAGTGAACATTGGGGAGGTTGGTAATGGGGCGGAAGAACCAGGGGGAGCCCATCTGCCACTCCTGCCAGTGCATTTGTACCGTGCCAACCTCCCTGCCTTCTCTCCCTTTTCTCCATCCCCATTTCTAGCCCATAAAGAAAGAGGAGCTGAAGAGAGGGAGGTCACACCCACTGTGGAGCTCTGAGTTGCTTAAAGCAGGTCAGGCCCAGGAAAGTAGAAGTGGAGAGCTGGTCTAGGAGGTTTTCTTTGGGGTTCCCTGCTAACAGCATCCTTCTGTGATTCATGTTTGGACGTCAGCCCTTCAAATACCTTCTCCTTCCGCTCTCTTTGTCCTGAATACAAATCAGAAGAGCCCGTGAACTACATATCACTATGAATTACTTTCTGTCCCCTGATCGGTAAGCGCCTAACATTAAAGGATCCGCATTAGGGGCATAATATTCCTATTATTCATAAAGCTGTGATTAAAAAGTCTTGCCTGGGATCTGTATTCCTGCTTGCTTTTGAACTTGACAAGTTATTTATCCTGGGATTAATGTACATAACTCCTCCCTAGCTCAAGCAATTTTTTTAAAAAAGAACATTTTTGATAGCATGGGGAGGAATCAAACCCTTCAGACCCCAGTATATTAATTAATGGGACACAGCGTCATTGGCTACATCAATTCAGAATAAATTTCAAACTCATTTGCAAAGTGCTCAGCTTTCTGATCAGCCAGGGAGACGCATGAGCTTGCTTGGGTCTTCTTGCCTACCGTTTCCCTGCCTCTCTCCGGCTTTTGTGGCTTCTGCTGATTGATTTTTAAGTATTTCTATAGCAGCATCTGTCTGGAAAGGTTGCCTGAGGTTTATCACACCGGATTACCTGATTTTACTTCTTCTTTTCTACATGTAACAAAAGTCGACACAAAATGATTTTTTTATTTTTTAAAAAAGAATCTGCATATAAATGTTTAGGAGGCTTGTAATAGGACATTTAATGTAAATTGGTCTGAGATGGCAGTGGGGAACTACAAAAGTCTTCTTTTGACTGAATTTCCTCCTGCCTGCCCAAACCAAGGAAAGAATTCCTAGATTTCTAGAAATGACTGTGTGTGTGTGTGTGTGTGTATGTGTGTGTGTGTGTGTGTGATAAATCAATCAATGCAGCATTTTTAAGGACATAGGAAGAACTTGAGGAATCAGGCCAGTGGCCCATTTAGTCCAGCATCTTCTTCTGTGGGCTGTGGATTTATGGCCTTTTGTGACCTTTCTGGAGGCCACATTTTTTGGGGGGCACTTGGGGGAGGGGAGCTGTGCTGCCCCCAAGCCTTTCCTTCCTGCAGCAACTAGGCTTAAACAGAATTAACTGCCGTTGTGGAAATGGACTTATTTTTCTAATTGATGCCACAACTGCCAAATTGCCCCACAGTACTGTAATTAGGTTTCAGACGAAAAGGTCCTATTTTCACCTAATCTAAATCTAACTGGCATTTGGGTGATGGGCTAGGGTGGAGGGAAGGGTAAAGAGAAGGGGGCAAAAAGAGAAGGGTGGGGAAAGGGAAGGGAGAAAAGAATTTACCCCAAAGGCCATGAGGCCTTTGACAGATAAGAGGTTCCACTGCCCTAGACTGCTGCTGTGCCCTTGGTGGGTATGATGAGACACAGAAGCCTCTAATGGAGGTGCTTCCCTCAACATTTTTTAGATAATAATAATAATTTATAAACTGCTTTTAATATAAAAATGCCGTGGAAGTAAACAAGGGGGTACGTATGTCCAAATAATTTGCTCCACCTGCAGCTCGCCCCCAAATCCTGCGTGCTTTTAGTGCTCCATGTGGCCCATTTGCTGCACTGACCTTCACATTCTGGCTGCATCCCACTCCAAGAACCGTTGGCTTGGCAGATTCTCTGCAGTGAACCCCGGAGGGTGTAGCCTGGCTCACAGCTGAACCAGACGGTACTCTCCACACTTAACTCATTACCGCCATGCCGGATGCCGTGAGAAGGTATTCCTGGGTCACCACACAGTCCCTCGAGGCTTCCTGGCAAGAGGAAAGCAAAAGTACTGTCATTCTGGTAGTCCCCCTTTTCATTTTTCTTTCCACACCTAGCTGATGCTGGAAAACAGAAAGTCCTAGGAGAAAGCTATCAGAGACCTCTTGGATTAGGCCAAGGCTCACCCAGTCCAGCATCTTGTTATTACAATGTACAACCAGATGCTCATGAGCAGTCTGAAAGCTGGAGTGGGATGCTATAGGATTTGTCCCGCTTGTTATTCTCAGAAACTGGTATTCAGAGGGAGAACATAGGCTATCCTGTTCAGCAGGCATTGCCCACAAACTTTCAAGACCACTTTTGCAGCTGTGAGGGCTAGAAATCTGAACAGTAATAATATCAATTATAATTCCAATAATAATATCGAACAAATGTGGAAGCCGGTATTCTGAGGGAGCTGAATTCTGTGCCCCAAAATGCATTTTGCAAAGTTGCTTCTGAGTTTGTAGGGTTGTAAGAAGGTGATCTCCATTTCAGCCTGTCTTCATCCCATTCCACATTGTTTCCATTCTGCCACAGTTTGGTTTCTGCCACATACTATGTAATTCATACTGTTGCCTGCTATTTACTGTAATTTACGTTATGATTTATTGAAGCTATTAATTTATACAATTATTTAACATCATTAAATTCATTTCAATGTAAAGAAAACATAAAAACAATGCAAAAAAGCCATTAATTACATATCAGTTGTGGGCTTTTAAAAAAGGATTGTGAGTGAATACTGATTTCTGTTCCAGACCAGCAACAAAAACACAAGTAGTGGAAACTTCCACTTCTGTTTCTGATAGAATTCTCTGTTAGTCTTATATGCTCACATGGTACATACACAAGTATGGAAATGACACACCAATGGTTGAATCATCAAGTGCAAGAACACCCTTGGGTAGCTCTGAGTACAATCCCAGCCAGATGTACACAGCAACAGCTGTTGCTGTTTGGCTATTTTTTCATTCGGTTTGCCAGCTCTGGTCTCCTCAAACTGAAAATGACAAGATGCTTCAAAGCCACCTGTTGTCCTCACTGACTCAGAGCTGCTGTCTTTGTTGGGAATCCAGTGAAGAAAAAAGACACACCACTGAGCCAGTGAGTCATTTGCTCGCAGAGTACAGAGGTATGCAAGGAGGCCACCTTGCGGGAATGCCTTGAGAGATGGAGATGTGCCTGTTCCTTTTGTGGAATGGCAACCATCTGTTCTTGGCTCTTTCCACCAACTAGCTTTACAAACACAAAAGTCAGCAAACCAGGAACAGTGCGCTTCTCATGTGAAAGCCACCACCCCTTTGAAGGCCTGAAGAGAGATCTTCTGAAGGCACAGCTCTGTGACTGCCCTACAAGCCCCTCCCTAGCAGCTTTGCACAGTCCGTGTCTCATGTAAACACCTAATGGGAACTTTTAAAATCTTTTGTAAAATGACTTGGTTGCAAACAAGGAATAAAAGCATCCTCTGGTGTGGGAGCTCACAGAATCAGAAAGTGACCTGAAGGCCCACAACTCCCCAAGCTGTGCTGTGAGGCTAGGCCTTTCACTTGCCGTAGCCAGAATAAAGATCACAGTGAGCCACAAGCAGGGAGGTTTTTCATTTCTTTTTCTCTTTTTACACAAGTTGCATCTAAATCAGATTTGGCAAACATGTGCCCCACTGCATGTTGCTTCCTAAGGCTGGGGCTGACAGGAGGGCTATAAGCTCCCAACCCATGACCCATACAAGTCCCTCTTCGAAACTCTCGTTTTCTGGGAAGCATCGGAATAATCCCCCCTAGTCCCTGTTGTAACTAATCTGTATGTATGTATAATTGCACTAACAATATATTCTATCACATGACTCCATTTACTCCCCCCCCCCCAATTTCTCTGTGCTGACTAGGGCTGACACAAGCTGTGGTCCAAAACATCTGGAGGGCACTAGGTTGGCACTAGATGTATTGGAATGAACATCTCCCCTTTCATCACAATTGTCTTCACTTCATGCACATCCTACAACATGTTTACCAGATGCTGGGGTGGCAATGCCATGTTCTTTGTACACAGCTTACAAGCTCCCCAGAGGAACCAGAAACCAAGCCCCAGAAGGCCCATCTGAACTTATGGCTCTCCTCCTTGTTTAGATGGACCTCTGAGTACCAGCTGCTATAGGCCAAGGGCAGCATGCTGCTTCTATGAGCTGGCAGGCCACTGGGAAATATAACACAGGGCTAGGTGAAGCACAGGTCTGAGCCAAAAGGCAATGATTTTCCTCTCACATTTGGCAAATGGCTCAGCCCACTTTCCAAAGATCTGCTGCTCCTTGGGAAGACCCTGGCCATTTCCCCCTGCTGCTCTTTCTACTTTGAATTGCCTCCCACAACACCTCTGTGCAACCACTTCATTTTTTTTTCCAGGTGGCAGATGGATCATTCTTTTCTTCCGTCAACATCCAATTTCAAAGCCATCCATCTATTTGTCTACAACCGTCCCAATTATTGTGATTTTTCTAAAGGCCAACTTGGATAAAAAAGCAGGATGGAAATAAACAACTGCAGTTGGTGACCTTGCAATTTAAGGAGACAATAAATAAAACCATCATTAGCGTCAACTGTGCCATGCGGCCAAGTCTTCCCACCTGAGCAGTGAGGGAGAGACCCACTCCAGCGCCCATCAAGCTGACACATACGGGTGGAATTGCCAATCAAGCTTCTCCTTTCCAGGCAACTGTAACGCACCACAGAGCCAACTGTGTAGACTTCACCCAAGATCTGGGCATGGGGTGGGGATCCAGGATGGCCACAGGAGACCACTGAAACAAGGCGGGAGGGGGACAAGAAGGTTTTGAGCAGACACAGCATTAGCCTTCCAGCACATTCAAAGGGCACAAACAGGAAAGCCACCGTCAATAGTGTTGGCAGTTTTGGTCTTAACGCAAAAGAAGTCAATTGATAGAACCATTTCTCATATGGTAAGTCCAACCTGAGCTGAAATTTCCAGTGGATTTCAATTTGTGTTTCAATAGGAAATCCAGCTCATGCCTCCCTCAAATCACCCAACACATCTTCCTAAAATGGATTGAAAACATAGAATCATAGAATTGTAGCGTTGGAAGGGACCCAAAGGACCATCTAGTTCAACCCAGTGGAAACAGGTTAGGTTACTCAGAAGTCCATGCAGGCCACTTAGAAGACATGCCAACATCCTGAAGTTCAGTGAATATGGGAATTAAATCTCTTTTAAATCAGAACCAGTTAAGGTCCTGTGTGAGTGTCTGGAGGCGGTTGGAGGATGGATGGCGGCTAACAGATTGAGGTTGAATCCTGACAAGACAGAAGTACTGTTATTGGAGGGCAGGGGGCGGGCTGGTGTGGAGGACTCCCTGGTCCTGAATGGGGTAACTGTGTCCCTGAAGGACCAGGTGCGCAGCCTGGGAGTCATTTTGGACTCACAGCTATCCATGGAGGTGCAGGTTAATTCTGTGTCCAGGGCAGCTGTCTACCAGCTCCATCTGGTTTGCAGGCTGAGACCCTACCTGCCCACAGGCTGTCTTGCCAGGGTGGTGCATGCTCTAGTTATCTCTCGCTTGGACTACTGCAATGCGCTCTACGTGGGGCTACCTTTGAAGGAAATTGCAATTAATCCAGAATGCGGCAGCTAGACTGGTGACTGGGAGTGGCCGCTGAGACCATATAACACCGGTCCTGAAAGATCTTCATTGGCTCCCAGTACGTTTCTGAGCACAATTCAAACTGTTGGTGCTGACCTTTAAAGCCCTAAACGGCCTCGGTCCTATATACCTGAAGGAGCGTCTCCACCCCCATCGACCAGCCCGGACACTGAGGTCCAGCACCGAGGGCCTTCTGGCGGTTCCCTCACTGTGAGAAGTGAGGTTACAGGGAACCAGGCAGGGGGCCTTCTCGGTAGTGGCGCCTGGCCTATGGAATGCCCTCCCAGCAGGTGTCAACGCAATAAGCAACTATTTTACTTTTAAAAGACAACTGATGGTGGCCCTGTTTAGGGAACTTTTTTAATGTTTGATGTTTTATTGTTTTTAATATTCAGTTGGAAGCCGCCCAGAGTGGCTGGGGAAACCCAGCCAGATGGCTGGGGGTATAAATAAATAAATAAATTCATCATCATCATCATTGTTAAAACTGATTTGACCATAGTTCAAAATACAAAGTAAGAAAAATATGTGATGGTGTTATTAGTCCTTAATGCCATGACCACAAACTGAAGGTGATATATCTGCTGGTGGGCTGTGTCATTTCATTGCAGGTGTGTGTGTGTGTGTGTGTGTGTGTGTGTGTGTGTGTGTGTGTGTAATGTATGGATACTTATTCCCTACATATGCAAAACTAGCAAACCAAGAAGGCTAGCCTAGACCTTCTTCTTGATGAGTTGTTTCCATATCTGAAGGGATAATTTTATGGATAGAAGTATTCAAACCCAGACATAAAATGGCACAGTCCCTCAAGAAATAATTCATACCCAGCTTCGGCTTGTATTTTCAGCTCTAGGGGTCGAATGACACTGCCAGTTTTTTATTTAAAAAAATGTGGGGTATTCAGCTCAAATGGGCTGACACATAGAATATGCCTGGGAATAATATGTATTGGGAGGGGTTTCAGCTTGTGCTGTCTTAGCTCTCAGACACAGCTGGCTCCAAGTTTGAGGGGGAATGCTGCAGCATTCTGGGAAATTAAAATGGTAGCTCACAGACTGAGCTGCTCAGCATGGAGGGTCCACATCAGATGTGAACTCTGGTGGGTGCTGCTGGGGCAGTTGGTCCCTGGCAGCTGTTCTAGGTTGCCAGGTGTTAATGCCAAGACTACCCTTCAGCCTAGTCTATGCCAATGGCAACACCAGTATAAGCACCAGAAGTTATTGGGCAAAGGAAGGCAAAATGCACTGGGGGGGGAATAGATTTTTATTTATAAAAGAGAAATAACATTAACACTCCCACCCCAAACATACTTTCTCTGAAGAAAACCCTATTGATTTTGACGGAGTTAAACTACAAGTAAGGGTGTTTAGGGTTGCAGCTTTATTTTAATCTCCAGTTAATGATTCCCTTAGAGTTCGTAGATTGAATTTCTGTATGTATGAACAAAAGATTAGAGTAACTCCCTTTAAAGAAATGTAACATTTTAATCCTAACAATTTAAAATTGTATTTTTTAAGTGTTAGATTACAACTACTTAGTTTATTGTTGAGATAATTGTTAATTAAACTTTCTCTGTTAAGCAGATTCATGAACTTTTCTAATTAGAATTTCCTTCTATTGTCAGTCCCTTGGTCTCATGTATTCTATGTTGGATAAAACAATTTAAAATAGTTTGAATATGAAAAGTAACCACAGGGGATTCAGCAACTTGTCCAGGATGGTACTTGGCACCCTTCCCTTGACCTATATTGAAATGGTGCAGTCAACATTAACATCTCATTCTGGTTTAGGGAAAACAATATGGAAATGGGGGCATCATCAGGGAGCTGAAGCCTAAGGCCTGCTTTAATGTCCCAACAAGGAAGAGATTTGGGTCTATCTCTCATCAGTCCTGGGCTAGGTGCAAGTCTGGTCCCAAACCTTCCAATCACCAACACAATGTGACAACTTATGTGCTTTGCATGCAGAAGGTCCCAGGTTCAATCCGCAGTATCTCTAGGTAAGGTTGAGAAAGCCTGAGTCCCTGGAGAGCTGCTGTCTTTCCATGTTGACAATACTGAGCTAGATGAACCAATTCTGACTCAGTATAAGTCAGCTCCCTATGTTCATATGTAAAAAAATAAAATAAAATAAAATAATTGTCCAGTAGCACCTTAGAGACCAACTAAGTTTGTTCTTGGTATGAGCTTTCATGTGCATGCACACTTCTTCAGATACACTGAAACAGAAGTCACTAGACCCTTATATATAGTGGGAGGGTGGGGAGGGGTATTACTCAGAAGGGTGGTGGGAATGGCTGATAGGTGTGGTAAACCTGTTGACGACTGTTAACGACTGCATTTGGTCTTACAGGGAAAAGTAAAGGAAATGATGGCCAAAAATAGCTTTATCATGTATAATGGGATAAGAATAAAGCTATTTATTTATTTCTACTGCGTCAGACCAACACGGCTACCAACCTGAATCTATGTTCATATGTGATTGCTTATTCTGTTTAATTGTGTAAACTGATCTACACTTGTCCATTTAGGTTGTTGTTCTTGAAGAAATTAACAGAGACAGGTCCCAAGTGTTGCCTAGTCTAAAACTGCTTTTAAAAAGCCATGCAGCATCACCATATTATCCCAGGAATTAGAGGGTGGGAGGCTGGCTATTGACAAACATCCTAACTTTTGCAAGAGCCATTGAATCTGTTCTCAACTTGAAGGGTTCTTAACCTGAAAGGAATGTTAGCCATGGAAGCCTCCCCCATCCCCTCTCCCATTTGTGATGGGTTCCAAAAATGTTATTGGCAACATCCAGGTGGAATATGCAAAATGTACTTTTTAATAGCAAATAAAGACTGAACTAATGTGTTTGCCTACACGAGCATTTTTGGTTTTGTCTTTTAAGACCCTGGCACTGAGCTGTGAGTGAGACCGTGCCAAGATTTCCAGACCGATGCTCTGAGAGCCAACGCAAGAAATCATGCTGTAGCAAATAATTTAATAACTGATCCTCCAGGAATTACATCTAAGCTAAAAACCTGCTTCAGCGACAGCACTTCTAAGGATTAACAACTTAAAATGTGCCAGATTTCACAAATGCATAATTCACCTTCCTGAGCAGGGTCTTTTAAAACCAGAAATTGCTGGAATGTAGCAATAATCTCCCCCTTCCCACAAAAATTAGATATATTAACTCCATTTGAAATGTCTTATATAAACATGTGGATGACAGCCATTAACTGATGGTGTGGGAACCAACTGGTTTTACCTAGGAATTTTGCCTTACTTGTACATTTTCTACTCTTCCTGGTAGGTGTGAGGCCAGTCACTACAAATGCCTCTCCCCATGACCTTAGACAGGGTCTTCCTCCAAGTAAGCCTTACTTTAAAGGCATGCTCAAACCATGCCTGGGCAATGGAAGCCTGGAATATCCCCCAGCCTAATAGATGAGTAGAGGTATCCAAACCCCAGGGGTATGGATGGATGAGGTGGTGTTCCTCTGTTCAGATCTGCCAGGCTATGTGAATTTTTTGATTACCTGGTGGGCAACAGATTTACCTGGCATTCCTCTATGTTTATCATTCTGACATAGAGAAAGCACACTGAAGCCTAAACCCCAAACCAAAAAATGCAGCAATATCTAGGGCTTATTATAGTTTGGGTTTTATCTTACTAGAGATAAATTTGTGGCAAAAAATGAATCTTAGCACTTCAGGATCTCATTGCCAAGATTCTGAGACAGAAGCATGACCTGCCACTGATAAGTTACAAGCAGGTAAAATACAATATTGCCCCTTTTGTTTATGCATGGAAATTGATGGTATCCTGCACTTAAAGGTAAAGGTAAAGGGGCCCCTGACCATTAGGTCCAGTCGTGACCGACTCTGGGGTTGCACGCTCATCTCGCATTATTGGCCGAGGGAGCCGGCGTTTGTCCGAAGACAGCTTCCAGGTCATGTGGCCAGCATGACAAAGCCGCTTCTGGCAAACCAGAGCAGCACATGGAAACGCCATTTACCTTCCCGCTGTAGCGGTTCCTATTTATCTACTTGCATTTTGATGTGCTTTCGAACTGCTAGGTTGGCAGGAGCTGGGACCAAGCAACGGGAGTTCACCCCGTCACAGGGATTCGAACCGCCGACCTTCTGACCAGCAAGCCCTAGGCTCAGTGGTTTAACCACAGCGCCACCTGCACTTGGCTACCACTAAAAAAAGCAACAAATCACATTCTACGACTGCTTAAGGTGAATGGGACAGGCAATGGGTAGTTTTGAAAATTAACTATCAATACCTCATTTCAAGTGCTACCTCATCAACTGATACACTCAAAAAGGCTAAATAATTTTATCAAGCCCATTTACAGAGAGCACAGTACAAGTCTGGGGGAAAATGGCAGATTAATTTGGCATGGATTATTTCTCCGGTAATTCCGATAGCATACCATCTGCTCTTTTCTCAATCAGGTAGAGAAGCACAATTTAAGAACTGGAAAGTCAAAGGTCTCTACCCCTTTACAGGATTTCTACTCTGCTACTCAACCACTAACAATTAAAACTACTCTTTAATAACAATTGGATAAATTGGTTGCTTCTTAATCAAATTTGTAGGGGCCCTTGTTGGGTTGTTGCTTTTCTTACACGTGATTATGTAAAAGTGCAAGCACTGAGACCATTAACACAGTTTGAGTGCTTAAAAACTGAAACGAGTGAATAAAGTTTAGTTACTACAGTCTACTCCAGGCACCCCCAACCTGTGGCCCTCCAGATGTTTTGGCCTACAACTCCCATGATCCCTAGCTAGCAGGACCAGTGGTCAGGGGTGATGGGAATTGCAATCCAAAACATATGGAGGGCCGAAGGTTGGGGATGCCTGGTCTACTCTGTAGTATTAAAAGCAACATATTGTTCCATGGAATCATTACTGAAAGTATGAGAGTCAGATGTAGGTAAAACAATTTGGATTCAAGACTAGAACAGAATAGGGGAAACTCACCCACTAAAAATTGGATTCAGCTTTATTAGAGGACACATGCTGAAGTTACTTGCCCACCATTTTGCCCCTGTGGTGGGACTGTGATCTGGTAAAACAGTTTTGGGGTCAGGTTCACATTGAAATGTGTGCAATTTCTGTGGAATGGATTATAGGGTGCTCTCAACTGAAGGTATTAAATATATTTGATGATGAAAATGCTAGCACATTATGAAAGGAATTTATGACTTATGATATTAGCAGCTCACCAAGTTTTCACAACCCAGTTAAAAATGGCTTAGGGAAGGCACCCCCAAACTGCGGCCCTTCAGATGTTTTGGCCTATAACTCCCATGATCCCTAGCTAACAGGACCAGTGGTCGGGGAAGATGGGAATTGTAGTCCCAAAACATCTGGAACGCCGAAGTTTGGGGATGCCTGGCTTAGGGTCTCATATTGGACAGATGGGAGGAAAATCACTCATAATCTGAAATTTAAGCAGGGACCAGAATCTCTAAACTCTTTTTATATGGTATGACATTCTTTCATATCCTACACAGCATGCACCACCTTCTCTCAACAATAACCTCAACAAGTTTGGGATGTTTGAAGCCTATAGCTGACTGCCATATGCTGCCTCCGTACCTTTTCTTTCAGAAAACACCCAAGCTTGGATCAAGACGCAGGTTACTGTTGATTTCTCCTCTCCCCCCTCCCCTGTATGTTTTTATTTTCTTTATTGTTGCCTACTTGCTGCTACTGTTAAAAATAGAATAAAGGCTCCTTAAAAAAACAACGCTGTGACATTTTCTTACAGGTCCTACTAGAATTCCCAACAATTTCTTTGAAGGTGTAACCTCAGCAGGAGAAGGCTCCCCGCTTGAGAAATGGGGAGAATATCAGGATATAAAAAACGAGTCCCTTCCAAGTGTTTATTTCTCTCTTCCACAACGCCATCTTCTTCTGGGTTCTTCATTTGCTGTAATAGCAATGGAGCTATCATGATGGGAGTGGAATCTCCCTAGCAGGTCTCTGAAGGCCTCATCTACACAGCCTCCCTCTCTCAGCTTTTCTAAGCCAGCAACCTTAAGCCTGAGGGCAGAGCCTCTCTCTCTCTCATCTATCTAATCTATCAACACACACATACACACAAGCCACTGAAAAGTGCTAGTATGAAAACATAAATAAGTACCTCCTGAATTTCCAGCTTTCTAATTTTTTTAGGGTGATTGTTTTTGTTTGCATTTAAGGGTTGTTTTTTAAAGTGTTATTCTGGGCTGTTAGGTTAGGCAAGGTTGGTTCTTACATTTGCTACAGTAGGGAAAGGAACTTTTGGCTTTGCTGGCTTCCTCAATCTGTTGCGAAACTCCCAGAGGCATCACTTTCAAAAGATGCTCAAGCTAGGGCTCTTGTCATGATGGTAGGTCAAGACCACTACAGCCAAGAAAAGGCTCTGAGGACTCCCTTTCCAAACGTACAGTGGAGTCAAAGTATCCCCAGCTTCATCTCAGTAAGTATCTGAAGAATCAAGTACAGCCACTTTAAGTACTAATACCTCTCTGTTTGCAGGTGGCCTTAGAAGTCATGCCATGCCTGCAGTGTATTCCTTCCAGGTAGCTCTCGACCTTTGCTGGACTGACATCCTCATCTGTTGCCATTCAGGGCCTGTATCAGCCCTGAAAAGTGCTTTGCTTTGTTCAAAGCTATCCATGGTTCTGCTTCTGTGCCTGAACTCTTGTTCTGCCCAGTGGTGTAGTGTGGGTTGCCAGTGCCCGAGGCTGCATGGAGGGGGCGGGTGGGAGGGAGGCACGGAATACACATGCACATTCAACTGCCTAACAGCATCAGCATCACCCAGCCACAGAGGTAAGAAAATAAGAGTCATTCTATTGTCTGGAGAGGTCACATCCTGGTTCGCATGGAGAAGCCGTTTTCAATGGAACCCAGCGAGGGAAGCATGCATGCAGTGGTATTGAGGCAGCACTTGGTGTTGACATTTTGCCCCTGTGGTACACCACTGGTTCTGCCTTCCCAGTCCTCCCTGTATATTTTCTCAGAACAGGACAGGCTTGAACCTGAATTTCTCCCAGCTCCTCTTGAAGCTGTCTGTGGCTCTACTCCCCTGACTCAAAGCCTACTCCAGTTATCCTGCTTTCTCAATGGACTTCACCTGGAACAGGATATAGCCTCTAATGAACTTCCAAGGCAACACTCCCTTCCCTGGCAGTATCCCAGAACAGGATTGTCCAGTCCCTTCCCCCCACCTATCAAGGCTCTGATAAATGTTGTTAGTCTTTCTTATTGATTGTTTGTAACCTCATTGATTATTTTAACATCCTGCAAATAAAATGCCAAGCACAAACCTCCAGATTCACCTCGAAATTTTGCTGAGCAGTTCTACTTTCAGATCTTCTGAAATTTCCCCACTGTGTGGAGATATTCTTCACTAATTCCAGGCTTCTCAAAAGGTCATATATGTTGCTGGTGAGAGGCAGGACTTGTCTAATAACCTGCTTTAGTGTTTTCTGCAGGTCTCAGGTATACAGTAACCTCTGAGAGGTTGCTCCAGGTTCATCCAAACTCTTTTCACTTCATTTGAAATTTCTCAGATGTGTAGGAATCTTCACATTTCCCCAGAAATGTTGCTTGCTGGTTGCTTCAGTTTTACAAAGAGCAGTTGTTTAATGCCATTTGTCCAATATTTACCCATCATCCTTAAGAATACCAATGTGGGATTCACTTATCAATTTCCCATGGTTTGCACATAGTGGCAAGGTAGCATGCTGATAACATGGGGGGAACAAAAGGTGCAAAAAATGTGTGTGTGTGTTTTATAAAAACCTGCTTAACGTGAGGGGAAGAAGGGAGAGGAAAAAATAAAACTAAAAAAAAACCAAAACTTGTTCAAAAGGGGTGAGACTTTGGACCATCTCAGCTTTATGAAATGTAAAGCTGTTGGGCTCTCCTGGTTGGCAACTTTTATTAGGCAGTAATGATTTTCTAATTTGTTGGTGCAACCAGTGTCTGTCCTAAGAAGAAAAAGTATTGTCTAAGCAGGGCTGCTCTTGTCTCCATTGTCCCCTAATTCTACTAGGGGTGATGGTTGAGGACCCGGATTTTTGTGCATTAAATGACAATATATGGACCTCTTAGACGAATGTTCAATTTTGAACTTTGCTATCACTGCTTCACTCAAAAGTTTATCTGTACTGAAACACACATCTAAATCTGTATTTTTGGGAGATATCACACATTTAAGAATACGTATGGATATACTTTTTTAAAAAAATGAGCAGAAATGGAATGGGACAGGGTTATCGGGAAACACGTGAACATGATACAGACTGAAAAAAGACAGATTTATCCATTCCTAAATCCTATCCACTGGTCCAAATTTTCAGGGGTTTATATGTATGTGTGGGTTCCATACATTAAATTTTGGATATACTTTCGGCTTTCACTTCTACACACCTTCTACAACTATGTGCAACTACAGCTGATTTCAGCTCTAGTAGGCAAGATGAGGGGGCTGAGAAGTCACAAAAGCCCGGGCATCAAAAGTAGCCCCCTGCCCCCCGCCAGGCAAGCACACAGAGAAACATAAGGTGCTAGTTGCATTTTCTCCATCATCTGTTGCTTTTGCTATTAAGTTATCAAACACACAAACTTCTCTAGTGCCATACAGACATTAAAAAGACATTATCTGTCAGACAGGAATTCTTTAACTGTGATTCCTCCATTGCAGGAAGTTGGACTATATGACTCTTTGGCTCCCTTCCAATGCTACAACTTTATGATTCTATCTCTGGTCATCATCTTCAGTGGCTAATTACTCCTCGCCCTTGTAACTTACAGGAAATATTAGAGGAGATTGAAGTTCTCCCTCCCTTGGGCCTGCAAAATGACAGACATGGGTGGAGGCCAAGTAACCCTCAGAAGTGAGGGATAAGTGAAGAGGATTCCCACCAAGAGAAGTTGTATATGCTGCCCAAAGCTGGGGCCAAACACAAACAAACACAAGGGGATGGGTAGAGAATCCTAAATGATTGCTTATCTAGAGTTTGTTGTAAACCACCTTAAACATTCACCACTCAGTTGTACATCTCCTTTCTTATCTCTTTACTCACCTAAACCATTTTAATGTATAGATTCTATGATGTCAGCTTGAATCTTAATTGGATAAAATCTCAAACACTGTGTTCCAAGTAGATCCATCAGAGAAAGTTTGGTCAAAACCTTCCAATGTGCATTGCAGGCTTTGACTCAACTAAGCAAATAACTCCAGTTCCCTTAGCAAGATTTGGGTCGCTTGGTGGCACCTACATTTCAATTGGTCAGCTGTCACATGATGTGTATGTGGTGGTGGGAGATCACCATCTCAGAAAGGGGGAAGGGAAACATTTTCAGAACATGTTACCACCATAAGGGAACTGAGCCTCTAAAGGAAACTGAAGAACTTACAATGACACACTGGGAGGGGCCGATCCCAAGTGCCATCCCCCTGACAGGCAAGAACATGGGTGCCCAGCAAGTAATATCCATGGTTGCACTGATATGAGACAGTTGTTCCAAAGCTGTATCTGTGAGGCCCACTCGGTTGCACTTGTCGGACGCTGTTTTCCAGGTGCCCAGGGTCAGTACAGTTTACAACTGCAAGCAAATCACAGAAAAAATAAATAAAAAGAAAAACAGAGGGTGTAACAAAGGGGAAAATATTCTTTTAAAATAAAAAAGGGTGTTAAATTCTTACATCATACTTTTCCAAAATTGGATTTCTTTTCCACAATGCATTGAAATTAATGTGGTGGTGGTAGTTGTTTTTTTTTTTTTTTGGACAAATTTATAATTATAATGTGATTTTTTAAAAATTAAGTAAATACGGTCATTCATGGGGGAGAGGGCTGCCAATCCTGAAAAGAAATGGAGGATTATAATATACATTGCCAATGGTATTGTTCCAGGATTGGGGTCCAATCTCAACCCCAATCAAGAGAAAGGACCTTGCCAAGATGTGTGAGGGGGGATATTTGGCAAGGATATGGAAGGAAGGAGACAAAAGAAGGGAAGGGGTGTGTGTGCCCAAGATGGGGGAGGGTGGGAATTCGAGAAGTGAACTTTAATAAAATATATAATGCTACAAGCTGATAGAATAGCCCTGGAGGGCTGAATAACAGGAACAACATTGAGGGCCTTGAGGTAAGAAATATCTCCACTTATGCCTGGCTGACATGACCTTTGAAAATGTGCACTCATTCCTCATGTAAGCATTTTATTTTACACATCCCTTTATCCAAAGACCCTCAAGGTGGCTTACAAATCAAGCTGCCAAAACAATTCAAATTTCAATAGAACAATGATATAATCAGTGGATTAAAAACTGATCAGCAACATCTTAAAATGCAAAAGCATCCCTCCTAATCTCTTAACTATCTGCAAAACTCACCCCCCCCCTAAAAAAGAACAACTCTCAGCCTTTTCCTGAAAATCACCAGGGTTGGGGGTTGGGGGCTGTGCACCTCTTCAATAAGTTGGTCCAGAGGGAGGATGGAAGAAAGGAAGGAAGAGGCGGGCACATCATAAATATCAGATTTTGAAATAGAAAGTATAAATTATTTAAAATGCCACGAACAACTCAAGCTATTTACTGATCAACATTCATGCAACATCATGTAAGTGATAATACGTACATTTCACAACCTGGAAGGGTAAAGCAATTTTCACCATAGTTACATACTGCATCATTTATATATTCTGTCAAAAGTCAGCTATTCAGGATTTGCTTTGGCACTTTCAGTTTGTTTTAATATCTCTTTTTAAATATACTTCACTCATTTTTGTGCTCCTGAGGAAGAGGACCTGTGAGGAAAATGCACTGCACATTCTTTACAAAATACATTGATGCTTCCTAGCTTCAGACGTGAGACCTGACTCTCTTCCTTTGCTCCTGCATTCTTTTGGCCTCCCTGCCCCCCTTCTCCTTTGTGCAGTCTGCCGGGGGGGGGGGGGCAGATTCCAGGCCCCTGAGATACCAGGATGAAGTGTCCCCTATCACCACCCTGATCTGCCTTTTATTCCTTCTCATGGATTACTGTATATTGGTTGTCCTTTTACTGAATCTTTTCCAAATCTAAAATATCCCTTTGGAGGTCAGGTGAACAGCACAGTATTCCAAATGCAGTCGCACCATAGATCTGCAAAATGGCATTTTGATATATTGGCAGTTTTATTTTCAGTTCCTTTTTCACAGCTGGGTCCACTACTGCCCCAAGTTCTTGATCCTGGTCTGTCACCACCAGTCCGGACCTCATGAGTGTATATGTGAAATTAAATATTTTTGCCCTGACATTGATTTACACATGTTTAACAAATGCAGACACAAAGACAGAATACGAAAAGAAGAGGAGGAGGTTGACTTACTGCGGCAGGTGGGAAGGGCGTTACTCCACTGGCCATTTGCCAGGCATTGGGACTTGGATGTCCCTTCCAGGCGGTACCCAATGTTGCAGACAAACTTGGCCACATCATTCAGGTTGAACTGGTTGCCTTGCGTCAGGCCATTCGTTGGATTTCCTGGGTGACCGCAGGTTATGGCTGCCGCGAGAAAGCGGAGATGTTAGCCAGTCCGTCCTTGCTGTGTGGCTGAAGTTTGAGTGCTTTTGGACAGGGGACAGAACGCAATGAGGTGCCATGGGCAAACTTTTTCAAGCACAGAGGATTGCTGCAGGGGAGAGACCCCTGGAACCATCAAAGGGCAAGTTCTTCCCCCTTCTTTGCCCCACCACTGATGCTTAAGTATTTAGTCTTGCTCTTTCTTAACATTTTTAATAGGGAATGGTCTTTGCCCTTTTGGCAGGAACGGAAAATATTTGGTTTTTTAATACTTTTGAAATGTTAAGGTTTCATTTTTTAAATTTTTAACATTTGCATTGTTTGTTATTTGCAATTATTCTTTGTGAGCCGCCTTGGGAGGCTTTTTCGGCCAAAAAGCAGCATGTAAATAAACAGTAGCATAACATAACATCCAATGTCAGTCCTACTCAGAGTAGATTTGTTTAAATTAATGAACTTGGCTTAGTTAGGTTCATTATTTTTTATGGCTCTACTCCTTGCAGCACTTGAGCAGTCACCAAAACCAAAACTGATCTTTAAAAAATATAAATATAAAAAGGGAAAGAAATTATTCTGCTGCCACCACTGCTGCCAGTAGGGATGCACAGATCTGCCAAATGTGGTTTCTCTCCTGTTTCTCATTTTTCTATTAAGTTTTCTCATTAAGTTCAGTTTTCGGTGTTTCCTCATCAGCATGCTATTTTTTTTTAAAGTCCATTTGTCAAACGCCTTGGTGTGCATTTTTCCTAACATATACATTTTGCTACACTTCTTTTGTATGCTACAAATTTTAGGCAGCAATTTCTCTCAATATATTCCTATTTTTTCCTAACATTTCTGCACTCTTTCCCCAAATATCTGCATTCTTTTTTGGTTGGAGAAATGCTATTGCAAAAATTTGGAGAAAGACTTCTGCATTTTGGTTCATGTTTGAAGTGTGAATTAGGTAGGTTTACCCAATGATGGAAAGTAAACTGAAATTTCTTCCCTGTCCCTACAATGGTAAACCTACCCCACATCACAAAATCCTGAAGTTTTCCACCCCTTCAAAATGCAGGTCCAGGAGGGCCCCTGTTAGTGGGCCCACTGGTGTCCTTATCAGATGGCCTAACACTGCTGACCCTTCCTGTTGCCCCTTTCTGATGGGACACACATAACTCTATAGTAAAGATAGCAACATACTTACGCACACAGACAGGAGTCTTTCCAGACCAGCGGTGGTCTTGCTGGCAGATCCGGACAGACATCCCAATGAGTCGGAAGCCAGGGTTGCACTGGTACACCACACTGCCCCGATAGTTGTAGTTCTCACCATTTATTTGGCCATTGACGATGGGGCCAGGTTCGCCACAGTGACCCGCTAGGCAGAGACCCAACCAGGAAAAAAAATATCAGCCAGAGCTATTGGTTTACCCTAAAAACAGAATATGGTCCTCTGAACCTATACTTGATGTTTTTATTAATAATTTTAATATCTCTTTGTAAACTGCTTGCTTTTTTACTACCAGAGGTATAAATAATTGGAATCCTGGGGTATGTTTTGAAAAAGAACTTGAGCTTATCTTGCAGAGGTAAGCTAGAAAACATAGACCAAAAAGTGCTAAACTAGTGTGGGTACCCAGTTGTGGTGCCTTGCAGATGTTGCTTGACTCCTGACTCCCAACTCTCATCAGTCCCAACCAGTGCAGGCAGTGATCAGGGATGGTGGCAATGGGACTGCAAAATATCTAGGGGACCAGGGCAGTCTCGAGCAGATGGGGTGCCCTGGCGTTGAGGCATGGAGATCGCTCCGGCGCCCCTGCCCTTGCAGCATGTAGCATGGCTTCCGCGCAGCTTTGCCGCGCAGCACCCCACCTACTAACCTGACGCCCCGCGCCACCGGGACTACACCTAGAGCCAGGCCTGTAGGGGACACTACATTGGTTACCTAGCCCTAAGAGAAAAAATACTAGAAGGATAGGCACCTGCAAATCAGACGCAAGGCTGGAAATAAAAAGAATTAGAAGAATAAGTCATTTCTAATACATCTGTGGCAGATGTAGGGTAGTTTGTTGCTTATAAGGTAATGCTAGCAGTAAGAAACATGAAGCATATTTTTTCTTTCCCCCAAAATCAGTGTCAAATGGATTTTTTTTAAAAGTCTAAATGGTTTGGGGAGCTTTCTCATTTTAAATTTAGATTACTTGCAGTTCCAAAACTTGTTATGTTGAACTTACTCCAGGATTGTCTTGATAATAATAATAATAATAATAATAATAATAATAATAATAATAATATAATATAATGGCTAGAAACAATAAAAAACCTGACTGATATCATTAACTTATCATAAATGAATTGATGCAATTCCAAGGACAAACATCAGGTAACCCCAACATCTGGGGAGAAATTCTCAAAGAACCGTTCTTTCACAAGAATGTTAGAAATACCCCAATCTGGTAGTCAGGACTGCAGGGATTTGTTACAGTTCTCTTAGTTGCTTTATTAAGATATTTCATTGGTTTTTCCCAGCAAGGAGAGATAATAAAGGAATTTCAAGGTAAGTTTCAACCTAAGAAACAAACTTAATAATGTAATACAAGTAAGAAAAACCACATATATTTTCTTTTACTGTGCACGCCAATCTAGTGTTTCAGATACGAGCTCGTTAGCAATGGCAACCAGAGATTAATCAACCAATGTTTCAGTTGATTCATCTATTGGCTTGATTTAAGCTTGCAGCCTCCATTCTAAATACGTGCTGCAGAAATACAGCTTTAATGGTCTTCATCAAGGATACAAACAGTGTGCAGTTTAGCGGCTCAAAAGCAGCAAAACATTACTTAAACACCTACCTAGGCAGGTCACTTCCAATCCACTCCAGAGGCCGTTTGCCATGCACTCCCGCACACGCGAACCCACCAAGGTGTAACCGGTATTGCAGGAGAAGATGGCAGTAGCACCATAAATGGTTAGGGTCCCAATCTTGTTCCCATTGGGTGGTACAGGCAGATCTCCACAGGAGATAACTGGAGGGGGAGGAAAAACATCCTAGTGAAGGACAAAGCAACTTGGGTAGGAAAATAAGCAATGGTCTTCTCCTAAGAGCACTCTGCTCTCAAAGCTGGGCCAATTATCACTTACATAAAGAGTTCATTTTTGCAGGAAGTTTCTACCATATTGAGCATTGGAGAATGCTTAATGGACCTATATCAGGCATGTCCAACAGGTAGATCGTGATCTACCGGTAGATCACTAGACATCTGCAGTAGATCACTGGTAGATCATTGGCTCCCCTAAGAAAAGCTCAAAATTTTACCTCCTCCCTGAAAAAAACTCAACAACTTTGGCCCGACCCCCCCCCCCCGCATGGGCCTTCCTCCTTCCTAAAAAAAGCTCAACAACTTTTGACCTGAACCCCCCAAAAGGGGGTAGATCACTGCCAGTTTTTAACTCTGTGAGTAGATCGCAGTCTCTTGAGAGTTGTCCACCCCTGACCTATATGATCTCTAAAGCAGCTCACATTGTTTTTTACATACACAGACGCAGGTAGGTAGATCAGGGAAACAAACAGAATGAGTTGCAGGTAGCTCTCAATTTGCAGCAGAAGTTTAAAAGAGCCAGAGCAACCTTAGGCTTGTACACCAAAACAGAAACTGCTAGTGATGCCACCAAAACTCTTAATTATAATCAGTCCCATCATACAGATCAAAGGTTATTTGCCTCCAAAGTTCTTCTACAGCTCAGATTAAAAAATGAGACTGCACACGCAGCTATTTTTAGTCTGTGTTTTGGAATCAATTAGTTCTCACACAGAGCTAATCAGACAATCCAAAGATTCTCTCTCTCTCTCTCTCCTCCCCCCCCCACTCGCCCCTTAAGACTCCATACACTGGTAGTAATGCCCAGCAATGTTCATAATGTTTAGGATTAAGGATCAGTGCAGCATATAGCTAGGAATACAAAAAAACAACAACACAAAACCATTTTAAATTAAATTAAGCCTGAAGCCAATCTAATATAGTACAACCAGCATTACATGCCATTTTATAACTTGTTATGCGAAAATAAATTCCATTAGCCCTATATTTTCCTCAAAAAAATACCCCATTGCTATGAAAAGCTGGCGAAGAAGATATCTTACTGTTATCACAGCACTGCCATAAGCACCCTGTTTCTCTCTGGTTATTTGGACTACAACTCCTACAATCTCCAGCCAGTTGTGCTTTTGGGTGAGAGTTTTACTAGAAAACATCTAGAAGGTACCAAGTTAGTGAAGGCTGTCATAGCACAACTCCTGGCTTGCTGACCACATAATCCATAGTGGATGATGTGCACATTTGTGCCTAGTATGTATAGAGTTCAAAAGTGGCAAAAATTTGCTACTAGATGCACATTTTCAAAACTACTGACTTGGTCCATGTGCCCATGAGATCAACAGATTACATTCTGGATGATCTAACGGTTGCAGATGCTCTGTGGACCAGAAATCAAATAAGCTAGTGGACTATTGTTGTTTCAGAGCTGAGGATTGGGGAGACAAAGGGGAGGAGGGGAAAAATGTGCACACACTATCCAATTGCCAAAATCCCCCCCCCAAAATGGCCTGTGAATTGACACACCAAAGTGGGAGGAGTGAGGGTTGTCTCAGCAGTAATTATATGGAATATGTGTTATCTAGGCTGCAAAATACTTTTGTAAGACTTCCATTTCATCTTATGACATGAATTTCCTACAAATGAGAGTATTCTCTTATCAAGAATTCTTGTATTTGCAGCTTGGTAATTCTTTGAAAGCAACAAACAGATCTGTCTGGCAAAAACTTACTGAACAGTTTTAATATGACAGATTTGGGCACCTGTGAGTAGAGTGAGTAGAGTAGAGTGAGTAGAGTGAAGACCTCAAAGAAAAAGAGGCATATTTTTCAAGATCTATGCCAAAGCAATTGGTAAAGGAGTGATGAACCCTGCTCACTATTAAGGATGGATGCACCTGCTAATTTTTGTTCCTTTCAGGTTCTCATTTTTCTAATCTTAAATTCAGTTCACTCACTAATTTGCTTTTCAAAAAAGTCCACACACAAAAAAATTATCAGGATTTTAGTATGTGTTTTTTACAATATACAGACTTTTGCAAAGCAATTTCTCCCCAATATAATGCATTCTTTTCACTAATGTGTGCACTTTAACGCATACTTCCCTCTAAATATTAGAGGTCAATGTGACTTTCTGTACACAATTTTTGGTTGGAGAACTGCACTGCAACATTTGGAGAAGTGAGAGTTTCAAAGACTAGCTGTGTTTCAGTTCACAGTTAAAATACCGATTGAACCAAATCTTCCCCACCCCCAATTCCTACTCATTACACAAAAGTTCACCTGTCACTCAGCTATGCTTCTGTGCAGATTCTCATGGGGATCGGGATAGTAAACTGATTTTTTAATTTAAGCAGCAATTTCTACTTGACAGTTTGGTTTGGCTTCATTTATCCCACCACAAAATGGGGAAGCTAGAATAGCTATGCAGCACAGTATGTGTCCTTGCAAAAGTGAGAAAATGTTTTTTTATATATATGGAGCCTTTTTTACAGGGGGAAGTGGGGGGATGACAACACTTTTCATAAATGCTGAGCTTAAAACACAACACTTTTGTCAGGGCTTACAAGAGAGCTGTCACAGCTTCTGCTCTTGTGAGCTTGGTGTGAATGACAGACTAGGCCCACTGATTTGTTTTTAAAAGCAGTGCTTATAGAAGACTGAGCTGGGGCGCTTTTAGTGACCAGTCCTGTCGGCAATGAAAGGCACCCCCTGCCCAAACATGGATCACTGTGAAAGGCAGGTGTGTGTGTGTGTGTGGGGAATATCTGTCTATGAAATGAACATTGCTCTGAATGGTCAATGCTTGTTCTCGCTTATGAGATTGTTCAGGAACTCCAGCTTGACCAACCACTCCAAGAATTATTGCTTAGAACAGGAATGGGAACTGGATCTGCCCGGCAGGCTTAATCCAGACCTCTCCCAATTCTTTTGGGCCAGTTTGACAGGTGGGCAGAGCATCACAATGACATGAGGTGAAGCATTCTCCTTTATTCTTGTGGTTTGAAATCAAATTGTGCTGACAAATGAACAGGGAGGTTGCTTTCAAACTGCACAGGCAAAGGAAGTGTTTTTCTTATGTTTCTTTTGTCCGTGTGGTTTGAAATCAGACCGCAGGGGCAAATGAAGCGGGGTTCGCAGCAACTGCTGGTCAGATGATCAATGGCTGCTGCTTTCTTTGCCTGTATGCAATCCAACCATGCAGGCAAAGGATTTGCTGTATGTTTCAAGTAACTGTTCAGCACTGACAGCACATCTTGCTTGCCAAGAAACAACCAAGAGAGCACTTCAGGGGTCCTGATTATTCCTATGCAGCCACCTCTTTCCCTCGCCCCACCTAGGATATATCATGGAGTAGCTGGGGGAGATTTTGGGGGAAATGACATTACTGTACAGGCTGTATTAGAAACCCCTGCTAGGCCTACAGGTAAATAGATATTTAAACTAATTTGCAATGCATGCTATTTACACTTTTCCAGTTTCTGAAGGTTGCTGCCAAAAGCAGCTGATGTGCACTTAAGACTGCATTCCTAAGCATGTTTCCTCAAAAGTAAATTTTGTTGAATTTAGTGACGCTTACTCCCAGGTGAGTGGGGTTAGGATGACAGTCTTTTTTCTGCTTCTTATTGGGAATTTCAAAAATCAATAGAATGCATCACTCACTATTGTTCTTTACATATGGAAATAAATCATCCTAGCCTTTGTCAAAGTGGAGAGAACAATCTGAATTTGACTGCTTAGTCTAAAAACTCATTTTAAAATTAAACTTCTCCTTTTCTCTCCCCCCCTCCCTGATGCCTGAGTGAGGGGAATGAGATTGTGAAACTAAGGTAGTGAGAGTGGCTATAATATTAACCTCTTACCTGGGAGTAAGCATCACTGGATTCAAAGAGGCTTATTTCTGACTAAACATGATTAGGTTTCATGGCCATTAACTATGAAAGGGAACATGGAGGGAAGATAATTGATTTGCAAATATCTGTTGATGGCTAAAAGGGAAATAATAGTTCCGCTCTAGTCTGCCTTGGCCAGACCACACCTGAAATAATGTTTATGGTTCTGGGTTCTACAATTTTAAGAATGATATTTAGAAGCTGGAACGTGTTCAGAGAAGGGCAACCAAGATGTTCAAGGGCCTGGAAAATGAGTCTTATGAGGCACAGTTGAAGGAGTTGGGTATTTAGCTTGGAAAAGAGAAGACTGAGAGGAGAAATGATAGCCGTCTTCAAATATCTTAAGGGTTGTTACATGGAAAATGGAACAAGCTCTGGAGGGTAGGACACAATCCAATGGATTCAAGTTACAAGAAAGGAGATCCAGAAGAACTTTCTGACAGTAAAAGCTGTTTGACAGTGGGACGGGTTCCCATGGGAGGTTGTGGACTCTCCCTGTTTGGAGGTTTTTAAGCAGAGGTTAGATGGCCATCTGTCATGGATGCTTTAGTTGAGATTCCTGCATTGAACTTGATGACCCTTAGGGTCTCTTCCAACTCTACAGTTCCATGATTTATGAAATATGAATATCTGATCCATGTTACATAACAAATATTTCTGCATTAGTGAATGAAATGGAACACCTGAGTGAGATCAACTATTTGCTGCAGAACAGAATATACCAGATGAAAGTGCAAATGGGTATTGGAATGCATTCCAGCATGTTCGTCCATCCCTCGTCATCTTTATCTTCTCATTTCTGAGCAACTAAAATGCCAAGGTGGCAGCTAACTTACTTCTGCAGGTTGGCTTGGGCTCGCTTATGCTCCAGGTCTCATTGGCTTGACAGTGGATGACACGGTACCCTGTGTAGTAGTACCCGGGGTCGCAGATCAACATTAGTTGTGCATTGTAATGGTACTGGGTCTCGTAGATCAGCCTCCATCTACCATGCTCCACAGCAATGCTGCCAATATCTGGGCAGCTAACCGCTGAGCACCAGCCATGGAAAGAGAAGAAAACAAAACAAACAAAATTACCTGCAAGAAACCGGACCAAACATTGACCAGTTGTGTGACCTGTTGAAGTTTACAAGTAAGGCAAAATGGCTGCTTCTGCCACCATTACTGAGCTCAAATATTTGGCAAGGCATGAAAGTGGTTGTGAGGTGGTCACAGAGAGGGATGCTTGGAGGGAGCAAAAGGCACCACATCACAATTAGGATATTACACCCTCATTCCAACCATTTAATGCTATCCATGTGACACTAGATACTTTTTCGTTATTTAATGGTTTGTAAGACACACTGGGAACCCTTTTCTGCCTGAAGTTTGGGTTTGTTTGTTTTTAAGTTCCAGACAAATAAACAAACATGGAACATGAAATAGCTTAATGGATGAATAGCTTATTGGAAACTGTGATTGGAGCAAATATACATCCAGACCAGCTGCTGAGGAGAACAAATGGCAAGGAAGGGTAGGCCTATCAGAGGTAATTAGCCGTGCAAACTGAAAAGGGAATCTCCCTCTTCTTGAGCACCAGATGATGGGGACAGACTACAAAGGAAGATTTATGCTTTCATGCCCTGCTTCAAGTCTTCCCAGAGGAATGACTGGCCATTGATGGAAACAGAATGTTGAACTACACAGACCATTTGTCTGATTCGGCAGAGCTCTTGTAGTCTTCTTAAATAATGCCAGATGTTTAGTTCAACAAACATATAACTCTCAAAAGGGAAACATTACATAAAAGGGGACTTACCCACGCATGGAAGAGGGTTATTGCCATTACTCCACTGTCCGTTTGTCAGACACTCAATGCTTGATGCTTCCTGGGCTTGAAGGTGGAATCCGCGCTTGCACTGGAAGACTGCTTTGGTGCCCACTGTATACTCCTTGCCAAAAACAACCCCATTCTTTGGTGCTTTGGGAACTCCACAGGAGAGGGCTGGAAAGGAAATGGTGAGGTGTGCCATCATTTGCACCTTACATGAGTTCTTTGCTTCTCTAATTGGATTATTCCAAAAGTAGTCCTTCTTGCCTATCCACAAACTCCCCACCCCAGAAGCACATGAGCATAAGTTTGGAGGTTTCTCCCCCACTAATCTTTCCTCTAACAATGCCTGTTTTGATGAAGCAGCAATGCTGTGACTGCAAAATTCGGAATAAAAATATAGATCAATGCAAGTGGTAGTGATAATCCACTCCTTCTCCTTCCCTCCCCAACAACTTTGACCAACGAGTAAGCAGTGGTTCCAAAGAAAGGGGTGGGGTCTGAAACAGCTGGCCCCACTACAGCACCTTATTTGCAGGTGAATAAAAATTAGGGGGCAGCTGTGTTGGTCATGATTCAACCATGGAACAATTGGGGGGGTCGGGGGAGGAGGGAACTTGCAGCTGCAGTGCAGAAGGAGCTTCTTTAGTTTTTCTTTCTTTTATTTTTCAAAGGGAAAAAGAGGAACTCTCCATAATTACAAGTCCCTCCCTTCAAACAAGGAAAGTATGAATTAAGTAGGTCCACCTTTAAAAGCAAGCTGAAATTATTTTCTACCCTAGTCCTATTGCTGCCCAAATCATTTTGCCCCATACTTTAATTTTGCTTTGTGGGTTCCCCCTGCCCCCCCAATACCCACATCCAAATGCCCAAAATGAAGTGAAAGGAGATCTGTCTCAAAGGCAAATGAAGGTAAAAAAAGAGTTCAAGCTCATGACATAAAAATCCAGACCAAGTTCAAAGTTCAAGTTCTACAGACAGTAGACAGAAACGAACATCTGGAGATCATAAGAGCCCCGGTGGGGAGTGTCATATAGGTAGAGAATGACACCAAGTACACTGTAAGGATCTCACAGTGCCATAGCTATGGGGGTGGGGGATGCTAGCTGAGTTTTTTTTTTGTTGCCCTGGGTGAAACCTCCAGATGAGTGGCACTGAGGTTCTCAGGGTGTGTACATGTGTACACAAATGCATGCGGGTGTGTGTGTGTGTGTGCTAAACTCGGTCTCTGATCAGGTTGAAATAAAGCCCAGTTTTTCCACCCCTGGGGTCTCATTCCCTGCAGTGGGGCCACTAGAACCACCCCATCCACTTGAAACAGTGCCAAATGCCCCACTCTTCCTTGGCATAAGGAGAATGAGAGCTGTTTAAACTTAGAATGAAATGAAATGGCAGCTGGGATAAGGAGGGAAAAAAAGAGCCCTGCACAAACGGATCTCACTGGCCAGCACAAGGGTCATCAGTCGCATTCTGGCTTTGCAATGATAATTGTGTGCATGTCATCTGAGCCACTAAGGAGCTCAGCAAATCCTTTGGCAAGGCCAGGCGTCTAGACGGCTGCTTGTGATGAATACCAATTTCACACAGCAGCAGCAGGAACAGCAGCAAGCACAGCAACAGGCGCCTGGGAATCCTCGCCCCTTCCAGCTCCAGTGCTGTAATCTCTTTAACCTTCAGGTGTTATCTGATCAAAACAATCAGGAGGGCCTGGTATGCAGCTCATCCCCACCTCCCCATACAGCCCGTATCTTTTCTTTTCTTTTTCCCCCAAATCACTTTTCTGCCTGATTCTTCTGGACTTCTGCAAACAGGCTGTTTTCTCTCTCTTTTTTAGATGCTCATTTTGTGCATCCTGTCCATGCAAAACATGAGGGCCATTTTCTGATTGCAGTGCAGGACAACTGTGGAGCTGGCCCAGGCGAAGGGCTGCAGCTCAGTGGTACAGCATCTGTTTTGCATGCAGAAGGTCTTGGGTTCAATCCCCAAGGGCACCTCTTGCCTGAAACCATGGAGAGGTCAGTGTAGACAATTCTGAGTTAAATGGACCAGTGGCCAGACTCAGCATATGACAGCTTTCTATGATCTGAAATATCTGCTCAGAGCTCACACAGTAGACAGCTTACGCCAGGCATCCCCAAACTGCGGTCCTCCAGATGCTTTGGCATACAACTCCCATGATCCCTAGCTAACAGGACCAATGGTCAGGGAAGATGAGAACTGTAGTCCAAAACATCTGGAGGGCCAAAGTTTGGGGATGCCTGGCTTACGCTGTCCCTCAGCCCATTTGCTCAGCAGGCAGAGGGGAATTGGCCCTATCCATATAAATTAAGGAAATACTAGTATCAGGGCCAACTGGTGGGGGTGGTGGCTGTACCTGAACCCAGACTTGGAACATATATTCTCCAGCTCAGCATCCCTCAGTCAGTTAGTACTCAAAGCTTGAAGCCCAAATTGCAGCAGACCACTTTGTTATTCTGGCGTGAATTAGAGAAGCTTTTAAATGCAAACTATCACATTTCTCCCCCATCCCTAACAGCACCAGCCAAAGTCAGGGGCCATCAACACACACCCTTATGCCTTTCTGTACACAAGCTATACAGGTGCTGAACATTACATGCAAATATCCATATAAGTGGACAGCCCAGGTATTTGTGTATGCTGTTTAATATACATACATGAAACCATAATGCAAACTATCAGGATGATGATGCTCAGCTTGGTCTTTCAGCTTGAACTTCATAACTAGTGCCTGAGCTTGCTTTTTCCTTCTCTCCCCCCCTTCCCCTTCCCCTTCCCCCCTTTTCCCCCTCCTCCCTTCCAGTCCATGGGGGCATACCTTATCACTGATATTTGTAAGTGGCTTTGGAAAGCACATTTTCACCTTAAGAGCAAAGGTAAAATGCTTTAGATTTATAAATGGTATAAATATTGTGGTGCATTTTATATATACTGTATATTCCTGCGTATAAGACTACTTTTTAAGCCCCTAAAATCTTCTCAAAATTGGGGAGTCATCTTATATGCCGGGTCCCCTGTTAACCAAGCTGCCCGCTCGCCTAACTCTATATTTTAAATAGAAAATTGGGGGGGGGGTCGTCTTATACGCCCAGTCGCCTTGTATGCCGGAATATACGGTGTATATGCTATATATATATATATAGAGAGAGAGAGAGAGAGAATCCCATTAGCTTGTAATAATAAAGGCTTTCCTCAAGTTGTTACAGCAGCCCTAATGTTTTTTTTAAAAAAAACAGCAACATTGTTCTGAAATCTGACCATTCCCCGCTCTCCCACCCTGCCAAAAGTCAGAATGAATGATCGCAATTTTACTTGAGTGCAGACATTTTGGCCCCTCTTGAGTTATCTGCTCCATAACTGTGATATTCCACACTTTAATTAACCATCTTTTAACATCTGGCATGCTTGCTTCTATTGCCCTGCATAGCTTCCAGTTGGATGATCTCCACTAATCCTATGTCAATATACAACCTAGTTAGTCTGAGCGCAGGCCTGTCCAGACCAGCTGCAGCTCACCAAAAAGTTCATTAAGCCACTAAAGGCAGCCCTTGGACTTCCATCCACTTCACTTCTACCACAGATGGTCAGGCAGAAATGGACTCTGCTACTGGTTTGTCAGAGAAGGTGGAGGCACCCCGTTGGCATCAAAAAGACATCCCAGTTTGCTAAATTTGGCAGAACGTGGTATGATGAGTCTTTGTTTACATGCAGCAGGGAAACCTGGTTTTTCAGGATGGTAATAAATTTCCCATCTGCTCCTCCACGATACCCAGCAGAGAGCACTGCTCTCCAGGAGTGAGGTAAAAGCGGACAAAAATATATGGCTTTTTGAGTCTGTATTTTCCTCTGAAAGAGATCCTACAGTCTTCAACTGGGAGAAACCTGCTGGCATAGTGGTATTTGTAACTGTGATGTGCTAAGAAAATGAAGCAGGAATCGGGACAAAGATTTGGAAGAGCCAATAAGCCACTAGCAAACTCAAAAAACCCCAGAGAAGGTTGTTGACCCAGGAGGCAATGGGTTCTATGTTTTCCATGTTTCAACAGGAGGGATAATAGTCCACCTGTGTTTTCATGCTGGTTCTGGGGAAAGGGACTCTTTTTCCTCCATGGCTATCCCAGAAAGCAAGTTGGCTGGTGACTGAACTTCCTTCCTTCCTTCCTTCCTTCCTTCCTTCCTTCCTTCCTTCCTTCCTTCCTTCCTTCCTTCCATCCATCAAGACAGCACATTCACTCACATCAAATCCCAAGCACTTCCTTGCATGTAGATCATATAAGGTAAAGGTATACCTGACCCTTAGGTCCACTTGCGAACGACTCTGGGGTTGAGTGCTCATCTCACTCTATAGGCTGAGGGAGTCAGCATTTGTCCGCAGACAGCTTCTGGGTCATGTGGCCAGCATGACTAAGCCGCTTCTGGCGAACCAGAGCAGTGCACGGAAACACCGTTTACCTTTCTGCCGGAGCGGTACCTATTTATCTACTTGCACTTTGACATGCTTTCGAACTTCTAGGTTGGCAGGAGGAGGGACCGAGCAACGGGAGCTCACCCCGTCGCGGGGATTTGAACCGCCGACCTTCTGATCGGCATGCCCTAGGCTCTGTGGCTTAGATCATTTAGCCACAACCAAATGCAATGCCTTGTGACTTTACTGTGCTGTGACAGTGAAATACACACTTCATAGCAAAACTGCCAAGGTAAATCACAAGTCAAGAGAAACCTGGAAAGAGTTTTCAGTAAGCAGCAAAAGTGACCATTGGCAACAGCTTGACCTACTCTGAGAATAATAATAATAATTTTCTCTCTGAGATTTCATGTGCTGCTGTATGCACTATAGCTGTAGGAAGCTCAGTCGGAACTTTCTTCATTCCTCAAAAGCGGCACACGTTGCCACTTGATTTTTTTTTACATAATTCTTTTTATAACGTCTCAGGAGCTGGCATTATTCAATGGAATATGCCCTTTCAGGGCAGTCAGCGCTATGGGGATGGTGGGATGATAATTGCTGCACATTATCACTTGGCTGCCCTGGGTTCCAGCAGCTAAAAATCAGCTGGCTCTTCATTTCAGAAGACACTGATAATTAATTCCTGCTTTCCCAGGTGGAGATGTGCTCACACCGGTGGGTTTTTTTTAAACATGTTGCTCCCAGTGGGATTTGAAAGAGTTGCAGTTACCATGGTAACCCCAGCCTAGTGCTGAGTAGGCCGCACCGCCCAATTCTGCTGCTCCACTCAAAACTAGCTGCTTTCATCCCACTTCTGTTAGACTGGGCTCTCTCCTTTTTCAGTGAGAAGGAGGTACTGTAAGTAAGATTCTTGCAGCGATGCCCTACTTAGACTACTGGTGGATGTTTAGTCAGAAATACTTGATTAAAGATCTGATAATCCAGTCGTTCTTGTGTGACAATGGATTTTGCTGATCCAGCAGAAACTCTTTTTGAATTCCCTTGAACCTCCCTGGAGATTTTGCTCAAGGAGGAACTTTCAAATTCACTTTGACTCCCATTTAGGGGGCCAGGGGAAGCTGCGGATGACTGAGAGGTGGTTGGGTTTTCCTTCCTCCTGGAAAATTCAATTAGGCTGATTGCTCTTTTTTTGGGCTTCCCTCAAAATGTTTCATGTGAGGAAAACACCCCAAGTTTGCTTTAGATTGGGATTGTAACTTGAGGGACTGGTGAGAACTTGGGACAGCCTTGAGAAATATCACTCTCCTGTCTCCTGGTGGTGGTGGTTGTTGTTTTACATCTGGCCTTAAGTTTAGTCGGCCAAACCATGGTTTATTAAACCAAGGTTTGTTTGATCTTCTGGACCCTATCCAGTAGCTTAACTATGGTTTGTTTACTGTCAACAAACCACAGGCTGAAGCCATAGTTTGTTGGAGGCTTATGAACTGGGGTTTGTTTTCACTATAGCTTAGTGTTACATGTGAACCCAGGACATTTCCTAAACATGGCTTGTTTGGCGACCCCACCCCAAATGGTTATTAAACTATAAAACCATGGAACAAGAACAAGCCAAGCTTTAGAGAAGAAACCATGTTTTGTTTAGTCATCTTTAGGACAACTCATTATTAACCCATGACTAAACAAACCACATCTTAAACAAATCATGGCTTAGTGTTACACACAAACACAGCAATTGTGGCAGAGAAAATGGGAAGGCAGGCAAAAGAGAATGGTCTCATATCATCTGAGGCTGGATCAGTGCTGAAGCTAAGCAGCTGTGGATCTGAAGGATCCCCTGGGTAGGTGGCCACTTGGAGTATAAGAGCAGAATATTGATAACAATATTGCAACAAGAAGGGGAAAAAATGGGAAGACAAAAAGTGAAAACCATCATTTTGCTTGTATTGCAATTCCGAGAAAGAGAGATGTGGTCATGAACCTTTGGACACCTTCGAAAAGATAACTCTCATGCTTCAGACCTCTAATGTATGCAATATAACAGCCCATTTTTCCCCACTCCAAAAATATATGAAGAGCAGGGTAAATCATAAGCCTAAACAATATGTTCATTTCACAGCTTCTCCCCTGCCTACCTTGGCATAGAGGAATGGCTTCATTCCAGTGGAAGTAACCCTGTGGGTGCCTTGAACACATCGCAAAGCTGTGACCAACAAGGCGGTAACCAGCATCACAACCGAACTGGATGGTGCTTCCTGGCTGCAAACCAGTGTGACTGAGGATGGAACCGTGGTGAGGAGGTGGAGGGAGGCTGCAATAAGGGGCTAGACAAGGGGGAAGGGAAGAAAACACACACACAAGACTGTGAGAAAAACATGAATTGCTCTTGCTCACATATACATCAATATTGCTACACAGAAGCTGGGTTCAGAAGTCCCCACCTGCAGGCACTGAAAAAATACCACAGGCTGGCCCTGCCTCCTATGTATTCAGCAGGTATGTGAAAGGTCTCTGTACATTGGTAGACACAGAGATCTCCTTTTGATGGTTGCCAAACATGCTGATGGCAGAGGGTGTGGTCACTGGATGCCTTGGGGGCAGGGAATGACATAGCTCATGTGGTCACACAACCCCAAATCCTTGGAACATACATAACTGTGTTGTCCAGAACAATTTCTTTAGTCTAGTTTTCAAAGCCCTTTAGTATCTTGATTGCTTGTCACTGAACTGTGCCCAACGCATCCGGATATGTATTTATTTCTGCCCCACCCTCCAGTCCAAAAGGAACGCCCAGCTTGTTTACAAGAGGTAATAAAAGTAAAATTAGCAACTGCTCAGACCATTAAATTCAGGCAATTAAAGTCACTGTACCAACCATAAAACCAGTAAAAAATAATAATGCGGATATCTGGCATCTGTATCAACAATGATGTTAGGAAGTGTGGCAGCAGAAATTACAACTGCGGCCGAACATTTGTTATAAATGTTAGGAAATGTACCAGTAGAGGAGATCCTCAGGTCTGGGGGCTAAATGCAGCTCTCTAGACCGCTCGAATTAACCCTCAGTGAGTTCTTTTTCCTGGACAGAATGTGTCCTTGAACTCTGATCATGCCTCTTGCATCATGCCTTGATGGAGGATGGAAAGATTGGTGTGGGTCTGGAGAAACCTTTGATTTTTGCATAGCTGAAATGTAGCTCATTGCACAAAGGTATGTCACATTCCTTGATCTGCGCTCTCTCTCTCTCTCTCTCTCTCTCTCTCTCTCTCTCTCTCTCTCTCTCTCCGGCCCCACCTCCTACTGGCGTTTCCCATCCCTCTGTTCCATGAAGAATGAGGGCCGAAAAAGATTCCCTGCCCTTTTGCTGTATGCTGAACATTTTGGAGCAAAGAAGTCAAAAGTGCATGTTAAGACCACCAGATTAATCTGGACTGGTGCAATGTAAGGAAGGGAAAAGGTGTGGAGTATGAAGAGAGGTAGAATATGGGATACATCTTTCTGCATTGTAGTTAGTTGATTTCTGATTTTCACTTCTCCCAGGACATCTCCCTGTAACATGTAGCTTGGGCTTCGTTGTTGGTTCCAACAAACACCACAATGAGAGGAAGCAAAAGGAGAAGGAAATGAGAGATGTACTGGTTTGCTAGTTATTAGCTTCAACAACTAGTACCTGGGCCAAAGGTCTAGAACAGGGGTGGCAAACCTCAAGCCCAGGGGCCAAATGTGACCCTCCAGCCTCTCCATCTTTTCCTAGGGACTCTGTCCAGGCCACACGCCTTTCCCCAACACATCCTCCTCTCAGGCCAGACCCCTCACTGCCTCCACACCCTTTCTTGAGTGCTTCTGCCTGGTAGGAATCTGCTCTTGAATTCTGATAACGCCTCTTGCTTGCTTGGATGGGTGGGAGACAGAGAGGCACAATAGTGTTAGCCACCTCCTGACTGGTTGTGATTAATATGGCAGGGAAGGGACTCGGGTTAAGGGCATCCTGAGGTTGGTAGAGCAGAGCCCCTTTTTCCTCCATGCACCAGTTTCTACTGGAGAGGGTGTACCGGGTATGTGCATGGAATCTAGCCTACTGTACAATGTGCATCTGTTGCTGTGCCCATTTTTACCTTTGACCTTGCCCACCTATGGTATGTGGCTCCCCAAAGGGAATGTGGCCATCGGACGGAAATAAATTTTCCCAGCCCCAGTCTAGAAAGACAATATTAGAGCAGACACGGCTATATAACATAAACAGGCCTGAGATGGCATCCGATATATTTCTGCTTGAATTTGCTTTTGTGTTGTGTTGTAGGGGAGGGGTGAAATGCCATGATAAATTGCCAATTAAAAAGGAAAGGAAAGGAAAGGAATTGGATTTCCCAAAAGAGAAACAGCAGCTAGTTTTCACCATTAACATTTTCAATGTGGGTGTTTTTTACACTGGTCTTGGTTTCATATGAAGTTTAATTACTCCGCCTGTATAAAAGCAATTACCGGGTGTTTGGAAAAGAGTCCCTTTAAAATTAAACAACCCAGTCTTGGAATGAAGCATATTTTAATTACTTAATGAAAAGCAATCAAACTCGGGACAGGGACACGTATAAATGTGTCATAAATAAGTTAATACTGTTATTCCATAAATGAATGAATTAATATTTAATTGGCAGAAATTATGTTTTGGTTGCGTTGCTGAATGAACACAGAAGCTTTGTTCCTCCGGAGATTGCTGTGTGTTACTTTTCATCTCCTGGCTGCCATTTAGAGTCCCAAACAGAGTATTTCTGTGCACCTCAAAGGCTCAAAGCAGAGGAAGGGGGGATAAGAGGCAGAAAGTGGCCCCAAGTTTGAGAACAAGAAAATGTAGGATCTTAAAATATACAACAGGCTTATAATAAATAACCTGTAGACAACGAGAGTGGGACCATACTCACACCACATATTTAAAGCACTCTGTAGCCACTTTAAAAAGCCATGACTTTCCCCCAAACAATTTTGAGAGCTGCAGTTTGTTCAGGGTACTGGGAATGGTTAAGAAACCGCCTATTCCCCTCAATGAGCTATAATTCTCACAGTTTTTTTATACTAAATTTGTATGCTGACCTTCATCTGAAGATCACAGAGTGTTTCATAACATAAAATTTCAAAATGAGAACACAAAATACATAATAAAAACAAACTAATAGCTCCCATCCCATAAACACATTACATCAGGCTTTATCCAGGTGATTGAGCTGGGATATAAGGGTTCAGGTGGCCCCCAAAGTACCCTGGACCTAAGGGATTTGTAAATTAATACAAGGGCTTTATACAGGGATACCCAAACTCGGCCCTCCAGGTGTTTTGGGACTACAACTCCCACCACCCCTAGCTAAACATGACCAGTGGTCAGGGATGATAGGAGTTGTAGTCCCAAAACATCTGGAGGGCCGAGTTTGGGGATGCCTGGCTTTGAAGATGGGCTTGGTGGTCAATGGGCAGTCAATGCAGATGCATTAACACAGGGGTCAACAAACTTTTTCAGCAGGGGGCCAGTCCACTGTCCCTCAGACCTTGTTGGGGGCTGGACTATATTTTGAGGAAAAAATTGAACAAATTCCTATGCCCCCCCCAAATAACCCAAGGATGCATTTTAAAGAAAAGCACACATTCCTGGACCATCCACGGGCTGGATTTAGAAGGCTATTGGGCCAGATCCGGCCCCCAGGCCCTAGTTTGTCTACCCATGCTTTAACATGTTGTTGGCCAGGTGCTGCCCGCCCCCAGCAATCTGGCCACTGCATTTTGCACTAGCTGGAGCATCCAAATCAGGCCCGAGGGCAGCCCCGCACAGATCACATTGTAGTGATCCAGCCTCGAGGTTTATTCAAGACAGCATGAGTAGGATTTGCAGTCTCAGTTACATGGGGAATCATTTAGCTAAAGAAAATGGGTTGAGCTATTTTCGTGCATAAGAACAGGATACTGGAGTTCTATTAATAACTTCAGACTGCAAAAAAGCCCCAAACAAAACTGAGCATAAATTTCTCAGCTCATTATCACTACTTTATGCATCAATACACATGCCATTTCTATCCCTGCTATTTACTAACCTGAATAGCGGATTCTGAAGCCCTTTCTGCTATAGGCGTGGTCGGAGGACCAGTGGAGATAGACTCTGTTGCCAGAACTGGTTACCGTTAGGGGAGCAGAGTAATTCCCACTTAGGGACAGCAATAATGGACTGTGGCCTGAAGGACCTTGAAGAAAGATCAGACAAACAAAACATAATAATATATAATAAGCCCTTCTGCATCAAGCCATGGGTGCATATAGTTTAGCTGCATTTTGTTTCAACCTTGGTCAGCCAGTGCCTCTTGAAGCTCAGAAACTGTACCTAATGAAACAGCTGTCTCCTCTTGTTTGTCTCTAGGACTTGGTATTCAGGAGTAGGAAGCCTCCAAAAGTGGGTGCTTCACTTAGCTACCATAAGCTA
The DNA here is from genome assembly GCF_963506605.1 of Zootoca vivipara. NCBI lineage: Eukaryota > Metazoa > Chordata > Lepidosauria > Squamata > Lacertidae > Zootoca > Zootoca vivipara. The sequence continues at coordinate 40,158,507 of NC_083281.1, read as the reverse complement.
ATACTGATTGATAGACCCATCTTCCTCCATGAATTAGTTTAATCTATACTTCTAATAGCAGACTCATTTGGTGAGGGCCAACAAATTTGAAGCCCAAACATGGCCACTGAAGAGCAAGGGGGAGGTATCAGTGTCCTTGAGGGGATCCTCAAGTTTTGCAGAACTACAAACGTTATTTAGGGAACCTACAAATTGCTGGTAATTTAGATGACATTTGCAGAGTGGATTAAGCCTAGCAAATTGGTGAGGAAAAGGGACTGGAATGTGACAGAATTGGAGATTATTATTATTATTATTATTATTATTATTATTATTATTATTATTTAAACAGCACACTTTCACAGATGTGTTTATGTTGTGCATAACATAAAGTACAGTAGGCTCATAGGCACAGGGAAACATTATATACCTTATGCCTGGGGAATGTCACAAAGAGAGGGGAAATGTGACCAAGAACACTATTGACTGAATGTTTCAGGAGGGCTGTCCAATGGTGATAAGGGTGCTTTGTTGTTTAGTCGTTTAGTCGTGTCCGACTCTTCGTGACCCCATGGACCATAGCACACCAGGCACTCCTGTCTAAAGGTGCTTTATGTGCTTACAACTGAGTACTTGAAAATAAGAAGGCTGTATTGCAAAATGATCTCACTGAGCTAGAAGAGTAAGGAGGAGAAAAAAAATGAGACATGGCAGATGCTTCCTGAAAAGCCCCAGACCAGGACTAACTAAAGCTTGACCAACATATATATATACATAAAGGCTGTCTCAGTAGAGAATTACTAAGTTGCTAGCAAACACTGGCACTGGCACTGGCACTTTAAACAGTATGGAATTAGTCTTAATAAAATGAGGTAATCACAGATGCTCATAAGAAAGGAAGGAAAATTGGGTTGTGAATCTTGCTGAGGCCTCTTAGATCTTTGCTTATTTGCAAAATGCTACATTGAGTCGGCCTTCCGCCTAATACCTGTATACCCGGATGACTTCCGTTGGTTAGGATTTAGATTTGAGGGGGCCTATTACATGGATAAATCAATGCCTATGGGTTGTTCAGTTGCTTGTGCTGCCTTTGAAACGTTTAGCACTTTTTTGGATTGGGCCCTGCGTTATAAAAAAGGTTTGTCTGGGGTCACACATTACCTTAATGATTTTTTACTGGATGGACCAGTAAATAACACTGCATGTACTACTCTGCTTAATGCCCTTGCCTCTCTTTCAGAGGAGTCTAAACCACTGAGCCTCTTGGGCTTGCTGATCAGAAGGTCAGCGGTTCAAATCCTCGTGACGGGGTGAGCTCCCATTGCTTGGTCCCAGTTCCTGCCAACATAGCAGTTCAAAAGCACAAAGTGCAAGTAGATAAATAGGTACCACTCTGGCAGGAAGGTAAATGGCCACATGACCCAGAATAACTGTCTGCGGACAAACGCCAGATCTCTCAGCCTGTAAAGCAAGATGAGCGCCGCAACCCCAGAGTTGTCCGCGACTGGACTTAACTGTCAGGGGTCCTTTACCTTTACCTTTTAGCATTTGCTTAGCTATGACTAAGACTATGGGTTTTGGTGAGGATCTTGGGTATTTTAGATGGCAGTCTTCTTCCCTTCTCCAGAACACTGTGATTGGAGTGCCTTGGGGAAATCATTCACTGAGATTAGACCCATGTGTCAAAATGAAAGACACACACACAGGGGCAGCCTGCCTATGAGGCAAGGTGAGGCAGTGGCCTCAGCATAGCAGGCTCTGGGCATCTGAGAGAGGGCAGATCCAGCCTTTGAGAATGCCACCTACCATTTCCTGTGCTTGTCGGCCGCCGCTACCTCCTCATCTTCTGCTGTACACTTGCATGCCATGGGTGGGTGGCATGTGCATGCATGCGGAGACTATGGCCTCCGCATGCATGTGTGCTGCAGGTGAATGCATGCAGCATTTTCTGTTTTGCATCTTGCAGCAAACATCCTGGGTGGCCCTTCACTCACAAACTCTCTGCTCCCTCCCCACTCAATCATTTCCTTAGTCAGCTTGGCTTTGCTTTGAAATAAAATAAAAATGCAGCAGTCACTCTAAAATTGTAGCTTGGGGGGGGCACCCAAGTGCATAGAGCAACATGGGACTCTAGGGAGTCCCTGATCCGACTTGAAATGCCTTGCTAACAGTGCAATCCAACTCAGGAATGACTTACCCAAAGCACCCCTGCTTGCCTTCTAAATCAGAAAGTACACAGAGACAACACACACCTCTGCCAGCGATTCTCTCAACACAATTCTTAGATTTTATGAGGCTGTATACCTTCTACTTTGTAAGTTATTTTTCTTTCAATGACCCGAACAGCTCAAAATCTCCCGATCATCCTGGTGACTCACCATCAAAGATGCCAAACTCATCATACTGCTTCTCACTCAAGAAGTACTCGACAGTGAAGGTGATGTTGTATTCTGGCTCCACCTTGACCACCCAAGAGCAAGTCTGAAAGTGAGGGTAGCTGCCTGTGAAGGTCGGACTCAGGATCACTCCCACGGAGTCTGTGCGGACCTCATTCATTGGGCAATGAACTGATTGGTGCAAAGAAAGCAAACACAGAATGTCACCTTGTGCCAGTGATCAGCACTTTAGTGTGGATTTCTCCTTTTGTATGCAATTTTGCCTAACATACATTTTGCAATGCAATTTCCCCAAGTATTCTTGTTTTGTATTTAGTTTTCACAAATGTATATAAAGTACATATTCAACTTTATGCACACTTTATCCAACTATATACAGCTTTGTACACATTACTATGCTAAATAGCTGCACTGCAAAATTCAGAGAAATCCACATTTTGAAGGATGGCTGTATTTTGGTTTCCATATTGCTTTGGAAAATGCTAATCAGTTAGGTTCATCCCTAATGCAATCAAATGTCTCTCCCATCACTACATCATAGGTCCTTCCTACTTTGGAAGGGTCATGCATAAAATTATACCATATTTCTATTTATTCCTTAATTTCCACAAGATAATATCAGGCTGCAAGTTTTAGGAACACTGTAATTAAGGTATCATCAATCTCTTCTGTCGAGCGTCTGTATAACTGCTGTATCTTTTGATATGTTTAGTATAGCTGTTGTTTGTTTTGCCTTTAGTACAATCAGAAAAGATTTTAAAACTAACAAAAAAATCTACCGAACCCCATTTGCTGTCTGGTAGTTCCTAGGGCGCTTCCAAGAGCCACAGTAACCTCAAAGTGACTTACCTTCACAAGTTGGGGGAGGCCCTTCAAACTGGAGGTGAGTACCAAGCCTGCAAGTCAGGATCTCATTTCCAACCAAGGTGAAGCCAGGAAGACACCGATACCTAATGATATCACCTGGGGAAGGAGACAAGGGAGTTGAAAATGCATCTCAACCGCAGAAGAGGCAATTCCCCCAATGATGAAAATCAAATTGTGGTCAAACTGGACCAGGCACCCACAAACTCGTCCCATCATCCCTGACCACTGGTCCTGTAGGCTAGGGATGATAGGAGTTGTAGTCCCAAAACATCTGGAGGGCCGAGTTTGGGGGTGCCTGAACTAGACAGAATGACTTAGTGAAGGACAAATCTGTAAATACTGGTTTCACTTAGTTTTTACAGTTTTCAGTTCAGTTCTCTACATTTCCACAACAGTCTTCATGAAAATTCACCAGCATTTTTCTCCACATACTGGCACGCATTTTTGCCTAATATAGAGATTTTTACCAAGCAATGTTCCCTAACATAATGCATTTTGGCATGTTATTTCCACCAGTAAATGCATTTTCATGCATACTTTATCCTAGTGCATGCATTTCTGTGTGTTCTTGTCTGGAGAATTGCATTGCAAAATGCAGAGAAATGTGAATTTTAAAGGGTGATTGGGTTTTGAATAGCATCTTGTTTCAGAGAGTGAGAATTGAAAAGGTTTGCTAAACAGAGCTGAATTTCAACCCCCCCCCCAATCCACAATAATGTCTGAAAAAGACCTCCTACTTTTTTTTTTTAAGCAGCTGCTGTAATAAGGCAGATAAGGACTTGCTAAGGACAGAATGAGGTTGGTGGGGCCATGCCCAAACTTCCCTAATGGACCAGCCTCCACTGCAGCCAATACTGTGGCCTCCAGATGTTGTGGGAGGGGAAGGAGCAAGAGGTCTGGGGCTCAGGCTCCCCGAACCATCCCCTAAGAATGCACTTGGCCCTTTTCATCCTTGCCATTTCAGATGTTTTCACACATGGTCCAAACATCAGCTTTAAAGTGCGATGCTAAAAAAGAGTTCAGTGTGAGTTACTCTCAGAGGTATATTTGCAAGCCTCATTGCTTTCTGTGTCTCCGTCTGGTGAGGTTTCCCCTCACCTTGCTTCGACCCCACCCCCATTTATCTTCCAAATCCCGCCACTGCTGCAACGATTGAGATCCATCCCCCAAGCCTGGTTCTAAATCAACAGCTGAATGAGGTGGGTGAGTCCTGGCTTGCTAGAATGGTCCAAACGTGCAAAGCACTTTTACCTTGCATGCAAAACACTATTATGGGGTCGCCTAACAACTCTCAGCACAGCTTGACATGCTGAAAAACCTGCCAACTTGGTCTGCAGGACCAAGGACAGCAACTAGGCAACTCAGACTGAGTTAATTAATGACAAATTCCACATTAACACATTAACAGCCAATGTATCCTGGGAACTGTATTCTGTGAAGGAAAATGCAGAAAACACCACAGAGCAAGTGCCAGGGATGCAAGTCATGCAGTCAATACCTATGTTGTAATCCTCATTCTCTGTGATGATCTCAGCATTGGGGACCATGGTTGGAGGTTGGCATCTAGAAAGCTGATAGGCTGAGAAGAGAGGGGAATGAACAAGATATGTCACAATTCCAGATTGCTAACTATATGGATTTGCATGTGCCTTTTGTGTTTAAATGCAAGAAATGTGAGCATTTAAATCTATCCCAGGAAACCAGAAACCACAGGTCTGAAGATCTATCTCCATCTAACCTACCTGAGACAGATCCTACCCATCCCCACCTCCAAATGCAACCTGATTCATCTTTTGTTGTTGTTGCTGCTGCTGCTGTGCAAGGACTTTTTAAAAGAAGTAAAGTGATCTGAGGGAGGCAGGGTTTATTGTGCTTTTTTCCTCCCATTATCTTTAGTCAAGTAGGTTTGTAGCACTATAGAAAGCAGCCACGCCAGGCATGTGAAACCTGTGCGCCTCAGATGTTTGGTGCATTATAATTCCGATCATCCCTGACAACTGGGCATGCTGATAAAGTTTAGCAAAGGGTGGGCTTTCATATGCTCTGGTGGTGGATACTTAAGCTTATAAATGCTTAAATAAATATGTAAATGAGGCGGCTCCTGACAAATGTTGCATTCAGTGGTTTAAAAAGACATATATATCATAGCAGATGTCAGCATGTCAGTGAGCTGTACAGACCGTAATAGTGAATCGCAAAGACTCCTCCGTTGGCCACATCGCTGTAGAATTTTAGGAGGACCTGGTTGGAAGAGCTTTGGGTGGCTTTCTTAGCAGAGCTTCCTGTAAAAACACCCAGTTGTGGGGCTGTCTGCTGAGGCCCATCCCTAAAGAGAAAGAAGAAAGATGAATGGAAAAAAAGAAGTGCACGGCAGCTGATTTGGGTCAAAGTGAGAATGCTGTGCAGCAGAGGATGGCTCCCTGTGCCTCCCACTCACCAGCTCCAGATTCCTTATTTACTGCAGATCTGATTGGTAATCAGCAGGATTAGGGCCTTCTAAGTGCTATCATCTACAGGTAAGAGGATGTGGCATTTGTAATTGTGCTGGGTCACAATAATGAAGGCTTCCTGCCCTTTTCCTCCTCCCATACCTCTGGAGCAGATTTGGGTAGGGCATGGAGTTTGTGCAGGGTGCAAGTTTCCACTGCACAAGCAGAAATCCTTGTGTTGATGAAACACATCAACCATGGTTTTGACTCTTCCACACTCATGTGACTTCTACTCAAGTTGATCTACCATTGTTGGGCTTTCACAGTCTGCATGTGCTTCTTACCAGACGGTGATGAAGTCATTATATGGTTCAGTTTGCAGCAAGGTGAAGTTGAGGTAGATGCCATATCCAGCCGACACCGTAAGAAGCCACGTGCAGTCCTGGGAACTGGGATACTGGTTGGGGAAGCCTGGAGAGTAGATGGTGCCATTGTGTGCAGTGATGTTTCCTCCACAAGGTACTGCATGTTGATTGACAGGAAAGAGGAAAAAGAAGTCTAGCAAATTCCTGCATTGCAGGGGCCCATCCGACTCTGCAATTCTATAGATCAAGAACCTTCCAAATCAAGAGCGGCCTGATTTTGGCATGGTATCACCTATCTTTTCTTTCCATGAACTTGCAATTCATTAGTTGGGATCACATCTAATAAGAATGGCCATATTCAAAAACTTTGCCTCTTGCTCTGTGGCTGACTTACTGAAGCAAAGTGATCAAAAGAGCAGCTAGGAAGGGATTGTATAATGGATATATTAGACCTTTCCTAGCCGCTTAAGAGAAACTACAGTAAAAGAGGGCATGCAAGATAGATTCCAATTCAGTGCTGTCACTATTGTTATTGGGCTTTATTGTATCTGTCTTCTAATGAATCAGAAGGGAGAACATTAAACCTTGTTAAAGGGATGTACCGGAATATCCCTATATTTAGGGATAGTTTATCGTCCCAGGTACGACACTAAAACTTTACAGGAAAGGTATGGTCATCCCAGTGACAGAGGGGAACAAAGTCCCTGTGCAGTTCCTTGAAGCTCCTTAATCAAAAGATTGGCTGAAGGATGTGTTGCTCATAAAACCAAAAAAGTCAGCATTTTGGAATCATGGCAGCTACCCACGCTGGGTGGTTGAGAAGCGTGTGCTGACAAATCCATGGGGTTTGACTGCTGGAAAACCATCTCTCAGCAAGTGGAGCAGCAAGGAGTTAGTCATTAAACTTACTCCAGCACAGCAAGATGGATGTCAAAGGCACAAAGCAAGAAGGTGATCAAAGCCCCGTTCCTTCCACCTTATTTATACTGCTGCTTGGCTCCTAGTTCTGCTCAGACTTTGATGGCTGATTGAATGTGAAAAGGCAAAAGCTCACTTAGAACAATAAAACTCCACTCTAATCATCCTAATGGAGGTGGGGGTGTCCAAAAGGAGAAGGAGGGAGAGAGATCAGGAAGGAAAGGCTGCCTTCATAGGGGAGAGGGGAAGGGTCCAGCAGTTGTATCTCAGCGAAAAAAATAATGGCTTGTTTCAGATGTAATGTGAAACGACGTCAGCTCAAGGCATTTTGCTACCCAAGGGCAAGATCAAGATGGTGCCCACTCCATGTCATGTTGAGAAGCCAATTGGGATGGCTATTGAATCTTGCTTCTACATCGGTGACTAGGAAGCCAATTTCTACCACACTTGAAAGCAGTAGGCTAGCTTAGGGGATCAAGGGAACACAAAATTTCACCCTCTAATACTTTACCAACTGCTGCCCCCCTCCCAGCATCTGCCACCTGACTCTGCCTAATGGTAGGGCCAAATCTTGATGCTAAACCATAGTTTAGTGTTACATGTATGAGCAGAAGCAAGCCATACACTTGTGTTTTCTCTGTTCCTCCCACCTCCACACTGTGGCCACAAGAAGAAGATTGGAAGAACCCACTTCCTGTTTTAAGATAACCAGCATTTCTGGTTTTGTTCAAATGGGGTAAAACTCTGGTTTGTAATAGGAGATGGGATCATAAACCATGGTATGACCTAGCTTGTTTCTACAAACAGAGTTTAAACCAACCAGTTTCCCCACATTTTGAACATCAGAAGTCTCATAGTCAGGACGGCTATATTTTGTTCCTGCTTCTGGGCTTCCCATAGGCGTCTAAGTTAGCCAGTGTGAGGACTGGATGTTGGGCTAGATCAGGCATGTCAAACCTGCGGCCCTCCAGATGTTTTGGCCTACAACTCCCATGATCCCTAGCTAGCAGGACCAGTGGTTGGGGAAGATAGGAATTGTAGTCCAAAACATCTGGAAGGCCGCAGGTTTGACATGCCTGGGCTAGATGATCCTCTGGCCTGATCCAGCAGGGCTCTCCTTGTAGTCAAATACCGAGATAAAACATTGCTGGCAATTGTGCTTAGAAGGGGGAGAGACATATCTTTTTCCTTTGTGCCCACTCAAGGAATTTTGTGTTGTTTTTTTTAATTGGGTTTTATAAACAAGAATAATGTTGGTACAAATAAGTATACCAAGTTTTCTCATGTCATATGGATATCACAAAAACAGCACAAGAAATGTGGAAAAATATCTACAACATATGATTCAATATTAGTGGTTAATTTATGAGTTCTTGGTTTATGAATTGCTTTAAACAATTAGGAAGAAGAAGAAGAAGAAGAAGAAGAAGAAGAAGAAGAAGAAGAAGAAGAAGAAGAAGAAGAAGAAATAATAAAGGGGGGAAGAGGGGGAGTGGGAGTGATGGGTGGGGTGGTTATGCTTCTATTATTCTACTTAGTGTGTTTCCTTTTCGGGAAGTGACTCAATAAAGCCATACCTTCACACCTGGGCAATGGGTGGTCCCAGTTCCTATTGGTTCCATGTTGACAAGTTAATACTGGGTGGCCAATGAGCTGATAGCCGGGGAGACACTCAAAGGAGATGGACTGGCCCACACTGTAACCGGCTCCTCTCACAATACCATTGGCAAAGGGCTCGGGGTCAGGACATTCCTGTAGTTCATACGCTGGAAATCAAATGAGACAAGAGGCGCCATATTTTACGTTAAGCATTTATTAGCATGGCTTCATAACAGGCATCCGGGGCACAAGCAACTCTGGGACACACAGTCTATTTCGCAGGGCCTCTGGTGTCCAGGATGCTGAAGGACAACCTTCCCCTTACAATGGCTCTGTAGTTCACTAAGATCACTAGAAGAAACCTTGCTAATAATGCAGTGAACTGTTGAGTGTGTCTGAAGACAGTAAGGCATCAATGGTAGCATGTAACCTCTGAATGCCCTCCTCACCCCACTGTCCCATCCCACCCCTGGCACTCCCCTGGAATGGCCTTTATTGGAGACTTGCCTCAACTGAGCTGGGATGGAGGATTTACACCAGCATATCTCTGGCTGAGCTTGGATGGGGGACATCGGTTGGCATAGCCCTGGTTGAATAGCTGGTTCAGTGGAAGATCCACTTATTACAAACTCCACTCATCCTGTAAGATCTTAGGTTTGGACTGCAACCTAAGTCCCTTTTCAAGACCCATCTTTTCTCTTTGGTTTAAATCCCCTGGTCTCACTCCCAATCAAATCCGTGCTTTAGGACATATAACTGCATAAATTCACATATATCTCCCCCTAATTCTCTTTCCCCCTTCCTCTCTACTCCCCTGTTTTCTCTCCCAGTGTCAAAAATTTAGTTTGCAATCTTTGGGGTGTGTGTGTGGATGCTTCTGTTTGGGGTAGTGGCTCTTCAGAAAGGAGCAACAATAATTCTAATAACTTATAGACAGACACCAAAGCTTTCTGTGCTTCTAATTAGAACCAGAATAAGAGCGGCAGGAAAAGGTCTGGACAAAAGACTACTGGGACAGAGTATTTCTCTGATGCAATAATTATGAGGTCTCCAAGCATCTAAGAAATTCAGGTCAGGTTGAAACCCCAGGCAGAGTGCAGAAGCCCTCCAGGAAAACACATTGTGAATTAACTTGTCTGTGTTGGCAGGGTGAACAGGCCCTGGCTATTAGGATTAAGCAAGGCTACTGTGTAACCCTTTTATAGTTGCTTGGATTAAAGCCCCGAGATAGGACTTCAAAATGAGAGAAGTGGCTCTCACATTCAGCGCTCTTTCCACGAGCCTCAAGGGCAATCTGGCTGCATCATCCATGGCTTCATTGGCTCCCTCCTCCTTACCTTGGTATTCTACCTTAAAGCCGGGCTTGTTCTGTGAGTGGTCGCTGTGGAAATACATGGTGGTTTCATGGTATGTGGAAAGGAGGGAGCCTGGGAGGTCAGTCCCACTAAACCGGCTGATGATGTTGCTGGTGTCATCCGGCCCATTACGGATTTCAACAAAGTCATGGTTAGGCTCGGTGGAAAAGTTCAAAAATTGGAGGTGGGCACCTGTATGAGAAGGGGAAAGAGGGGAAAAGGAGATATATCCCAGGGGCCCAGCCAGAAAGTGGACTATGGCTCAACTAGGACTGCAGGCCACTCTCATGTTCACATGTGCCCAACTTTAAGGGACCATTTCCACATTAAGACCATGTTTAGGGAAGCTTTTAATGTTTAATAGACTATTGTATTTTAATATTCTGTTGTAAGCCACCCAGAGTGGCTGGGGAAACCCAGCCAGATGGGTGGGATATAAATAACTTATTATTATTATTATTATTATTATTATTATTATTATTATTATTATTTTGCAATGGTTATTTTTAAAGATGCATAAAATTCACATTTAAATACTTATTTTCAAGTGCCCCCAATATACATTTTTAATGTATTTCAATACTTTTTTTGAAATGACAACTATCCCTGGGCTCGACAAAACTGTATAGAATTTGGCTGTAATCCCCAAAACATACCCAGCTTCTCATAAGGTTTGATTTCCAGACCCTTGATCTTATTGGTTGCCCTCCTCTGCACACATTCCAACTTATCAATAGCCTTTCTTAAATTGTGGTGCCCAGAACTGGACACAGTATTCCAGGTGTGGTCTGACGAAGGCAGAATAGAGTGGTACTATTACTTCCCTTGAACCAGATACCATACTTCTATTGATGCAGCCTAGAATAGCATTAGCTTTTTTTCTGCTGCATCACACTGTGGACTCATGTTAAGCTTGTGGTCCACCAAGACCCCTAGATCCTTTTCACATGTACTAGTGCAGCTGGTTCCTCCTGCCTAACTGCAGAACCTTACATTTGTCCCTATTGAAATTCATTTTGTTAGCTTGTGCCCAGTGCTGGCTGAGGCTGATGGGAGCTGTAGTCCAAAACACCTGGGGGAAACCAGTCTGGCAAAGGTTGGGTTTAAGCCATCCAGTTCTACATAATGCAGAAGAAAGAAAGTAGAGGAGTCCTGAGGTGATATACCGTAATGGACTGCACCATGTCAAACTGCAGGTGGAGAATTCCATTTCTGAATGCTTCCCTGCATAAGAAATTTAGTAGATTCAGAGAGGGCAGGCTGGGTTAGAATGGTTAGAATGATTTCTCAATACCATTATGATTTTCTTCTATTATTTAATTTATTCACTTTTTAATTGCACAGTGGTTTACAACTATACCAACACCACCCTGCTTGCACAAGGTTTTTATATAAAGGGATGAGCATTTGAAAATGACACCCCCAACTTGCTGTCTTAAGCGGTACAACTTCAGACTATAGCTTACCTCCACTTACTTTCTTCTGATTTTTCCAGGCATGGCCTGTGTTTGAAAGCTCCATGTCAGAGCACCTTGTTTATGCTCCAGAGCTTTCCCCATGAAAACCCATAGACATTTGCTCTGATTGAGTGCCAAAGAGCAGATTTTCATAGGGAAAGTTCTGGGGCAACATCCCCCCCCGCAACCCCCCCCAAAACCCCCTCAGTCATGGCACTTTTAAGCAGGGATCTGTGCTTGGAAAGAGTGGTGGAAAAGGTCAGCTTGGATAAGCCCTGTGTAGACAAGACCTAAACTTGTTCAACTTGAGGTCAGCCTAACAGTAAGTGCAAATAGGTTTATTCATTAGGCTTTTGATGAGATGGGAACAGCACATGGCACTCTCTTACCAAACCCCACCGGAAGGGATATCCTCCACGTACAGTCGCTGTTGCTAGGATAGTTTCCTGGGAAGCCGGGACTCAGAATTACACCTTCCATCTCTTCCATGGTCCCACCACACTGAGCTGTTAGATAAGCAAGAAGAAGGTGGCCAGGAACAAATCTCTGCATTTTGGAAAGCTGTTTATCTGTCTGCAAAACCTTTGGACACATCTTAAGACATTGTAACATAATTTTGCATGATGGTTCCTGAGATCAAGGAGCAGGTTTTTGTATATTTTTGGGTACAATTGGATGCCATTTGGAATCAAGATGGCAGACTGAACCTTTTAAAACAGCACTGATTTTAACCACCAAGTCCAAAACTACACTATTTAGTTTCTTGGAATCCCCAGCAACACCAGAAACAAGGCTGCCAGTTAAAAATAAACCTGTTGCAATATTGCTTGCCATTTATCCTGAGGACACAGGCAAAGGGATCACAGCTCAGCAATGGAACACATGCTTTGTGTGAAGAGTGTCTCAGGATCAATCCCCAACATCTCCATTTCAAATTATTTTCTTCCTCACCTTACTTCAGACTACTGTAAAATCCAGCCCTCTGAGAGAATATATGGCATAATGCCCCTACCCTCCCAATTTCACTACTCGTTTTTGGGAGGTGGGTAATTTTGGGAGATTTAGCTCCACCACCATTACCCTTCTCGCCTGAACCACAGAGTCCAGTTTTCATCTTCCAAACCTAAATCCAGGGCTCTCTCTGTTCCTAATTCCTCTATATTCATTCACCTATGAAATTCTCCGCAAATCCTCTTGGGTCCCCCCTTTGCAAAGTCTAAAATAGAACATGGAGGCCTGTGCTTTTAATCTATGCTGACACTGACAACACAGAATTCCCTCCATTTAATGGCTCATTATATGCATTTCTTTTCTGCTGACTTTGCTAGTCTCTAACTCCCCACCCTCTTGATGTCTACTTAAATGGAACTCCTCCTCAATTATTAAAAAAGGATAACATCTGGATTAAAGAAGAAGAAAAAAAACAGCCAGTCGAGCTTGTAGGGACTCATGAACATTTCACCAAAGCTTGATCACTTCTGCCTTCCTAAGTGTGCCATAAAAATATTTGAAAAATCTCCAATCTAGTTTCTCTACTATGAAATGGTGTGAGCCTTTGTGTGCGTAGCTGTCAAAGGCAATTTCTCATTCGGGATCTGCAGCTAACAGATTGAGATTCAAATGCATATTTATGCACCAAATTAAGCATCCTGATTTTTCAAAAGGAACAATGAAAGACAAACCCTCGTGGGAAAATGGGCTTCTGATTTCAGCTGTTATAAAGCCGAATTGCCTAACTCAATTGCATTGCAGACCAATATTCTAGTTTGCAATATTCTTTGCAGACCATCGGACCTTCTTACATTGTGGTTTTGCAAATGGGAACCTACTTATAAGGCTTTTGGGTTAAAACTCTGCTCCTTCTGCACCCCAGTGCAAGGTGTGCTGAAAGGGAAGGTTGAATGGGAAAAAGAGCTTATAACCCTTTATTCTCCCCAGTGGTCCTGAGAAAACCATTCCTCTGAAGCTGCTATTTACATTGGGAGGAAATTCTGCATTCAGCCTGCGAAGTGCTGTGGAAAAGGCTTTGCAGGTGTCCATCAGGGACTGGTGGTGCCTGCAAATGATATTTCACCCCAGACCTGTGATATATGATGTCAGGCACAGAGCAGTGTGTGTGGCTTGGCCAAAACAGGGAGGCCTGCTGAGCCTAATTGGACCAAAGGGCCAAAGGTCCCCCAACACTATAACAGAATCAACAAACAGAACAGCTTATCAGTTCAGTTTCCTCCAAGGGATTCCCTAAGCAGCCAGGACATCACCAAGCTCCCTCTAAATGAAATAAAAACAAATAATAAATAGTGAGGCGGCTACAAGGGTGTCCCTCTAGGATGTCGTGGTCTTAAAATAAATTTCATGGTGGGCTTTTCCTACCGATGCAAAGTGGAGGTGGGTAGTTCCAGCGCCGGACAGTCCCTGGCATGCAGGAAATATGAGAATGTCCCTGAATCAAGGAAGGAAAGCAGACTATGAGACAGTGGGATGGAGGAAGAACCGAAAAAATTTGTAATGAGTACCAAAGCAAGTTTATATTTTGCAGCAATGAAACAAAAAATATATATACACGAACTTGAATCTTAAATTAAGTTACTTTACAGGAAGTTTTTTTAAAAAATAAATAAATCGCATATTTATAAACTGTACAAAACCACATTAAAGACCAAAACAATATACAAACATGAATACATTAGATAGCTAAAAGGATGGTTAAATATCCAGATCGATTTCTTTCCCAATAATAAAATTTAGTTGTCAGATTAATCTGCAATTTCCTAATCTGTGTCATATAATCCATCACATAAGAACCCAAGAAGAGCCTGCTGGATCAAGCCAAAGGCCCATCTAGTTGAGCATCCCATTCTCACAGCAGCCAGCCAGATGCCTGTGGGGAGCCCTCAAACAGGACCTGAGCATGTTGCCTCTGTTAGTGGAGGTGGAACATAACCATTGTGGCTAGTAGCCATTGATAACCTTGCCATCCATGAATTGGTCCAATCTTCTTTTAAAGCCATCCAGGTTGGTGGCCATCACTGCAACATGTAGGCATGAATTCCACAGTTTAACTATGCACTGAATAAAAAAGTCAGTTCTCAGGTATGGAAGCTGATCTGAGGAACAAGTTACATATGTTTACTAGAAGACCAGCCATTTCACATTTGAGTTGTTTGAGAACTCTCAGGTGGATGCCATCTGGACCCAGCAATTTGTCAGTTTTTGTTTTGCCCTACAACTTCATCAGCCTTCCTGAGACCCCCCAAATCCTTCTAAAAGTATTGTGTTACTTTAACCCATCTATTCATTGACTCACTATATATTTCACTGTGTTTAAGGAACACTGCTAATTTCATTATAATTTATTATATTTGGCTGTTTCCAGATTTGCCCAACTACATCAAATGCACCCATTGGTTTATGGGTACTTTCCCATGATCTGGCATATAAAACTCTGCCCATAGCTATAGTATATAATGGTTGAGTGAAATATATTGTCTTAATCTCAAGAGGTACATCAGAGCATCTAATGGAACATTAGATTGGAATATTTATTTAATCAAGCCGATTACTACAAACCAGGACACTCATGCTTTATAACATTCCCACCAACGGTGAGGTCATTTCGTATAAGAATTTGCAATGCTCAAATGCTTCAACCATCCCCTTTCCCCCTGATTCCGTCACATCACAGATCCCTGTGTACCTCTTTCAATCAGCTCTGCCAACTCACACATTGGCAATTTCACATATCCACAGTTTTCACTGCAAAGTGAAACACTTCACAGACTCAGTAACACTCAGTACCTGGAGTGCGTAGCCTGGCTCACACTGAAAGGAGACAACATCATTCACCAAGTATCGCTCCCCGATCTTCAGACCACTGCTGGGGACAGCTGGTTCTGGGCAGCTGGCGAGGCCTACAGCTGCAAGAAAGCAAGAAGAGGTGAATGGGGGTGGCTGGTGTGTGTGTGTGTGTGTGCGTGCGTGCAAGAATGCCCCAAATCACACCAACCTGACAACAGAGACCTAGCTGCCACTGAAGAAACTGTGCTTTGCTTTATGCATTGGTTTGAGAAGTGCACATTTGATAGGTCTGCATTAAATGCACAAATTTCTCCTCCATCCCTACTGGCACACAGCTGATTAGTCAGCTAAGTCTAGAGTGGTGCTGCTCCTAAGAACCTAAGAACTGACAGCTGGATCAGGCCAGTGGCCCATCTAGTCCAGCATCCTGTTCTCACAGCGGCCAACCAGATGCCTGCGGGAAAGTTTCAAGCAGGACCCAGCAGCAGCTATTACATTTTACAAACTAGACACACTAACTGCATTGGCATGATAGTGCTGTGTCCAGTTTGGCCCTAAAAAGAACTCCCACGCCAAGTTTAAGGGAAGTGGGCCTCCAATTTTAAAGCACCACCAGATGTACTAAGCCTGTACGTACACATTCCGTATGGAACTGTGTGTATCATGTCTGCTGTTGATCTCTGTTTGGTGAATGAAAAGTAACAGAACGCTGCTCTCATTTCTGAAAGTGACCTCTCCCATGGGACTCCCTCCAGCGGTTGGCACTGGCACTTAACTTTTCAGCCACTATGACGGGCGCAGCAGGCCCAGTCCAGCTGCTCTGCTGTTCTCAGCCAGACATTTGGCTGTGAAGGTAGCAGCTGAATTGCAGGACTTAACGCCCCTGTGATCAGTGGTGCATCAACCAGGGAACTGCCAAGAGCTTTAAAGCCTTATAGAGTTGTGTTGTCTGGACCAGGTGATTTTTGCACCACTTGTTAGCCACATTGTGTTGCTGGTTTGTGTTACATTTTTGGAATCTTAATTTTTACTGCCAACCACTCTGAAATCCATTTTCTTGCTGCTTCTTTTGGATCAGGGGTGGTTTATGCATGCCTTAAGACACATAAAGAAGCATGTTTCATGCGCATAAAACACACTCCCTGCCATCTCCAGCTAACAAGCCGCATCTCTCATTCCTGCCTGGAGCACCTCAGAAATAAACCATCACGGGAATCAAAGAAGAATGCCCCCAATTTTAATTCAGAAATATTAGAACTTGGAATATCATCATTTTAGGGAAGGCTGCTAGCAATTTCTTTTTTTATAATCTATTTTTATTAATTTTCCAATTAAAAACAATTATATCTCATTCATTATTTCAAATTATACAAATACATATCAATCAAACCGAATGTTATGCCAAATCATCTAAAATTTTTTTCGGGGTTCCCATGCTTCAAGAAATTGGGGATTCCTCGCAGCTGCTCACTGCCGTCTTTTTCTAAAGTCCAAATCATCACTCAAAGTCTATTATAGTCCCGATCTTTCCCTTACAGTCACAAAGATGTTTTCCTCTCATCCGATTTTTCCCCAGCTGCTGAGATAAGTATCAAACGAGATTTCACATATGTTCTTTCTCCTGTGTGAGTTAATCAGTCCAGCCTCCCCATAAATCTTCTTGGTCTGGAGCGTTCCCTGTTGCATCGGACTCTCAACACGAAGCAGCGCCATCTTAAAAAACTCAGATCACTTTCGTTTTCTTCCCATAACTATGTAGATTAACGATCTTTATAAAATTTACAGCTTTTCCAGGCAGAAGATCCAGCTGTCACATTATGCATAGACTCTTGATAAATTAGTGGCTCTCCTTGCCCTATAGCTGAACTTAGCTTCAGGTCGCTGTTCAAATTCAAAGTGAGTCACACCCCATAAATCCTTGAACGCTTTCCAGGCACTCCTTATCCAGTTAGAGGGGGGCTTCTCTCATCAGCAATTTTACATCTTCAAAAAATATACTCAGTATCAACAGTTTATAAAGTTCAACTCACACAGATGTCTTTTATTTCTCGTTCGTTCCAAACAAACCAGAACATCACGTCCGGGAAGGTATGAAGGTAACTCTTAGAGTATATGCAAAAAATAAAAAAGACTCGCTTCCCTTGTCGTTCCATCCCCATCAATCCTTCTTCAAGATAAAATACAGCCTTTGACTCCTCACCCTCAGCAGCGCAAATTCCTCGGCAGTAAACAGAGCTTCTGCCCCTCCTTCTGAAGCATGTCCATGAATTTAAAACCTAATTATTTCTTTAATCATGGAGATCCCCGCTGTGCAGTTTGGCGTCCGGGAGTTCCGACATTCCTCATGAGTGCTTTTAGCCCAAGCCTCCCCCCACTCCTTAAACAATCGGAGTGGGTTTGGTGGCATCGCGGGCCAGCGGCCCCTCTCCGTAGCCCCCGGAGAGATAGGGGGGTTGCCATTTACTCCCCTAGCAACCGCCAAATTCCTCATGAAGGTCGGAGGGATGGAAAACAGGTCAGCCATTCCTGCAGGCGGAAACCAGAACCCCCGGCTGCTAGCAATTTCATCATGCTCTTCATCTTGGCTACTGGCCTACCTTTCCATTTTATTTATGAAGGCTACTTTATTTCCTTTTTTAAAAAAATGTTTATTTTGGTAGCACATCAACGAAGGCTCAGTGGTTGAAATAGACTACTCTTATACAATGGCCATTCTAGTTTCCACCCAGTGCTCTTCTCTGATTTCTGAGCATTTCCTAGTCACCACCTGCATATCCCCCAGCCCCTTTCTTGAGTCATGAGATCTGGAAGCTTGGCTTTATTTTAACTTTTATTTTACACTGAAGTTTCAAATTATATTAAATTCCACATCATATAACCTTTCTCGATCCTGTATTTGCATGATTACCGTGACAAAGTGTGCACAACCCTGAGAGTAATTGCTCTCACAGCAGAAGCCACAACCTGGACATCTTGGAACAGCACCATCAAGAAAAATCCTTACTTTTGTACTCAAGGTGAAATCCTGCAGCAGAGACACTGATGTCGGAGTAGAAATGCAAATAGAGTTGGTTGGAGGTGCTGTTCAGCAGTGCAGGGACTGTTGTTCCTAGGGGAGAAACGCATGCACACAAGAGGCAGAGATGTTACCAGGGGGCTTCAGAAATGTTGGAGAGGATCTAGACCATGTCCAGAGCCACTCACCATATCTGGGGAGGTGTCTCCCTCCACCCCCTTCCTGCCACCCCTAAACCCTGGAAAGTAAGACTAGAAGAGGGAATTTGGCAGTGGTGGTGGGGTCCCATCTAGCACAGGAGGCAGGCAGGCTGTAGGGCAGGCTCCAGGTCTTTTGTGCATTAGGAACAGACAAATCTGTCGATTCTGGTTTCTCTCAGTTTCTCATTATTTCCAATCTTAGCTTCAGTTTGCCACAATTCTGCACCAATTTGCAATTCTCTTTCTATGGTCCTTACACCAGTAGCATTTCAGTGCACATTCTCTTAATAGACTTGCAATTTTGCCCAATACAGTTTTGCAAGCAACTTCCCCTAATATAAGGCATTTTGTATTTTGTTATCACTAATATATACATTTCTAGCCACACTTTACACACACACACACACACACACACACACCTTTTTGTACCACATTTTGTTTGGTTATTGTTTGGAGAACTGCATTGCAAAATTCAGAGAAGTGCAAATTTTGATGGCTAGCTACATTACAGTTTGTGTTTTGTTTCAGGAAGTGCAAATTATGTAGGATCACCTTAAAAAGTGAACTGAACCAAATTCCTCCAACATCCCTAATGTGCACACACAATTATAAAGGTGTGAGCATTCTGAAGGTTAGCGCCTTCAACAGCTCATTACTGAGCCAGTAAAACAATCATTTCACACAACCAGCAGATGTCCCCATAATAGATCTGTAGTGAAAGGATGAAGAATGAATCAGACTTAGGGGCCTGCACTGCACACCCCCTTCCTTCCCATTGGTCTTGGAGAACTGCAGGTGCAAAGCCTGACTGTTATCTGAGAACACATCAGAGATTGAATCTGTGTGCCTGAGAAGGCAGCCTTTAACTTTGGCAGCATGGTTCATTTTTGATCAAGCTCCACAGATGCCAGCAGAGGGATACTCAGAAATGTAGTTTTCAAAGTGCAGAGACACATTTCTCATCACAGAAAGCATTATCCGGTTGGACTAACAGATAGAGAAAAGGATTTGGAGATGAGAAGTTATGGGGGGGTGGGGGACGGGAGTCACAGAGGACCCCTCATGGCACTATTCTCCCCTCTTTGTTGGTTGAATAACAGCTTGGGGTCCTGAAATGAAAGGAACAAAGGCAGCTCTGGAGGGGAATGGATACAACTCTGTGGAAAAATGGCCCAGAAAGCTTTGGCAAGAGGCTCAAATGATGGTTTAGGAATGCAAACGGATTCACTCTCAGCTTTGCTTCCTTGATGCACTTTCCTGTTTTGAAAAATTCCACTGCCCGCTCAGTTTCTTACTCCACATAAGCACCATTCATGCATAACTCACATACAGGACAGCACAATGCTTTAAGCCCTACCTCCAACATCACATTTGCTTCCTCCAAGAACCATGTACTGCACATAGATGCCTGCAAAACAGCTCCAAGGCACGAACTCTTGATCATGTGCAATTGCCCCACACAACTGGGACACCCAGCTGTATAGGTGTTCTGATCATGTGGTGCCTTTATGTCAGGCTTCCTCAACCTCGGCCATCCAGATGTTTTGAGACTACAATTCCCACCATCCCTGACCACTGGTCCTGCTAGCTAGGGATCATGGGAGCTGCAGGCCAAAAACATCTGGAGGGCCGAGGTTGAGGAAGCCTGTTTTATGTGCAAGCAAGCATTCCCACAACCGGTACAAACAACACACCACTGTTGAAGGTGGCAGATGTGATGTTGGAAGTAGGGCGAAAAGCGTCGCCTTGCTCCTAAGTGAACATGATACTGTCCTTCACACAAGTAACGTCATTCACAGAAGTCAGGTAGGGAACAAGATGGGGAAGAGGCCCAAATATTAGCACAGCAGACCCCTTCAAAATAAGGGGTATTAAATTTGGAAATGTTGGCACAGCTCCAAGCCTAAACCAGACCACAGGATGCCAGCTAGTTTGTGTTGGCAAGAGTAATGACAAAAAGACTTCCCTTCTCAAGCAACCATAAAGTTGGGCTGGAATTCAATGTTTGGAGTGAAATGTAATATTTCCAAGTGTATGCTTGCTTCTAACATAGGAAGCATGGGAGGGAGGGATTTGTTTGTGTATGTGGCAGTGGGGAGGCTGTCTATGGAGGTAAGAGTGTTCAACCTGTTCTCCGCCTTGTCTGTGCAAGTGCTGCCTTGTACTGTTGTCATTAATTAATAATTATTATATTTGTTCATCCTTTTTTAACATAAATTGTCTCAATGGAACCAAAGGTTTCAATAAATAGTGATAACAAGAACCATACAAAAAGAGCAGTAAAACTGGACCTAAACTGCTCACCCATGAACACAAAAAGAGTTCACAGATTTAACTAGTTGCCCTCCCAATGAAGGACCAGCGGCCTATGTGCCTTAAAAAAAGAGTGATGTTTACAAAAAGCATGCTTCCTTATGTACAGAATTCCACAAGTAGGGAGCCACCAACGAAAAGGCTTTTCTGTGCTTGACCATGGAAGCCAGTCTCAAAGCCCAGCTAGAGGAAAAGTTGCAATGGAGGAAAAGCAGGATCTTTCTGTCCCCTGTCTGTCTTGGGTGTTTTTTCATTACTTTGGAGGTGGCAAGCCTGGAAGACTGAGCCCAGTGAATGGTCGACACTGGAGCTGCAAAGGCCAGTCTTCCCCAACCTGATGCCCTCTAGATGTTCTGGACTGCAGTCAAGCTGGCTGGGGCTGATGGGAGCTGTAGTCCAAAGCATCTGGAAGGCACTGGAAGGCTGCTGTGGTCCATTCTGTGTCCGCTTCAGAACTCACCTGAGAAGCTGCCCAGCATGGTGGCTGTGTTATCCCCACCGTCAAAGACTTCTAGGGAATCCCAGTTCTGTTCTGTCACAAAACTGATCACTTGAATCTGGGAAGAGGGGAGGGAGAAAAGAAAAGAACTGAAAAATCATGATACGGATTGCCTTTTAATTAGTAAACCAAATTTAATTTTGTAAAAAGAAACAAAACATTTGAGGTAGCCATTGGCATACTTTTCGGCCTGCAGATAATCCTTTCAATGTTGAATTATCTGTCAGGATCCTGATGGGCACTCTGAAGAGCACTGAAAAGCATTACTGTTGAGCACAGCCTTGACTAGCAAGCATAGCTGCCAAGTCTCCCGCTGAAAAATGTGGGATCAGCAGCGGTGTGGCGCCGGAAGTCGCTTCTATGCATGTCTGGACATGCGTAGAAGCAACTTCCGGTGCCAGCGCTGCCCGATTTCCGGTGCCCAGACATGGGTAGCGCGGCACCAGAAGTTGCTTCTGGTGCCGCTCTGCCTGATTTTCGGTGCCGCGCACCCATGTCTGAGCACCGGAAATCGGCACCCAAAATAGAGCCTCCCTGGCAGGTAGGAAATCTGGGGGATTTACGGGTTTTTTTTTTTCCAATCTGGGCTGCCAGCTGGAAACGGTTTAAAATATGGGGGTTTCCTGCGAAAAATGGGAGACTTGGCAGCTATGCTAGCAAGTGTATGTTCTAGGGCACAGACTTGATTAGCATGTGGTCAATTGGGCTCCCCTGTTGCCACACCAAAGCTGGCAGCATGCTCTTAAGCAGGCCCCTGCAGTTGCCATTGGTGGTTTTCCCCCCCAGAGAAGCTCATCTGCCATTAATGGTGTTCTGTTTGAGGAAACCCTGTTAAATGCCCAAGATACCTCAGGGTTCCCTGAAACACTTGCATGCTTCCTGTATGCATCTGGTTGGCAACTGTGAGAACAGGATACTAAACATGCTCCCCTAGGAGCCTCTAGTGGTACAAATCCAGGTTAATTTTCACCACTTGATTCTGAGGATAGTATACACCAGCCCCAACTTGGTCTCCCTCAGCCTTTCCTGGACATTCTTTAGGAAGTGCTTAATCTATGCTACAGCTGTGCAAAATTCCTCCTCTTCTGCCAAATGCCTCGGAGGGAAAAGGTGTGTGCCACAAGAGTGATCATAAACAATTATCTCTGACATTCTAGCTTGCTTATCCTGAATAACAACTTTGCGGGGACTTTAAAGCAAAAGCAAAAACATGAAAACCTTTAGAATCCATCTCACTGAAATGCTAATGACCTCCACTGAGTCTTTACCAATTGCTCCAGCCAAATCAGCATCTGCATAATTATCCCCCTAATAATAATTTCATGCATTACAGAAACAAGACTTGGGGGGGTTTCCCTCTCACCCACCCGTGTGACCCCCAAAGCTTCCCTTCCCACACTGGAAGGGCACAAACATTGTAAGCTTCTAATTTGATGCTCATGTGCAGGATTTCATGAAGGATCATCCTGTATTTTCTGCCAGGGATCTAAATTAATTCACCCAGGGAAGAGCTGCCTTTGGGATGAATAATTCATACCAGAAGTGCTAGTGAGCAGGATGATTACATAAAATCCTCACTGGCCTGACACTGCCTCTGTTGTGCTACCAAGAACACTTTCATCTCCAATGCCTCCTCTTGTTTTGTCATCACTTAACCTATACCTGCAGTACAAAACAGGGGTTAACAGCTGTCTAAAGGGATGGAGCTGGGCCTCGTCCTAGACACTAGCTGCACGTTCTGTGAGCCTCCAAACCAGCACCCATTCAAAGCACAGAACAGCCCTCTGCATTTGATAGCACTGGAGGTTTGCCAGCCCTAAACCAGAACATTTTACTAGTATATGGGAAGGGAAAGGTTGGTGACCCTCACTGCCTCCCGTGGCCCTGCTCTTTAACCATGTGCTGTGCCAAGAAGGACTTTATTTTATCTGTTCTGAATCTTCCAACATTTGGCTTCTTTGGTAGTCTATGGGTTCTACCGTGTTTCCCCTTTTTTTAAGACACCGTCTTATAACTTTTTTTCCTCAAAAAAACACACGGTGGCTTATTTTCAGGTGGTGTCTTATTTTTTTTTATTACCACATAAGTACCGGTATGGTAAAGCAATCTACAGTACATTTATCCAGGGCTGTCTTAAGGGTGCTGCCGGCGGGGCTGGAGCTGTTGCTCGGAGGCGCAGTGTCCAGCCTCGCCTCTTCCTTGGTGCCCTCCAGAACTGTGCCTATCACTATATCTTATTGCCAAGTCTTGCGGGGGGCGGCGCGGAAGTGACACCACCCGCTTGGCCACCTCCTGCGATGCCAGAATGTTCCCAATCAGAGGGAAGGCAAAGCGTGGTGTCCAAGAGCCCCCCCCCCCAAGAGCTGGGTCTCTGAAGGTTTGTAAGTCCTACACACCAGATGCTCCTCCAGGAGAAAGGGAGAAAGGGAGAGAGATTATTCAGAGCCCACCAGAGCCACTCCTCCTCCAGATTTGCAGTGGGTCTGTTGGCAAAACAAGACGGGGAGGGGATGTCAGTTTTTTAAAAAGCCAGAAGGTGAAGCCATTCTGAACCACCCTATGGCCATAGAACATCTGTAAGCAGCATTGCCCAGGAAGATACCATTACCTTCCCCATTGGGCAAATGTACACCCAACTGGAGCCACTTTATGCTTCCAAAAGCATGAGAGAGAGAGAGAGAGAGAGAGAGAGAGAGAGAGAGAGAGAGAGAGAGAGAGAGATGTGCACACGGGGGGGGGAGAGAGAGAGAGTACGCCGCGCGCAAACACAGAGAGACAGACGTGCACAGGGGGGGGAGAGACGCACGCGCAAACACACACACAGAGAGAGAGACGCACACCGCACACAGAGAGAGACAGAGAGAGACGTGCGTGCGCACAGAGACGGAGAGACAGAGAGAGACGCAAGGGGAGAGAGAGACGTGCGCGCGCACAGAGACGGACGTGCGCGCGCGCACACACACACACACACACACAGAGTGCGGCGCTGCTTTGCGCTTTGTCGGAAGCGGCGGTGGCTGCAGCGTTGACAAAGCACGAAGCAGCACCGCACTTAGGGGAAGATGCCCAGGGAGGGGTCTGCGGGGCCGAGGCAATGTGTGAAAGGGACGGATGGCGAGGAGGAAGCGGGGAG
Source organism: Zootoca vivipara (assembly GCF_963506605.1). Classification (NCBI taxonomy): domain Eukaryota; kingdom Metazoa; phylum Chordata; class Lepidosauria; order Squamata; family Lacertidae; genus Zootoca; species Zootoca vivipara. The sequence continues at coordinate 40,134,183 of NC_083281.1, read as the reverse complement.
TGAACCGATTGGGGCTTTAACACGCCCGCACGCGCAAAAGGGAGGGCTCGGAATGTGGAGATCGTTTCTCTTAAAGTGCCGCAAGTAACGAGCCTCTCTCTCTTTCCTCCTGCCGCTCGTGCCCTTGGTGCTCCGTGCGGCGCTGCTTCACGCTTTGTTAGCGCTGCAGTCGCCGCCACTTCCGGGCGCCGACCTGACCGGCAGGCTTCCTCCTCCTGCCGCAGCCGGCATTGCAGGAGCTGGGTCCTGCTGGCTTGTGCCCTCGGTGCTCCGTGCGGCTGTTGCACGCTTTATCGGCTGCTGCGCAGCCGCTTCCAGCCACTGACCCGACCGGGCAGGCTTCCACCTCCTGTAGCGGCCGCCGTGCTGGGTCCCACTAGCTGGCTGGGGCACTTGGTGGTCTTGCTCGGCGTGGCACTGAAGTATGGCTTATTTTCAGGGTATGCCTTATATGTCTCAAATGCTTAAAAAACCCTGCCCTGGCTTACTTTTTGACTATGTATTAAAAAAGGGGAAACACGGTAGTGTTATGAGAGGAGGGACTTTTCTCTACCCACTTTCCCCATGCCATGCATAATTTTATAAACTTCTGTCATGTCACCTCTTACCTGCCTATTCTCTAGGTGAGTGAAACTCAAAAACATTCTGGGTCTCAGTTGCTCTCAACCTGACAAGACTCATGCGGTCGAGCTGGATTCTAGTTTCTGCAGACTATTCCCCCCGCTCAGCTGCCATAAAAGTCTCGTAAGCTTGCAAGTTATCAAGCGAGTTGTTTTAAAAGCAACAAATCCTTTCTCTTTCAGCTTTCAAACTTCTGTACTTCTTCCTATCTAGGGCATCCCCAAATATGCAGAAGCAATAGCTGCATTCTGGGGTGGCCCCATTTAGCTTCCAAAGCAATTTGACTTTGCTATAAGAGGGTTTGATGATTGTGGCGGCTTTTGTACTTTTCTACCTCTGGGACCCAGGTGGCGCTGTGGTTAAACCACTGAGCCTAGGGCTTGCTGATCGGAAGGTCAGCGGTTCGAATCCCTGTGACGGGGTGAGCTCCTGTTGCTCGGTCCCAGCTCCTGCCAACCTAGCAGTTCGAAAGCACGTCAAAATGCAAGTAGATAAATAGGAACCGCTACAGCGGGAAGGTAAACGCGTTTCCATGTGCTGCTCTGGTTTGCCAGAAGCGGCTTTGTCATGCTGGCCACATGACCTGGAAGCTATACGCCGGCTCCCTCGGCCAATAATGCGAGATGAGCGCGCAACCCCAGAGTCGGTCACGACTGGACCTAATGGTCAGGGGTCCCTTTACCCTTTACCTTTTACCTCTGAGGAGCACTTCAGCTAGACAGCTGATGGAGCCCTGCACAGAAGAAATGGATTAGTTGGGCATATTCAAGAGTCCACACTCAGTTCACACAGAAGACTGGCTGGCCAGGACTGCTAGGCCTCACCACTGCCCTCTGTGAACTGTTTCCAAGAGCACATTCAAAATTCCCCTTTGGTTGCACGTGGCAGAGGAGGAGGAGCAGCAGCAGCAGCAGCGATCAAGCTGTTTTTTAGGATAGCGTTTCTGTCACGACTGATCTGCTCATTTAGGAAGCCGTAAGAAGCTTCTGAAAAACACTAGGTAGGTTTCTCCAGGAGAAAACCTGAAAATCGCTGCAGTGGTATTGCAGAAAGTGGAAGAGGGTTCTATTTTATGAATAAAGCAATGTTTTGAGTAAATGTTTCACTTTCCCCCAGGTCTGGATTAACCATTAAGCAAAATAAGCATGTGCTTAGGGCATCAAGGGAAGGGGGGGCACCACAGAAATTTCCCCTGGCCTGATTTTTAACATTAATCATCACAAATTGCTCAGCTGAAGTTCCTTTTCCCAGTTGAAAATCCCAACAGAACTACTACGCAACAAGGCAGGTCGGGTGCCATATCTCTACTAAGCATAGAAGCAGACATGTTACATAAGATTAGTTTTGAGGATCTGATCAAATACTTTGCAATTAGAAAAGGTAGGAGAAAAAATTTCAAATATAAATAAAGTGGACATATACAAAAATAGACATTATATTCCATCTTACTATAGGTTTTGTTTCCTTTTCAAAAATAAAAGTTTATTTTACCATTTATTATTGTGGTTTCTTTTAATAAAAAAAGAATTTGAATTATGGTGGCACCACAATCTTCTAAGTTTTTTGCATATATTCCAAAAATCCATTAGCAGCTTTGCTGAGGAGAATCTCAAAATTCTCCACTGCGTTTCAAACAAAAGGCGCAAAGAAAAAGAAGTGCTTCATTAGTGGATATTGCTCTCTCTTCTCCTCATTTTCTTTCCCTCCCTGCTTAGATTAATGAATGAATTATCACCTTCTGAAATTGTAAGTGCCAAACGTTTTGCAACTCCACCTCAACTGTTCCAACAGTTTTGCTCTGCTAAAGTGAGTATCCCCCTTCCTCCTTCCCCTTTGCAATGCCTGTGGGAAATACTGATAACAATGCAAACAAGTCACAAGATATCCAGGGCAAAATTAAACATAGCAGGAGGGGAAACAAACCCAGAACAAAACCTATCTGTTAATTAGCTGTAGCACCCATGGAAAGACATGCCAGTTGCTAGTTTGGAAGTTGTAAATAGGTTCACTTGCTGGCACTAATTGTTCCTCTGCCTCCCTTTCCCTGACTACCAAAGTAGAGCAGTTGCTATAAATAAAATAATAATAAAATAAATAATAATAATAAAATAATTTTTTATTATTAAGAATATTGCAAACAAGTGTAGCCTCATAATACACTAGATCTAGGTTAAATTAGTTGCATCTAGGTCCCAACTGAAATAAATGTGAAAAGTTAGGGTAGCTTGGATCCATCCTGTGCAGTTCTATGGACACATCAGAAAAGCATTTCAGAAAAATGTGTTGTAAACCTCAAAGGGGGAAATCAAGTTGATGAAAGACAGAACTCCACAGCAACCATCTGGTGTTGCAGTGTTATAACTAATGTAGCTGAGTCCCAAGGCTCATAGTGGTGGAAGGAGGCAGTGTCCAACCCTTGTCCAATCAAAGTCGGACTCAAAGCAGAAAGTAGATAAGAACAGGGCCTTGGATAGCTTCAGTTAGGAGGGGTCCCGGTGACTGATTCATTCTTCTACTAAGCCAGGAGTGAGGAACCTTCTTGGCTCCACAGGCCAGATATCAAGATCAGCCTCATGCGCCAAATTTGACAGCTGGCAAAATGGACTTCGTGTTGGCCACACCTAGAATAAAGACACTGGCCTTCTGACTTTTCCTTGCCAAGGTAAGAACATAGGAAGAGGTTTCTGGATCAGGCCAATGGCCCATCTAGTTCAGCATCTGTTCTTCACAGTGTCCAGCCACATACCTATGGGAAACCAGCAAGCAGGACCTGAGCATGAGATCATTTTCTTCTCCTGTGGCTTCCAGCAAGGGGTGTTCACAAACATTGCTGCCTCTGACTGTGGGGCAGAGCACAGCCAGCATCTTCTGCCTTCTGCAGTTTGCTCAAATTCACACCTTAACTCTGGCCCTAGCATCTTCAGCAACTGACTCCAGAGACCCTGGGTGGGAGAATGCACACTACTCCAAATGTCACTCTAGATACCTGGGCTCGCTGTTGTTCAGACCATTAAAGGTAAGCAGCTGTACTTTGGCCAAGAGTGAAATCTCTCATTATATTAGTGCAAAGATTTACCCTTGCACAACTTACCCCCTTCCCCTATGCATCCCTAGACCTGTTCTGGGTTTTTTCCCCTGCATCGCAGACTACCTTTTGCATTGCACATGGAAGTGGACAAGCAGTCAGTTGAGCTCATTACATGCAGGCCTCAGAAGTTATCAGCTCCTGGTCCCAGTTAGTATCCTGACATATCTGGCTACACCAGGAGGAAGTTTTTATTGCTCTTCGGAGATTTGGGCTGGGACTGCTGTACAAGTCCTTCAACTGAGCTTACCAAACAGGGCATTCCTCTAATGTTTTACCTGTATTCCTGCTCCTTCAGGGACAGTTATTTTCCATACACAGTTGAGGCTGTTCAAGTAGGGCTCAGGGAATCCAGGGGACAAAATGGTGCCTTTTCGCTCAGTTAAGTTTCCACCGCAGGGTACTGAAACATAGAAGAGAGGCTGCTACAGGTCTATTCCACATGAGGCTTCCTAATTGCTAGCAGGCTGCTACTGCTCTCTATCAACACTGTTATCTGCTTTCACTTTCCCCTAAGTCCTAAGACTTATTCATAACATTCATATGCAACCCAACAATAATGGTTCTCTGGGACACTTACAAAAAGATTTAAAAAATAATTAGACCATAAAACCATAAAATCTAATGCAGTGTGGTGCCTGAAGCCGCAGATAACATCCATGCAACAAAGCTTAAAGCAACACCAGAATTTTTACAATAGAACCTACGGCTTTTTGCATGCAAAGCACTGAGCTGCCTTATCCTAAGTAATAAAACTGGTCAATCTTGCTCAATCTTGTCTAGACTTACTGGCATCAGCTCACCCAGGTTTCAGGCACAGTTCATTCCCAGTGTTACCAGGAAATACTGGGAGTTAAACTTGGGTCCTCCTGCATGCAAAGAAAATTCTGTACTCCCGAGATATAGCCATTCATTATGTAACAGGAAAAGCTCTTGCTCTTCATTTGGCATGAGCTACTGCAAAAGGGCCTTTGAAGACTGCTCTAAGGCCTGGATAGGTATTTGTGAGATGAAGCCAACCTTCAGGTAACATGTCTCCAAGGCAGTTAGAATTTTTAGGGTTGCATCAGAATCTTGAATTGCGCTTGGAAATGGGCTAGAAACCAGTTCCAATGACAGGGGCAATATGATCAACAAGAAACTGAGCCTTCAGAATCATTGGTTTGTGAAAGGCATCTTGTCAAGAGGAGAGATGCTTTTGGAGGAATGGAATTCACATCAGAAACAGTGGGGGGAAATGCCAGAGAAGAGTAAGCAGCCAAACTTCCCCTTCAATCTTACACATAAAGGTTAGGATATGTCTGTTTATCAGCATTGTGTGCCTAGCCTTGCTCCCTTGCATGGTTAATGAAAGCAGGAGTCCCTGCCTGCTGTCCCTTGGTGCTAGCACCAGCTCAAATCCTAGCTTAAGCCCAGGACCCTCCTGCTGCCCCTTGGTGCTAGCACCAGCTCAAATCCTAGCTTAAGCCCAGGAATCTTGGAACAGAACAGATCACAAATCTGTAGTCGGGTTCAGTGCTGTTCCAGATTTTATAGGTACATACCAACACAAGTAGGCACAGAGGAATTCCACTGAGCAAGGGCTCCGGGCATTGTCAGGCACTCAATGCTATGGGATCCTTGGAGGGCATAACCAGCAGTGCACTCAAACCGGATCACAGCCCCCACGGAGAAATCACTGCCTATCCGCCTCCCATAGCGGGGTTCAGGCACAGAGCTGCACTGCGTGGCGCTAGTTCGTGGGACAGCTTCAACAAACACACAGGGGGGAAAAGTTACAGAGCAGAATACATGCCTAAAATGAGCAAATCCTTAAAGCAATAATCCTGGAAGGTTGCCCCCCCCCAAATGAATGTTGCTCCTCAGGTTGATCCACCCCTCCACACACACATATTAGGAACAAGAAATTCACTCCCTGCCTTGCTGTTGTAGTTGATCCTTAGCTGTTGAAAACTTCTCATAGATGCCACACTGATACAGCTAAAGCCATCAATTCACTCCTGCATGTGGCCAGCAAAAGGAGGCATGAACTAGCCATCAAAGCAGACAGCGTCCAAATGGAAAGGTGTTTGATGTGGACTTAAGAGAGGTCAGATGCTGGGTGGGGATTGCTCCCATTGCTATTCCTCTCCAAAAGGCAATCAGAAACGATTGTGCAGCCCAGGAGAGGCTGCAATTAACTCTCTGGAGGTAAGGCGGCAATTTTTATTTGACTTCATCAGAGCCTTTGATTCGGTTAAATCATTAACAATTGCTATCAAAATCTCTTCCCCCATAATTAGGTACGAGAGTCAACTGAAAGGTTCTCTGATTAGTGCAAAAAAGCGTCAAAAGAAATCAGGGTCGAGCCTTCCTGCGGAGGCTCAAGCTTGCAACTAAGCTGAGCTACCCAGGATATCTAGGGGCTATCAAAAATTATGAAGCCCTCCTAAGGGAGGAACATCTGATGGCTTTGTATGCTTTCCCTACTGGGATAAATCATGCACACCAGAATTGTCATTAATTACGGGCTCCCAATTAAGCCTTTGAAAAACACCACAGGGAAAGATTTATTTTCCCTTCCCTTAGAGTAAAATTGTCAAAAGAATATAAAAGCAGTGTTTTGACTCGCAATAAGAGAGGTATCTAGACCAAAGCCAGAAGGCAAGCACACAGAGGCAGTCTCCTCTCCACCCTTTCCACGGAGGGACATGCAACTGGGGACCTTCCTAAACCTGCCGTTCTCTGCAGAGGGAAGCCATGGCTGAAACACAGCAACGAAGTCAGAGTCTTTGTCTGCCTAGCTCAGTATGGCCTGCACTGACTTGGCAGAGGCTCTCCAAGGTTTCAGGCAGTAGACTCTACCTGTCCCACCTGGATATGGAGATACATAGATAGAATACCCTGCTTTTCTTCCAAACTGGGGTTCAAGGTGGCTTACTGTTTCTTGGTTATGCTCAGAAAGAGGCAGAATTTTGCGACTAGTCAGGGGCAGCTATATATATATAGCTTTGAACATATTTTAGTGGAAAGGGAGTAGGCATTTCAAAAGAAAAATAAACAAGTGAGACCTTCAAAAAAATGTTTCAATGTGGAGTGCTCCTGTTCAAGGTTTCAGCCAGCCATATCCTCTAATAATAATAATAATAATAATAATAATAATAATAATAATAATAAATTTTTATTTATACCCCACCCTCCCCAGTCAAAGACCGGGCTCAGGGCGGCTCACACCAACAGAATTACAATAAAACATAAAAACAATTAATTAAAATACAGATTAAAAAAGTGCAGCCTCATTTCAAGTAGTCCATAAATCCAAGCCATGAGGGAGGAAAACACAGGGGTCAGGCTGAGTCCAACCCAAAGGCCAGGCGGAACAGCTCTGTCTTGCAGGCCCTGCGGAAAGATGACAAATCCCGCAGGGCCCTGGTCTCCTGGGAAAGAGCGTTCCGCCAAGTTGGGGCCAGTACTGAAAAGGCCCTGGCTCTTATAGGATGCTCCATTCACTTCCTCCTCTACTCTGGTTTCCTGTATCCCTACTCAACAGAGAGCCAGCATTTTGTGGCCACTGAGCATACTTGGTTCTCAGTAGACTGTTTTCTGCCCTCTTCATTCCCCTGAGTATGCTGGTAACTCTCTCTATTTCCCTGTCCCTCCTTGTTTGAGCTACAATTCTGTTAACACTCACAAGCTGAGCTCACTACTAGAGGGAATGATGAAGAGCAATGAAAAGCGAGTGGTCTTCTCATCAGGGCACACCTGAGGAGAGACGGGGACAGCAGGAGTGACTGGCATAAATGCATTAACATTGTAGCACTCAGCACAGATTGGTTCTGGATTTAAATCTGCTCCTTGTAATATATTGCACAACCATGCTCCTCTTTGCTCGGTGAGATTTAGGCTATGATCCTCCCAAATAACTCTCTCCTGAGTTACCCTCCCTTGATGGCTTCCACACCACCCAACACGTGCCTCCATTCCAGTTTGGTTATTGATATCTCTGCCTACCTTGGTAGACAAAATGGAAACCTTTGGCTGTGGCTTGACCTTTGGCACTGAACTTGATGAGGATTTGGTTGGTGGTGGCCAAAGGCAAAGATTCACCTAGGGAAGGAGAAAGCACACAACAAAAATAACAACTCCAAAAGAAAATACAATAAAGCGCAGTTCTCACCTAAGTGAAGCCAGGATTGGTCTGGTGCAGCATGCCAATAAGGTGGGAATTTGAATTTTATAGGGCAGGAGAGGGGAACCTCAGGCTTGGAGCCCAAAGGAGGCCTTCCAAGCCTCTTTATTCTGCTTGTCAGACACCCTTGAGGCCATTCTCTCTCCCCAGCCACACTCCTTGCTGGCCTGGTTTTGCACCCTCCTTGAGTGTTTTTGCTTGGTCGGAATGTATCCTTGCTTGCCTAGATGGAGGATAGAGGTGTGTGTGTGTGTGTGTGTGTGTGTGTGTGTGTGTGTGTGTGTGTGTGTAGAAAGCAGCTTATGCAAAATGTCGAATCTTAAGTCTTTGCTCCACCCACTTCTGGCCGCATCCAGCACTGGCATTGACTGTATCTATTATATCTGAAAGCTGCCTTGACTCCCTTGTCAGGGAAAAAGGCAGGATATAAATATGATGATGATGATGATGATGATGTGGCATCTGGAAAGTTACCTGGATGGGAATGCTGTAGGACCATGCTGCTCCAGACAGAAAAGAAGCATTGCTGGAGGACCTCCTGATAATGCTCTCTGAACAGAGTGCTTCCTCCTCTGCTTGTAAGCTTGGATGTGGTCAGGGGGCAGGGGTCTGCCAAGCCTGTAGCCAATTGCCCAGATGCTGGCCCAGAGCTCTCTACCAGCCCAGCAAGAAGAGTGGAGGTAAGCACCTGAGGAGCAAGGTGGAGGCTGGCTCCAGGTGTTTTGATTCCCCTCCCTCTTGCAACTCAGGCTGGGAGGGGGGAGTGAGCTATGAGTGAAGTCTCTACTTGCTGTAAGCCTATGGGACATAAACTATGAAGATGTTTGCCCCCCCCATGTGGTGGGATCACACTCTGCACCTGACATGTCCCTGTGTAATTCAGATATCTTTTGTAACATGGGTGTGCAGAGCCTAAAACGCAAAGAAAGGATTGCAATGTATCCCCATTCCTGTATTGCGAGTGATAAAGGCCTGTGTCTTATTGGGTTTCCAATATAGTACCAGTGGGATGTTACTTCCCATATGGCAAGAGGCTGAGGATGGGGTCGATCAACAAAACACTAAGAAGTTGTGCCACAGTCACGTTTACTCAGGTGTAGGGCACCTTCATGAACCACTGGAAGTGGGGTCACACTTCTAATCCTGCCGCAATGTTGCATCACCATTGTTGTGCTGCTCTGACCTCTGCACCTTAAGTACGGAGGCTTATAAAGGGAGCCCTTTGCAAGAGCAACAACTACTTGTGCAAAGGCTCCAGGGCTCAGCCATCCTCACAAAAGATGCAATTTCCCAGACAAATGATGCAGCTGGAAGCATTCATGATGTTATATATTTCCGTTTCCTATTGGCACAGCTCTTTCTACCGTCCATTAAACATCAAGCATGGAGCTTCACAATACTGCACTGCAGGGCAAGTATGTTACGGGCCTTCTCCTGACTCCCCACTAAGCTGTCACCCTGCCCCACGTCCACCCTATTCTCAGCTCCCCTCTAATTTCAGTGCTCTCCCACAAGTCAAGCTTCTATATATGCATTCCATGCCTACCCCCAGGGAAGTGTAGCCCAGATTTCAGTTATGCTAGGCACGAATGTACCAGGCATCCTCTACAAAAGGCTTTGTCTATAGCAGCTGCCTGTTCCCCCCACCCCCACCCCACTTTACAGAGTGCAACCCAACAAGCGTACACTTTTACACAAACACTTGCACATGTGTAGAGACAGCTTGTACCTGCGCTCAGTTCCCTGCATGAACAAGCCTCTTATCACTGCTTCGGCAACAGGCAAAGATGTTCTTTTTCTTTTTCTGGAGGCCACCGATAAGATATTATGATACTGTACTGCTAAATCTGTTTTTAATGTTTATGTGATTTTTATTGCGTGTGGGGGTTTAAATACGTTGGTTGTAAATTGCTTCAGGGTGTTTGAGTGGGAAGCAACATAAAAACTGAACAAATTCACCCACTCCCCCTCACAAGAACAAAGCAAGTGATCTGCTGGATCAGACCAAAGGCCCATCCAGTCGAGCATTCTGCTCTGAAAGGCACACTAGCAGGACAGGAGGGCAATATCACTCTCCCGCTCATATGCCCCAACAACTGGAATTCAGCCGCATATGTCAAAATCACTTAGGGCATCTCCTCAGGGCTACCTGTTGCTGTGGCCCTCAGTTTTCTCTCCACACTACTGAATGAGTCCTGAGCAGTATGACCCAAGCAAGCTTAGGATCTTAGGGAGCCTTTCTGTCTCCAAGAGGGAGATGGGTAAGAGGGGGAACATACTCTTACCAGTGTGAGAACCAGAGAGGGAGCTGAGGAGACGGGAGTGCTGGTTGGGTCCATCATGCACTTCGATGATATCATGGAGAGCGGTCTGGAAGAAGGCAAACTGACCAAACACCACTGTCAATGAAGCACATTTGGTGCAATTAAAGAGCAGATTAAAGACTAGACGTTTACCACCACTCCAATGAAGCCACAGAGACACAACAGAGTAGTATTGGCATACCACAAAGTATGTAGAATCACAACAACAACAAAATCAATGTCTAACAATGATTCTTTAGGGGAAGCCATAACTATTTAATGTGGTACTGCTTTGAATGTATAGTGCAGATGGAGCCTTAGTTGGATAAAAACCCTTTGTGGTTTTAGCTACCTCTGTCCATACTGATGTGGGGCTTTATTATTTTATATTTTAAAGTATGGCTGGTTTGTATTATGTAATGTATAACCCTGCCCTTTTATATCTACACAGATGAAGGGCGCATTATAAATATTTAAAATCAATCTTGATGTGTAAGAACACAGATTGTGGATTGGAGGAGCTTTGGGTGCTCAGCAATGAGCCCAAAATTCAGATCTAGAAGCCCCACTGGAAATGAATGGAAGCTGCACAGGAGTACCACTTGTTTGGATTGTGCCCAGAAAAAGGCAGTCAATGTTTAGTCCCATCAGCTCCCCCAAATGCTTTCATTGTAGATACGTCTAGCAGATTCCACCCCCTCAAAAATTAGGGGGAAATAAATAACAGGCAGCTCATTAGTCCATTTTATTTATTTCTTTTCAAAATACTACCTTCTGAGGGCTTTGGGTTATTTATGCATATCTATTTTTTCCCCAAAGCATAACAGCAGTTTTTGACTCAAAACCCTGAGGCTCAAGTTCTTGTTGTTGTCACTTTTTTTTTTTTGCATGCTAGATTTGTTATTTGCAGCTTGTAAATGCCCATTTACAGATTCACAAGTGCCTCGCTCTCTTGTTAGGAAATTTCAGCAGTGAAGCCAGCGGCAATGTTTGTGATCTTTGCAAAATCAGCTGTTGCGCTGGGATGCTGCAGGGAGCCCCGATCTTCTCCCAATGCCCCCTCAGGTAATCTCCAAGGAAGCTTCTCCACAGTCCTTTCTTGTTAGACTTTGTGGCACAACTTGTGAAGCCTGGATAATGCTACATCCAATAGGTCCAAGCTGGTGTCCTTCTGAGCTTGCTAGATTGCAACTCCCATCAGGCACTGCATCATACGGCCAGGCTGGCTGGGGCCAATGAGAGTTGCAATCCCTGGTAGGCTGCTTAATAATAATAATAATAATAATAATTAATAATAATATATTGTTATTATTTATATCCCTCCCATCTGGCTGGGTTTCCCCAGCCACTCTGGGCGGCTTCCAACAGAAAAATGAAATGAAATAATCTATTAAACATTAAAAGCCTTCCCAAACAGGGCTGCCTTCAGATGTCTTCTAAAAATCTGGTAGCTGTTTTTCTCTTTGACATCTGATGGGAGGGCGTTCCACAGGGCAGGCGCCACCACCGAGAAGGCCCTCTGCCTGGTTCCCTGCAACTTGGCTTCTCGCAACGAGGGAACCACCAGAAGGCCCTCAGTACTGGACCTCAGTGTCCGGGCAGAACGATGGGGGTGGAGACGCTCCTTCAGGTATACTGGACCAAGGCCGTTTAGGGCTTTAAAGGTCAGCACCAACACTTTGAACTGTGCTCGGAAACGTACTGGGAGCCTATGTAGATCTTTCAAGACCGGTGTTATGTGGTCTCGGTGGCCGCTTCCAGTCACCAGTCATTGGGCCTAAGTCATTGGGCCACATTGGCATGTCTATCTGGTGGTGGTGGGTGGCAGCAGTCTCCAGTAAGTGTCAAGAGAAAAGGCACCTTTTAAATTTTCCACAATAGGCCCATCACAGCATCTCTCAATCGCAGGCAGGCCACCTTAGGATGCCTGAAACCGCCCAAGGATGCTACATGCTGATACTCGTCCTGATTTCATGCTGCAAGGGTAGCTAACAGGGTGCCTTCCAGATGTTGGTGTTGGACTCCAGCTCCCAACACCCATACCCGGCAATGGTCAAGTATGATGGGAGATGTAGTTCAACAACATCTAGAGCAGTGTTTCTCAACCAGTGTGCCTCCAGATGTTTTGGGACTACAACTCCCATCATCCCTAGCTAGCAAGACCAGTGGTCAGGAATGATGGGAGTTGTAGTCCCAAAACATCTGGAGGCACACTGGTTGAGAAACACTGATCTAGAGGGCACCACATTGGTCACCCTTGTTCTGTGGAACCCTGGAAGTATCAATCTCCCCTAACAAAGTGTGGCTGCAGGGGACAATTGTACGATTTCTAGAGCTCAAACAGTGGAGGCTTTAGACCCCTGCAATAGTTCTCCACTGAATACTTTTGGCTGAAAAGTTTGGGCCACTGAATCTCCAGGGCTGGTTCCAGGTTTCTGGGGGCACAGGATTTTAGTGGGCTCCTTTTGCCCTTGCTTTCTTCTCAAACCACACTCCTCGTCCCTCTTGGCCTTTAAAGCAAAACTAATCATGGCAATCCTCTTCTGTCAGAGAAAAACAACACAACATTTTGAACTTTTGAACTGATGTGTGCCATTTTGTCATCAGTGAATGGCCACACCGCTCCCACACATCTAAAATTAATCCTTGGGTCTCTGCGCTATAAAGTGTATACACTGCTGCATGCAAATTAAAATATTCCACTAGACCAGTCCTCAACAACTTGGTGGCCTCCAGGCGTTTCAGACTATTCCTCCCAACAGCCTTAGGGACCAGTGGAATATAGTCTTCTGGAGGGAAAATTGCCAATTGTGTTGCTTCTTATTACACTTCTCCCATCAAGTGGCACTTTTATTTCCTGTCTCAGGAAACAAAGATGTCATCTGCTGGGCGTGAACTGTGACAACGTGAGCAATCTAACAACCAGGGCTTGTGAACACCAAGAATATACCATAGTCTTTGGGCACAACGATGAAATACAGGCACACTTGTCCACTGGTGTAGTTCTGAGGATAGTTTGGAGACAGGACGACACCATCTGATCCTGTGTACTGACCGCCACATGGTGCTGGAATGGGCGAAAAACAACAGCAACAATCAATTTGTCTGTCTGTCCTGCAGCACGTGCTTTTCTCTTTCCATCCCCCTATGTTTTTAAAGATGTTGGACGATGCATTCTCTTAATACAATGCCCAGCAAGCAGTAGGAACCCTGCAGTATCTCATTAAGGAAATACAGGAATCCACCCTTAGCAGAACTTGTGCCTGATACATATTTTCATTACAAACTCTGTGTCATCAACTGGAAGATTTATCACCATGATGTAGGGTCTGTTTGATCTCAAAAGCTGTTGCGAGCAGCATCTTGAACTATGTGGGTTGTTGAGATGTGGAGTGGGGTACGCATGGGTGGTAACTGCTTGAACTGCTCTGCTATGATTTTGGATGCATAACCATCTGTACCCGTGCAACAGCAATGCTCACATGATGCAACCTGAAGCTGCCCTGGGCAGCTTTGGGAGGAGCAGAAGGAAGGAATTTTCCTTTATATATAATTATTCCTTATAGATCTGGTAGGTCACTGAGGTCTGTGCGAGTGCTCCTTCTGCAAGTTTCAAAGATATCAGAAGCACAGTAACTTGAAGCAGGGCTTTCGCAGTGTGGCTGCCCACTCTGTGAAATAGCACTCCTGTAGAGATACAACAAGTATCCAGTATTTGCACTTTTTGGAAACAAACAAGTACGTTTTTTTTGTTCTGACAGCCTTTCTCAACTGCATGAACGGGTCTCTGCCATAAGTGCCTCTTTTGTATCTATTGTTTTACTTAAAATATACCAGCTATCTAAAACCGTTTTCAAGCTGTTTTTATTGTACGTTGCCTTGAGACACATGTGCAGAAGGTGATAACTAAATAGAAAGAAGTCCACTTCCACTCCACCCTGCTCACCTGTACACGTTGGTCTTGGTTTGTTCCACACAGGTTTTCCATCTCCTCCCATAATGCATGTCAAGGTAGACACTCCCTCAATCACGTAGCCACTGCCGCAGTAGTAGGTGATTGTGGATCCCAATTTCAACTCGCTACCAGCCCGGGTGCCATTCTTAATCAAACCAGGATCGAAGCAAGATTCTCTGGGGTTTTCTGGAACAATAAATTGCCAGGATATTACTTGTTTACTGCTAGCAACCCCCCCCCCTGCTTTGTCTTACTGAATAAAACAAAGCGCCAAAGGATCCTCTCAGGAAAGAATGCAGGATGGTTTATGGAAAACATATTCTGGAGCACCTAATGACTACCTATGGAACACGGCTTCAGCAGGCTTCAGCCTTTGAATCCCTGTTGAAAACTTTTCTGTTCCATCAGGCTTATGCAGGCAATACACACTGCTATACACACTTAATGAGAAACATGCCCTTTGGAATTCCATCAGGCTTTCCTTCTGAAGAGACCTCTATAGGATTGAAATATGTCTCAATTTATATATAAGTAATTCAGAGAGGAAAAAATGAATCCAGAAAAAGTGTGCTCCTTTTCTCTATTCTCCCCTCATCTCCTCCTGATTTTTGTATGCATGAAATATAATTAGGGGCTTTGATTAATCCATAGCTTTTGTCGTTTGAAAATTGCTCATTAAAAGCCCGGGGCTTTTAATTGTATTTTATTTTAATTGTGAACAGCGTGGCCCTGGAACAATAAGAAAATGTGCCCTGAAATTAGATTGTCATGGTTCTTTTAAAAAACACAAAAACCCACCACTTCCCCCATACCTCACCTATTCTCCCTCAAAAGATCCAAGATCTTATGTCCTCATTAGGTGTAAAAAGTCGGATACTGTATTGTCACCTCATCTTCTTTGCCACTTGTTTCTGCTCCATTAGCTAAGCCCATTCTGCTAATTTACAGCCTCAACTGAGTTTCCAGTAACTACAAACAGAAGCCATATTCCCAAAATAGTAAACCTCTAAGGCAGTGTTTCCTCAAAACCATTTGGCCTTCTAAATTTGTTGAGCTCAGCCCTCACACGCTGGCAGCAACCACCTGTTCCAAGGTGGATGTGAAGAGATCCATGCATACAGTCACACTCATTCAACCAGTTGCATGCAAGGGTCTCTGGATCTGGGTAGCAATCATTTCCTTTAGATAAGAAAGTGAGAATTGGATATATCCGATGGCTCAGGAATGTAGGGAGCTGCCTTGTGCCAAGTCAGACAACCCATCCAGTTTAGTATTGACAACACTGGCTGCCAGTGGCTTTCCAGGGTTTCAAATAGGAGTCTATTCCTTCTCTAACTAAAGAGGATAAGAGAGCCCTGTGGCATCAACCAAAAGACACATCTAGGCCAGTATCCTCTTTTCACAGCAGCTGACCAGATCCATATGGGATGTCTGCAAGCAGCTTTTCACATGCATGATTTCCAGCAACTAGTATTCAGAAGCATCCTGCCTCTGGAGAACATAGCCACTGGGCTACAAAGCTTGCCAGAATATTGATGATTCAAAGGCTTCACATGTTTCTAAAGTGCTTCAAGCCACAATTCAGAATGGTTTGGGCCTATTAAGTCCTATATGGTTTGGGGCCAGGATATCTGAAGAAGCAACGGCTTCCTGTTCCTTCACTGAGAAGGGTGGCATCAGGTGGCATCAGGTGGAGCTGCTGTATGACATGAATGAGAAAGACACTGCTCGGATAAAGCCTGTGACCAGGAGCAGCTCTATCTCCTTGGGACGGGACTGGAAGGGCAGAAGGCAGAGAGCCCGGCAGAAGGTGGAGCCAGAGAGCCAATGAGTGGCAAAAACAACTAAGTCTTGTTTTGTTCCCATCCGCATCTCTGCTGAGTTCTACAAGAGGAAACACTGACAGGGAGGAGGAGGAGGAGGAAGCTGACAGCTAGAGCCACCCTTTGGAACTGTTGTAAGAAAGAAGGCAAGTGAGTGGAGAATAGCTGAGGGAAGACTGTAGCTGGTGGGACGGCACCCCATTTGCCCTAAAGGAGCAACCTCTTCTGACTATGAGATTGCCTTGATGACGATACGCAGCGAACGCCTCCCTGCAGGCAACTCCAGCCCCAAGCCACAAAGTAAAAATTAAAATGTTGCCTTTCTTGTCTGCAGTGTTGACTTCTAGGGAATATTATTATCAGGCCCTTTTTCCACGCTAAAGAAACTCTCACCCCTACAGGCTTCCTGCCACCATTCAGTGCCTCTATCTCTCACTCCCCCCCCCACTTGTTATTCTGAAGAGCCGTGGTGCCTTTCATGTAAGGAGCTGAAGCAGCTACTACCGCTTGACACTCTGCCTCCCACTCAGCTGTCAGGCATCTTAGGTCTTCCTCTTGATCTCTGCCTCTGCGCTCCCTTTGAGAGAAAAAATGAAATGAAACCATACTGCACAATGTTGTGCTTTGTTGCTGGAAAAAGAGGTGGGGAGGGGGATATTCCTTGACCAACTGTCCTCCTGCCCCCTTGGCATTTTCATAGAGATGTCTTCTCTCTTTACTTTTATTCCTTCTTTAGCTTGGAGATGGAGGAGAATGTCAATTGATCTGCACTTTGAAGCAAACTGACCTAATTTGCAAACTCCTGGCCCAATACGCAGATCAGACAGTAATTATCCTTCAGGATTTTGCACTTCTCTGAATGCTGAGATACAGTTTGTGGCTCAAAAGTGTTTATAATATGTTGAGAAATGTGCACACTGAGATAAAATACATGTTTAATTGAGCATTTTGTGATAAAAAAACTTATCTAAGTACTATGTATATATGAATTGCGCATTAAAAAGAATCACAAAAAAGAACAACGACCCCCCACCCCTCATATCTTAGGAACAATGGAAGCTGCCTTATTCTGAGTCAGATCATTGGTCCATCCTCTCATTTTCATCTACAATCAGGGGCCGCAGTTCTCCCGGATTTCAGTTCAAAATATTTCCCACCCCTACCTGGAGATGCTGGGGATTGAACTTGGGAGCCTTTGCATGCAAGCAGATGCTCTACCACTGAGCTATGGCTCTGCCTCTTAGCTCCTGCAGTCTTTAATGTCCCCTCACTGGATGTAATGAAGTGACATGGCTCCATTACATCCAAAAATCCAGAGTTGAGTCCCTAAAGCAGCTGGAATCTTGCATGGAATCTCCCATCTCTTGCGGGGGCTCAATTGGTGCCAGCGCCTTCTGTCAAGAGTTTGGGTGTAACCTTCGAAGTCTCCCTTTCCATGGAGGCTCAGGTTGCAGCCACAGCTAAGGTGGCATTTTCCCATCTCCGCCGTATCAAGCAGTTGGTCCCTTACCTTTCTCACCCTGATCTGGCCACAGTGATCCATGCGACGGTCATCTCCAGGCTTGATTATTGTAACTCGCTTTACGTGGGGCTGCCCTTGAAGCTGACCCAGAAACTCCAGCGGGTGCAGAATACCGCAGCAAGGCTCCTTACCGGGTCCCTGCCCTGGGACCACATTCATCCAGTGCTTTACCAGCTGCACTGGCTACCGGTGGAGTACAGGATTAGATTTAAGGTGCTGGTTTTAACCTTTAAAGCCCTACGTGGCTTAGGACCCTCGTACCTACAGGGTCTGGCGTGCTATGGTCCATGGGGTCATGAAGAGTCGGACACGACTAAACAACTAAACAACAACAACAACCTACAGGGCCGCTTCTCCTGTTATGCCCTGCGGAGGACCTTAAGGTCCACAAAGAACAACATTTTGGAGATCCCGAGCCATAAGCTGGTTAGATTGGTCTCAACTAGGGCCAGGGCCTTTTCACCACTGGCCCCGACTTGGTGGAACACTCTCTCATAGGAGACCAGGGCCCTGTGGGATTTGACATCTTTCCGCAAGGCCTGCAAGACGGAGCTGTTCCGCCTGGCCTTTGGGCTGGACTCAGTCTGACCCCTATGTTTTCCTCCCTTATGGTTTTGATTTGGGCTGCTTTAAATTCAGGCTGCATTTAAAATTTTTAAATTTAAACTGTATTTTAACATGTATTTTAATTAATTGTTTTTTCTTTTATGTCTTATTGTAATTTTACTGGTGTCAGCTGCCCTGAGCCCGGTTTTGACTGGGGAGAGTGGGGTATAAATAAATCTATTATTATTATTAGCCTCCTTCCAGCAACTCTTGCAGCCAAGCTGGTGCCAATTGTATTGCTTTCCTTTCCTTCGGACCACATCAGTGAGGCCAAGAGGGAGAGGATCTTGTTGGCTGGGCTGCCCAAGACATCCATACACACTACCCAGGCTTGTGCCTGGGAGAGGTCGCTTTGGTGCTGCAAAAGCAGCGAAAACAATGCGGGAGCCAGCAGTTGTGAGTTATAATCTCTACCTGATTGGCATATGGTGTGTGTGCTATGGGTTGCCTTTGTTGGTGGGATAGCCATGGTCTGCCTGGACAGCGCACCCAGAGGAAGCTCTACAGAGACTCATAAACCATTTTGCACAAGCATGCAGGGGGTTCAGCCTCACCATCAGTTTTACGAAGACCAACATCCTGGGTCAGGACATCACCAGCACTCCATGTATCAGCTCCAGTGGCCACATGCTTGTTCTCACTTTGAAGGAGCTTCAACCTTGCAATCACTTTGGGTGCCCTTTTTAAAACTAGTGCTAAGTGAATGCCTAAAAGGAGCAACAGCTAAACAGGTTTAATTGGCTGCATGTAAATAATCAATAATTGAGGTTTTTTTAAAAAACAAAACAAAAACCAAACCCTAAATTTGTTATTCCTAGGTGTGGAGATGGGGAGGGGACAGGCGGTATATTTTAAAAACATGGCTTACTAACCTGGGGCTGGCTGACAGATTAGTTTATCCTGAGATTAAAAGTCCCCAAACTGACATAAGGCTCATGTTCAAGAAGTGAAAGAGGCTGACAGTGTGTTAAAACAGAACTGGCAATAGGTGGCATAGATGGGGCAGTGGGGCGGGGAGAGAGGGGTCAATCTCTTTCACCCTTGAGTAAGTTATGGTGTGACTAATGAGACTTCTGCTGGGTGGAGTTTGATGCAGAAAACACACACGACATATTTAAACTGGCTTAAGTCCAGTGGGTTTAACAGTCATCCTTTCTGCCCTGGTGAAACCTGAGAAGCATAACTGACTTTGTGTGTGTTGACAGTGGGAGTAAGACAGAGCTACAGATTCTCTGGAAGTGAATCACCACCCTCAAGAGGCAATACATCCTGGGCCAGCCCTGGGGACGGCCTGAGCTTGGCTGGACAATGCCCCATTTGCCCTAATGGAGTAATCTCTAATGCAGCTGGGATCTTCTTAAATTCCTTCTTGGTTCTGAGCCTTGTCAGCCTGCAACAACTCAGTTTGCTATTAGAGGGAGTGATGGGGCTCAGGTGAGACTTGGAATCGGGACTTCCAAGATTACAGTTCGTTCTCTCAACAGCCGCACTGCATTAATTCTCAAATGGAACTAAATTCACCACAGAGAGGTCTGACTCTGGAGCAAAGTTTCTTGTTATTCCCCCCCCCCCCTTGAACAAGCCAGAGTTGAAGGGGGAGAGAGAGAGAGAGGGCAGGACACCCAAATTCCTTTTTAAGAATGACACCTGTGCATTCCACATTAAGTCAAAAGAGGTTCCCCCCCACCCCACTGCGAACAAATCTTTAATCCTGCTGCAACACACAGAGTGGTGCATCTGGTTAACCCCCCAGTGCTCTCCAAGTGCTCTGGAGGCTGAAAGCTGAGAGGAAGTGGCAAAGGGGACGCTCTGCTCTTTGAAGGGTTGCAAATGTGGGATGGGATTAGTCAAATGCAGAGAAGAAATGGAAGGGGAAAGAAGATGGAATATATACACCTGTACAATCCCACTTCGTTCCCTCTGCAGATGTTCCTCACCAGGCATCCTCTTAGGAGATTATGCTTTTGGTTTTTTTAAAAAATAAATTGCTCCCTTGCCCCCCTTGAAAATGTTAGGTGGTGTGATTCTCAGCTAAATGGCAGCAGGTTTATACATGAAAATCAGCAGTGTTTAATATTTCCTTTAAAACAAAAACTGCTCCTGAAGCTGCAATCAGTCTTTTAAACCTGGTTTTGAAATTCTGATGGCTTTCCTTCTAAATGTGCACTATACTGCCTTTACATGAGACTAGAGGCTCAATTCATGTCATTTCCAGGTAGTGTCGGGAGACACCCTTGCCTGAAACCCTGGACAGCCACTGCCAAACAGTATAGGCAAAACTGAGCTGGATGGACCAATGGATTAGCTCAGCTTCCTATGTCCTCTGCCCCACTGCTTTCTGTTGCTTCCCTCCACCATGGTGCAAGCTCCCTTTCCTCTCACTCTCTCCTGCACAGATGTCTCTCTAACCCCTCCCCCCTCCCCCCAATGCAATGCTCATGACAAGGCTTCGCTGCCACAATGGCAATATAACATAGATGTCTGCTGAATTAAATGCGACTAGGGACTGATAGCAAAAGATAGGGCAGGATTAAGAAAATGGTAGAGATAATAACAACGTAGCTATCTCCTAGAATTTGACACACACCTGTGTAATAGATTACAAATCCCATGTTGCTGACGGAGGCGTCACTCCGGAAGGCCAAGAAGAGGTTATTGCTGCTGCTCTCAATCCTCTCTGGTAGCTGAGTGTCGTAGAAACTCCCAATTAGGGGGCTAAGCGAGCTGGGACCATCATAGATGTGCAAGAAATCATATCCTGGTTCCAAATTGAAACTGATGGAGAAGGTAGGAGGGGGGGGGGAAACACACCCATCAGTGTTAGATATATTACCATTACCACCACTGCGGCCAAGTATATTTCTCAGTTAGTTGCCCCTCTATTAAAATGACACTAGAATTAAGTGATAAACTAAAATGGAGTTGGGAAATATTTTTCTGTCACACACACACACACACACACACACACACACACCATATATCTCTCCATCATTTATGCAGGCAAGGGAATGGGATAATCAAAGTCCAAGGTCACATTCCAACCAGGCAAAGTACCAATGGAGGGCACAAAGCAGGGGCCAGGATAGGGTGTAGCTCAGAGTCCTGAGAAGCAAAGACAATGGGCTGCATTTGGCCCCTTGGCCTAGGTTCACACACCAAGCAAAACAGAAAATAATGACGGGCTTCAGCACAGCAAACCTTTATCATCATTTTCAGCCAGCAGCCATAAGATAAACATCATGAATAAAAATTCAAGCTCAAAATAGGGGAGAAGAAAACAACAGCAACTAAAAGTTGAAACTTAATTTCAGTTTTGCTTGAAATAGCATCAAATCCAAATATACCAATGACTGAAACATCACCATGGCAATTAACTACCAAGTCTGAAATAGCTTTTACTTGGATTCTTGAGTGTAGAGAGAAGCCCCATGGGTCACATAAGAGTTTGCGTCATACAAGAGGTAACTTAACTTTTTCTAAAAAAACAGAGAAATTGGAAGTGGGATAAAATAGCTCTTTGAAATTGGGAGCGTGACTCAAGATAGGGGAAAAAAGGGGGAACTGTATTAATGTGGAAGGAAGGTCTTCCAATGCAGAAGCTCCAGAAATACAAACTCATTGTGCCAATGGAACCCAATGGGATCTGCTGGCATGGCTTAAAAGTGAATGGTTGTGAAGGTTTCTCAGAGCCTGCAGAATGGAACGGTAGCCAGATAGGAGGTTCTATTATGGTCATGTTAAGATTTACAGCACGAGATAGGAAAAAAAAAATAAGAATTTGCCCATCAAATAGAATGTTTTGATTTTTAAAAATGCAGCCTCAGAATGTAAACACCAGCTTCAGAAAGGGCCTGAAGATCTGCTGGAACTGAGATGGAGTCTACAGTCATTGGCCCTCTATGTGGAGGCATATCGTGGGGAAGAGGAATAGGATTGTGCCTCCTGAACCACACCCCAATGTCATGCATCTGCCCTGCCCTGCTCCTTTGAGCTCCACATGTTTGGCAAAAGCTTAAAGGGGAGGCAGATAACCTTGCAAAGGATCCTCCACACAATATGGAACTCTAATCTGTGCAAGGCTGCAAATCATGCTGTGGAGCCTCCCTAGGTAGAGCCACCTCACCTTTCAGACTTTCGTCCCCCAATGCACCGAAGTCAAGGAGACGTGGAAGTCTGGAGATGAGGCCAGTGCCAAAGCCCTTCATCCCCCGCTTCATTACAGTGTTGGCCCTTCATGTGGCTACTTACATGAAAAGGGCTCTCACATTAAAACAACAATATACTGATACACAATAAAAGCAGCATGAAGGAAAAATACAAAGCATGCTTCCCTGGAATTCATTTGGAAGAGTGACAGGATACTGATTTAATAAACAATTTATAAATCCAATTCCATCTATCATCTATCTATCTATCTATCTATCTATCTATCTATCTATCTATCTATCTATCATCTATCTATCTATATGAATGTATTATGCACTGTTCTAGTTACAGGTAGGTAGCCGTGTTGGTCTGATGTAGTTGAAAAAAAATGTAAAAAAAAAATCCTTCCAGCAGCACCTTAGAGATCAACTAAGTTTGTCATTCGTATGAGCTTTCATGTGCATGCACACTTCTTCAGATATCTGAAGTGTTGTTGTCACTTGCCAGCAAAAAGGCAGCAGAAAAGGCCTCCTGGTGGATCTGTAAAGTGCTACTACTGCAAAGCATGGTCTAGTGCCTCCCACCCCATTGATCTCACTTCAGCAAATGAGGTGGTGAGGAGAGGAGAGAGAGGGAGCAAAGTAGCATTTTTAGGGCCTTAACAAATAGGGATAATACAAGCTGGGGTTTCAACTTTGGCTAATATGTTTATCACACTGGCAACACACTGGTTAATAAATACTCCAAGAAAAAGCAAAGCGTATCTGTGTAACAACTTTTACAACCCTTTGGTTACTTCCCATCTCCATTTCCAAGTTTGCAACAGCTGAAACTGAACTCAAAAGTTAGGCTGAGAAATGTTTTTGCCCAGAAAGATTTATCACTGTTGACAAAAATCTGCACCGTGACAATGAGGAATGTTCTCACCCAAAAAGATTTATCATTGTTGACAAAAGCTTCACCCTGCTAAAAGCAGAATTAAAATCTGGCCAATGTTACAAAAGCTCTTTGTCTGATCTCAGAGCATTGTCAGTGAGGAGGTTTTCTAACAGCTGAAGTTCCAGCAAATGCCTGCAGCCATTTTGGATGGTGGCTAAAAAAAAATCTCATAAGATCAAAGGCGTTCAGTTTTCAGTGTGGGTGTTGCAGAGGACACCCATCTTTGATTCATTTTAATGTTTTATCTACAAGAAGGTAAGAACAACCCCAAGTTTCATTCCAATTTTCCTCCTTGCTCAAATTTGCAAAAAATTAATAACAGGGGAAAAAAATCTATCTACAGTGGAACCTCAGTTTATGAACACCTCAGTTTACGAATTTTCGGTTTACGAACGCTGCGGACCCATCTGGAACGGATTAATTCACTTTCCATTACTTTCAATGGGAAAGTTCGCTTCAGTTTATGAACAGACTTCCGGAACCAATTACACCCATGTTTCGGGTTAAGTACGCTTCAGGTTGAGTACTGGAACGGATTAATCCACTTTCCATTACTTTCAATGGGAAAGTTCACTTCAGTTTATGAACGCTTCAGTTTAAGTACTCCGCGGACCGTCTGGAACAGATTAATCCACTTTCCATTACTTTCAATGGGAAAGTTCATTTCAGTTTATGAACAGACTTCCGGAACCAATTGTGTTCATAAACCGAGGTACCACTGTATCTAAGTGGGGAGAAGTTAGTGACTGAGAATATCATACTTGTAGCTAAGGGGCCTGTCAGAGGGCCTGGTATGGCTACTCTAGAGTAACGACTCCAGCATGGTCTTTTAAGGCTTTTATTAAGTGCTGATTATTTACAGTGTTCAGAGCAGTAAAAATGCATCCTTAAGGTGAGGTGTCAGAACTCCCGAATGGCGATTGGCGCGTTTTCTTCCAGCACCACAGCTTTGGCAGACCCAACCTCTTCCCCCTACGTTTGCGTCGCAATTCGGGAGTTGGGGGGATTGGCCTCCCCCCCGTGCGTCCAACTTCCTGTCCCACCTGCGGCCTGGGCTCCACAACCTTGCCTGAGCCTCGGACACCACTTCCTGACTCTCCGCTGGAGGCAGAGCTCTCCTTACTCTCTCCAGCGCTTGGGGATGGGCTGGAACTTAAGATGGGAGGGACTTCCCTGTATCCCTTGTCCCTCACATCCACCCCCCTCCCAGGCTCCTCTCCCCCCCTCCCTAGTGGCTCTCTGCTTGCTGGGGACGAGTGAAACCCTAAGAAGTCTGTGGCATCCGAGCCTGTGGGTGTAAAAATTTCCCCCCAATCCTGCGATCTTTCTCCTTCCCCCTGAGAAGACGGGAATCCCAAGAAGTCAGTGGCGTCAGAGCTGGTGGGAGTAAAAATGTTCTGCCAGTCCTCTCCTGCCTCTGACGTCGTCGACCTCGGTGAAACCCACACCTCTTCTTCCGTGTCCTCAAATTCCGCTTCCCATCTCCATGGAGAGCTGCTGCCTGCTATCCCTTCCTCCTGCCCCTCCCCCTCTCCCTCCCTTTCCATGTGCCAGGGCTTGGGCCTGTGGGGGAACAGGGCGTGGAACTCTTCCACTAAAAATTCCTCAGGTACTTCCGTGGCCGGTATCCACTCATTGTGGGACGGCGGAGTGTCCTCCCATGCTATCAGGTACTCCAGCCCTCTCACCCCTCTCCTTGAGTCTAAAATCTCAGTTGCCTCATTGAGCTGTCGGGCGTCTCCCGTTTCCCCCCCTCCCTCTGGAGGCTGATCGCTGTCCCTGAACCTGGTACTTTCCCTGTACGGCGACAGCAGTGATCTATGAAACACTGGGTGCACTCTCATGTCCTCCGGCAGTGCTAGCCTGAAGGCTACCGGGTTGACCTGTTGCGTGACCGTGAAGGGGCCCAGCCTCCTGGGTGCTAACTTTTTGCATCGCCCCCTGGTGGGAAGACCTTCCGAGGATAACCAAACCTTGTCCCCCACCCTGATGACCTCTCCCGGTCGCCTGTGGCGATCTGCCCCCTTCTTGTACGCTTCCTTGGCCCTCTCCAAGTGTTCTCTGAGCTGCTGGTGCACCGTCTCCAGGTCCTCTGCCCAATCCTCTGCCTGTGGGCCCTCCTCCTCCTCCTCCCCCTCCCTCTCTGGGAAAGATCTGAGGTCGCGCCCGTAGTTGGCCTTAAAGGGCGACACCCCTGTGGAGACGTGCACCGCATTGTTGTAGGCAAATTCTGCCAGTGGCAGGCGATCCACCCAGTCCGTTTGCCTCTGGCTGACGTAACATCTCAGGTACTGCTGCAGAATGGCGTTGACCCGCTCCGCCTGTCCATTGGTCTGCGGGTGCCGAGCCGTAGACAAACTGACCTCCACCTGCAGGAGGTTCATTAGCCGCCGCCAGAACCTGGAAACAAATTGGCGGCCACGATCCGAAATAACTCTTAAAGGCAATCCATGCAGTCTGAATACGTGGTCAACAAACAGTTTGGCCGTCTCTTCTGCCGAGACCGCCCTGGCACACGGTATAAAGTGGCACATTTTGGACATGAGGTCCACCACCACCAACACTGCGGTCTTGCCCCTGGACGACGGCAGGTCTGTGATGAAGTCCATGGACACTACTTCCCACGGCCTGTGCGGTGTGGCTAATGGCTCCAGCAAACCTGCTGGTGGCGCTCTGACCACCTTTGCTCGCTGGCAGGTGTCACATCCCCTTACATAATCCCGAACATCCTCCCGCACCCCTGGCCACCAGAAGTGTCTCATGACTAGGTGAGTGGTTTTGTCCCTTCCGAAATGACCCGCCGTTGGGTTGTCGTGCATCTGCTTGAGGGCCTTACCTCTCAGCTGTTTGGTTGGCAGGTACAGGGCTCCCCTGTAAAAAAGCAAACCCCTCCTTTCCTCAAAGTCTTTGGCCTGCTCCCTCCCCCCTCTCAGTTCTCTGAAGATGCGGGTGGCAAATTCGTCAGCTGCTGTCAGTGCTGTGAGTTCTGCCTCGCTCACCACTGCTGCTCCGCATGACCATGCTGATGGGGGGAAAATGTGCCTGGGCGCTGGTGGCAACTCCTCCTCCATGTACTCTGGCTTGCGGGAGAGGGCATCCGCCCTGACATTCTGCTCCCCCGGGATGTAGTGGATGGAGAAGTTGAAGTTCGAGAAGAACTCTGCCCACCGTATTTGCCGCTGGTTGAGCACCCTGGCAGTTCTCCAGAACTCCAGGTTCTTGTGGTCTGTGCACACCTGGATGGGGTGCTTGGCGCCCACCAGGAAGTGTCGCCAGTGCTGGAACGCAGCGTGGATCGCGAGAAGTTCTCTATCAAACACTGTGTAGTTGCGTTCTGGCTGGGTCAGCTTCCTGGAGAAGAAGGCACAGGGTCTCCACTCTCTGTTGGCGTCCAGTTGCAACAGAATCGCTCCCAGAGCCTTGTCCGAAGCATCTGTCTCCAGGCGTAGGGGCGCATCCTGCACCACGTGGAACAGGTGCTGGTCTGAAGCGAATACCCTCTTGAGGCTTTCGAACGCTGCTTGCGCCTCTGGTGTCCACCGGAACTTCTGCTTGCCTCTCAGGCAGTCGGTGATAGGAGCCGTGACACGAGAGAAGTTCTTGATGAACTTCCTGTAGAAGTTGGCGAAGCCTAGTAGGCGTTGGGCATCTTTGCGCGTCCTGGGGCTGTGCCAGTCCAGGATGGCCTGCACCTTGTCCTTGTCCATCGCCAGCCCCTTGTCTGACAGCTTGTAGCCCAGGAAGTCCACCTCTTTGGTGTGAAACTTGCACTTCTCCAGCTTCACATACAGGTGGTTGTTCTTCAGGCGCTGCAACACCTCCCTGACATCCTTCACATGCTGCACTGGGTCATTGGAATAGATAAGGATGTCATCTAGGAAGACCAAGCAGTTCTTGAAGAGGAGGGACCCCAGGACGTGGTGCATGAAGGCCTGGAAGCATGCTGAGCCCCCTTGCAACCCGAAGGGCATCACCAGATATTCAAAAGAGCCCAGAGGCGTGAACATCGTGGTTTTCCATTCATCGCCCTCCCGGATCCTGATCAAGTTGTACGCCCCTCTTAGGTCTAGCTTGGTGAAAATCTTGCCCCTGCGTGCCGC
Source organism: Zootoca vivipara (assembly GCF_963506605.1). NCBI lineage: Eukaryota > Metazoa > Chordata > Lepidosauria > Squamata > Lacertidae > Zootoca > Zootoca vivipara. The sequence continues at coordinate 40,106,915 of NC_083281.1, read as the reverse complement.
TGTCAGGAGATCATCCACTCTGGGCATGGGGAAAGCCACTGGCTCTGTCACTGAATTCAGTCGTCTAAAATCCACCACAAGACGGCGCTGTTGCGTGTCTTTCTTGTCCACCCAGAAGACCGGGCTGCCCCCTGCTGCCTTGCTTTCTCTGATGAACCCCCGCTTGAGGTTCTTGTCGATGAAAGCGCGCAGATCCTCCAGTTCCTGATCTGACATGGCGTACAGCTTGGCTGGGGGTATCGTTGCCCCTGGCACCAGGTTGATCTGGCAGTCAAAAGGCCTGTGTGGGGGTAGGTGGTCGGACTCCGCTTCGCTGAAGACCTCCTGCAGGTCCCAGTACGGCTTGGGTATCGCCTCACCCCCTTTGACATGCATGGTGGCCACCGTGGCTATCGGAGGCCCCTCCCCTGGTTGGTGCTGCATGCAATGTTCCAGACAAAAGTCCGACCCAAACGTGATGCATCTCTGGTGCCAACTTATGGAGGGGTCGTGGCGCGCCAGCCAGCTCATTCCCAAAACGATGGGGGGGTCTGAGATGGTTGTGACGTTGAAAGCCAGTGTCTCTGAGTGCCTTCCCACCGTCATTCTCATGGGGGGGGTTTGATGAGTGATGGCCCCTCCCAGCAACTCTCTGCCATCAATGGTGGCCACGTGCAGGGGAAAGTCCAGCTGCAGAAGCTGGATCTGGTGCTCTTCTGCAAAGTTTCTCGAGAAGAAGTTAGCTGAGGCACCACTGTCAATTAAGGCGAGGACTGTCAAGGGATAGCCATTTGGGAGCGTTAGCGTGACTTCTAGAACCACTCCTGCTCTGGGAGGGGTGGGCTGGCTCTGCTCCTCTCTGTGCGGGTGGGCGGGCTGGGGCTGTTGTCTGCTGACTGTGCCTGGCTGCTGCCCCTTGTCTCCTGCAGCCAGGCTGTCTCGTTTCCCTGTTGTGGTGCTGCGTCAGCGGGGGAAGGTACAACCGTTCCCGCCTTTCCTTGCCACTCTCTGCGATGAGGGCAGTCTCTGACGCGATGCCGGGGGGAGTTGCAGAGAAAGCAATTCCCGCCTCTTCCCTCCTTGCGTCTTGGTGCCGCCGGGGTTTGAAAAGCCCCCGCGCGCGCTCCCCCGATCTCCATCGGTTCCGGCTCTGGGCTTGGTCTGGGCGGGTCTGGGGGCGGTCCCTGGGGTGGGGTTTGGTGATGTGGTCTGTCCTGGGAGCGTGGGAACCAAGGTTTTGCTGCGCGCGTCGCTTGTTTGTCATACCATCTGGATTCCTGTCTCACCCCCACCGCTAGCGCCGCTTTGCTTAACTGATCCATAGTCTGCGGTCTAGGACCTCTTGCCAGCTCATCCTTAACGTCTGCGTGCAAACCCAGGTAGAAGGCTGATTTCACTGGCTCACTTTGCAGATCCCACCCCAGTTTGTGCACCAGCATGGTGAATCTCGCCCAGTAGTCCCTAACTGTCGATTTTCCTTGTGTTAAGTTATGAAGCTCCTGTTTAGTGGCCTCCATTTCACTGTCGCTAGCGTACATTATTTTTAAGGCTTCTAGAAATAATTTTGCGTTCTTCATGCAAGGATTTTTTTGCGCGATGAGCGGTCTTACCCATTCCCGGGCGGCCCCCGTCAAATGCTCTATGATAAAGGAGACTCTGTGCGCGTCATCTGGGAATTCTGCTGCATGCAATTCCAGCGCATAATTTATTTCTGTCTCGAATCCTAGGTACTCCCTAGGGTCGCCGCTGAACTTGGTGACTAGGCTCTGTCCCCTTCTCACTTGGACTAGCTGCGGCTGGGGCGCCCCCCCACCTCTAGCGGCTTTCTCCTCTTCCAACTTTTTCTGCAGGTCCAATACCATCACCCTTAGCTGTTTCTCAGTCTCCTCTTTTGTCCTCACCTGGTCCACCAGCTTGTTCAGCTCCTCCTGCGCCCCTCGCGCTTCCTCCTGAGCGGCATGCAATTGCTGCTGTGCGTGCGCTGTGAGGTTCTGCAGCTCCTGCTTCGCTGCTTCGGCCTCCAGCCTCCAATGCTCAGCCTCTTGAGCGCTCATCGCTGCACTCCAAAGTAGCCAAAAAAAAGATTCGGAAGTTGCTGTCAGAGGGCCTGGTATGGCTACTCTAGAGTAACGACTCCAGCATGGTCTTTTAAGGCTTTTATTAAGTGCTGATTATTTACAGTGTTCAGAGCAGTAAAAATGCATCCTTAAGGTGAGGTGTCAGAACTCCCGAATGGCGATTGGCGCGTTTTCTTCCAGCACCACAGCTTTGGCAGACCCAACCTCTTCCCCCTACGTTTGCGTTGCAATTCGGGAGTTGGGGGGATTGGCCTCCCCCCCGTGCGTCCAACTTCCTGTCCCACCTGCGGCCTGGGCTCCACAACCTTGCCTGAGCCTCGGACACCACTTCCTGACTCTCCGCTGGAGGCAGAGCTCTCCTTACTCTCTCCAGCGCTTGGGGATGGGCTGGAACTTAAGATGGGAGGGACTTCCCTGTATCCCTTGTCCCTCACAGGGCCAATGCAGCAATGCAGATGTCCAATTGTTGTAAGGAGGACTGCTGATGTCTTGCAATAAATGTGAAGTGTGTTACGGAAGTCATTCCTTTCAAAAATTATTTTGGAATTGGTTCATGTACAGTTTTCAACCTGTATCTTTCCCTCCCTACACAGGTAAGAGATGCACATGAGCACATAGATTAAAACCACCACACATAACAGATTCCTGATGTGAGCATAGAATCACATCAAGATTCCTTTACGTCTGATGTGTTCCTCAATCTGCATATGCACTCATGCACACCTAAAAAAGAAAAGGAAATATGCACATTGAAAAATATGTCAAACTGAATTCGCACTATGGTCAGAACCAAGCCTGGAAATTGAATACAAAATCACGTAAGATCACTAAATCACTGGTGGTGCCCCAGGCACTTCAGAACTCTAAAACTCTGCCTCCAGGATAAAAGAGAAGATACATTGTAATTAGCACACAGGGGGTTGCTCCATTTTCTTCTTCTTCATTTTTCCAATCTTAAAATCAGTTTGCCAAATTTTCAAATATGTTTGCATGAAATTCTTATTTCCACGTGTATTTCTCCTGATATATGTGGCTTTTCTTGTACTTAATTTTGCCAAGTCTTTGCATATTTGCAAGCAATTTCCCTCTCCTGTAATGCATTTTTTTGGGGGTAAATTGTTTTCTGCTAATATTCAGATTTTGTGAACGCTTTCTCCTCATATACACTAGAGAGCTGCACCACACAGTTTGGTGAAGTGTGAATTTCAAAGCATAGCAGCAAACTGAAGAAGGCACTTCCCTCCCATCCTTACCTGGTAAGAAAGAGAAACTGGGAGAACTTACGTGTGAAATACCAAGGCAATGACATAATCAGGAGAGACAGTCAGCTTCCAGTCACACTCCTTTCCTGGGGGGTAAGGCTCTGGGTAGTTTGGTGACAAGATCACTCCTGAAGGCCCAGTCAGGATCCCACCACAGGGAGCTATAAGAGAAGGCATACATGAGGCCTAACTTTCAGAGCCTCTTTCTCATGTACACATGCAAGGCATCTGTTTCGGGTACTGGAAAAACTTAGGAGCAGTCTAAGGACCTGAGTAGGGACACAGGTGGCACTGTGGTCTAAACCACTGAGCCTCTCGGGCTTGCCGATCAGGAGGTCAGTGGTTCGAATCCCCATGACGGGGTGAGCTCCCATTGTTCGGTCCCAGCTCCTGCCAACATAGCAGTTCGAAAGCATGCAAAAAGTGCAAGTAGATAAATAGGTACCACTCCGGCGGGAAGGTAAATGGCGTTTCCGTGCGCTGCTCTGGTTTCGCCAGAAGCAGCTTAGTCATGCTGGCCACATGACCCGGAAAAACTATCTGCGGACAAACGGCGGCTCCCTCGGCCTGTAAAGCGAAATGAGCGCCGCAACCCCAGAGTCATTCGCGACTGGACTTAACTGTCAGGGGTCCTTTACCTTTACCTTTTTAAGGACCTGAGTATTACCTAGCAACTTTAGGAGTGGCTTCGTCCTCTACAACCCCTGAATCTTCCTAGGTTTGCTGCTAATGACATTTCCCCCTCCAACAACATGCTCCTCTGGATGACTTGAAATAATTTCCAACCAGCCAGGCTCAAAACACAGAAAAAAACAGAGTTCAGTTAAGGTTTTGTGGGGTGAGATGGTCTCGGCAAGAGGGATTTTCATAGGAAGGGTTACGTGGCCCTTCTCCCTGCTGACAGCTCTTTTCCTTATAAGACAGAGATGGGCCCAGCAGATGTTGACAGACGCCAACTCCCATGACAACATCTGGAGGTTCCATGGTCCTGAACCCAGCCACAAGGCATTTCCATGCCTTTTGGAGCTCGTTTACCAAAATAATGTATAGTTTCACCTTTCCAAAACAGTACAAAGCAGTGGTTTATCTGGCTACGATTGGTTGGGTTGGGTATCAAATTATCAAGTCAGCCACTCAAAAAGGAATGAAACCCATAAGCTGCCCTCCAGTGAAAACAGAGAAAGAAAGAAAAGAAACAGAAAACTCCTGACCTTCTTTTAAAATTAGTTTTAGAATGAAAGGATATTAATTATCTTCCCTTGCTTTGGATTATATTTTATAAATACAAATTAAGTACAAGAGGATGACACAGACAGCTAACATTTAATTAGGCCATTAATTGAACATTTATTGCTTCGGTGTACTTGGCATGACAATTTTAATATAGCGTGGACCCGTGTGTGCATGCATTTAACTTTTGGCTGCCTTGGGGTGGGGACGGGGAGGCAGGTTTTGTGGAAAAAAGAGGGGTAACACCGCTCTTCCCTCTTTCACTGTTCCAAAAGTCAGTGAATTTGGGTGGTGTCGAATTCAGCCAAACTGCTCCCACCAATCCCCCCCCCCCCGAGAATGCCCCTGAATGATGCCACCTCACAACACAGCATCATACTGGGCCATTCTGGTGAAGAAAATAGTGGTTGGCAGCTGACAAGAGCACTTTTGCTTTTCATCTCTTCCCCCCCCCCAACATTCACTCCCTCCAATCACTGAAATGCTCCCCCTCCCCCAACTACAATCTTCTCTTTGCAACACAAAATTCTGGAAGATGAGAGGGAATTGCAGCTTCAGCACTGCCAGTGTTACTGGGTCCTCTTCCTCCCAACTCATTTGACTTGCCAGTTCAAAGGGGAAAGACCTCTGTGAAAAATCTTTTTTAAAAAATAAAATAAAAATCATACCAAACTGTATCACAAAAGTAAATATAAATATAGATTATCCTCCTCCCCCCACGAACCGTATTTCAAGATTCAGATTATATTTATTTAAACCACAATATATCTACAGGTAGGATTAAGAATATTCTATTTCACATAATAATCTGCTACAATGTACAGAAATAATAATTCATGTATTCATTTATTATTACTAATACTGCACTAGATTGAAAGATCACTTCACTGGCAGCTCTGGCCCTGCTCCACACTAAGTTCTCATGAAGTAGTGAAGCAATCCAGACTGGACTAAACACTTCCTTTTCCTGCTGTTTCTACTGTGACTGTCTCTAGTTGCTGGGGAACTTTAGAGGGAGCCAAGTTGAAGCCTCTACCTATGCAGGTGGGGGGGTCAGGTTGCCAGAAAAACCTGTTCTCAATCTGCACGCAGCTGATCTTGGTATCCCCCTGCAGGGCGTAACCAGGATCACACTGGAAAACGATGGAGTCCCCTGCCTCCTTGCTGTCGCCACTGCGGCTCCCGTTCTGTGGGACGCCCGGGTCATTGCAGGAGGTGGCAGTGGACACTGAAAACAAGAAGAGAAAAAGTGAGTGAACTAAAGCAAGTGTTTCTCATATATTAACCAGTTCTCAATGATTCCACAGTTCAAACCACGGGTGGACTGGAGGGAGGATAGAGGGGTGTGCAAGTGTGTGTGGAAGCAAGGCTACTGTTGATGGGCAAAATTCACATTTGTTGCCCTGCTCTCTTTTGCTTTGGGCGCCATCCAACACTAGCATGCAGCCCTTGATCTGAAAAAGGTTTCCCACCCATGGCTAAGTCAGCTACTGTGGACTGGAGGTGCTCTCTGCAGGCAGCAAAGGGAGAAGGACCATCAGAAAAAGAGCACATGTGATTGTCAGGCAGTATTAATCCTCTGGATTGGCCTGGACCAGCATATACCAGGGACACAGGCTTCTATTCTTGCCTAGTTAACAGAGCAGGGGCTTCCACTCGCCACATCTTTCCCTGGTTCTGTTTCCAGTCTAGTCCAGATGTGGGGGATCCTGAGCTGTGGAGAACATGACTCTCCTTTCAGGTACCTCCACCCATAGCCTGACATTGTTGAACAGCGCATCTCAGACACAGAACGTGTCACTTATGTCATTCAAGGGAAGTTCCTAGAGTGCATACCAGTCTTATATTTATACTAGTGTAATTCAGCCCGTTGAGTAAACGGGCGCTAGAACATCCTGGGGTTCGGAGAAGCGCTTGCACAGCGCTTCTCCGAACCCCAGGACCTGTCCTTGTTGTCGGTGGCAGGGGGACAGGAACGAAGGAGGAGAAAGCAGCCCTTTCTCCTCCTTCCTTCCTCTCCCCCAGCCGCTGATAGGAAGGAGACATCCCGAGGTTCGGAGATGCGCTTGCACAGCGCTTCTCTGAACCCCGGGACCTGTCCTTGCTGGACGCACACACGTGCGCTCTCTCTCTCCCCCCCCCTGCCGTCAATGCTCAGTCCGGCTGGGAGCAGCGGTTGGCGGCCGCAGGAAAATGGTAGGTGGAGGGGGGAGAAAGAGCGTGTGTGTGCACGCATGCAGTCTCTGCATCCAATCCCTGTGTCCATGGGGCACATGCGCAGTAGCGCGGACACAGGGACACAGGGAATCTGGACGCAGAGACACTTGCACTTTATTATATAGGATTGCCTGGCACTTTCCAGACTTGGAAGGATGAGGCTGCAAGATTTTCCTGCATCCTGCTCAATGGAAGAAAAGTGTGGTGCAAGATACACTATGTCCACACTCCTAGTCCAACACTCTAACCTCTCCACCACACTGGCTCCCTTTGTCACCATAGTTAGCGCTCACTATGCTACACCAGCATTCCTACACTTCAGAAGTTCTGCAGAAGTTTGCCTCCTGCTGGTTGAGGACAACAATGCCAGGCCATCTGTGCTACATGGTCCCCTTTGGTGTTCCCATTCCACAACACTGCCTGAAACTTCTTGCCTGTGTGCAGACAGCCTTTCCTCCCAGCCTAGATGATCTCTTTTTGGTTTCTCAGTGGCAATGAAGTACACTCTACACATGCTTAGATGCGCTGTCACTGTTTCAGTGTAGGGCATAAAGCCTGGCATTGACAACAGGTTTTGGTGACTCTGCACATCCTCACGTCAAACTCTGGTGTGCACGTGTGCATGTGAGCTTGCACAGGGACGCATGCTCAAGCACACAATATCACTCGTTTCACAGATGACATCTGCTTCTGCAGCTGGGAAAAAGCTGCAGGGGATGACAAGTTCAAGTGTGCTCCGTGGAGTTCAGCCTGATGTACATTTGCACTCGTTCATGTTTACTTAATAAGCCTGGGCATCTGCTAATCCTACATGGCATTTTGTTACAATCTTATGTCAACCATATGCTCTCAAATAAACTGTACTGCAAAAAGATGCTCCTACTAAGTGATGGAGAGGAATTTTGCCGCCAGCTTTCAGAGGTAGTCATGGGCCTGACCTTTTTATGGAAGGAACTTGGGAAATCTGATGTTATGTTAAGTGAAAACTCACTCTTGTTCTTTCCAGGGCCCAAGGCTTTAAAAACAGACAGAATATCTCTTAATTGGAGGGGGTGCTGAAAGCAGCTAGCAGCCCCTTGAAAAGAGGGACTCCAAAGTACGCTTATTAAAAATAAAACAAAGCAATGGCTTTGGTTGGGGGAACACTGGGGGTCCCCAGGTGCTTCTCAGGGGTTACTCAAATAAGATCATTCAATGCCTTATACAGACTGCTGACGATTTGCTGCAATGCGGAGGAAAAGTTCTGAGGGTTTAGAAAGCATTTATGACACACTTTGGCTGATCTTGGGGCCCAAGAGGCATAGCTGGGGAGCCATGCACCCTTGGGTGTGCACCAAATAAACTCAGAATCCACTCCTGTGCAAATGTGTTTGCTTGGTTTGTAACACATTTTCTCAGGATGGAATTTTCATTGTGGAAATGAGCTTTCAAAACCATCTTAGAGGTTTCTTATTTTTTCATACTAGTTTGCAGTCCTGAAATAACACCACAGCATAGTATATCCAGATTTAGCTTCCTGGTGACATTACTGAGGGCAACTGAAGCCCTTGTGTTGCCCTCACATCAGATGGGAAGAAGGGAACACATTCCCTTTTCTGAAGCAGCTAGGTCAACATCCCCTATCTTGCCATGCTGCTCAAGAGTTGCACCTGGTCAGTTAAAGGATCAGTGTCTTTTTATGCTGATGTTTGATTCTTTGTGTTCAAGGGGGTTATTTGGGGGACACACCTTGGGACATTCCTGATCCTCTGATGGGTCTGAGGTCCATTCTTTGGAGTGTAGTGACAAAGGGATTATGAAGAAGGAGTGCAGAGTATGGTCCAGAAGGACCAATTCAAGGAGGGCTACTAGTGAGCTGCTAGTGCTCAAGATTCTGCACCTAAGGACACCTGGTCTAAATCCCATGACAGGATGAGGAAAGGAGCTTCCATCTGATTCTTGCCCTCCTCACACTCTCAAATTATTAGTACTGTTTATCAGACCTACCCGAAAATTGAATGGCAAAGCCCTGCTTGCTGGTGAAAAAGTCTGTGTTGAACTGGAGGACCACGGAGTTGAAGGTGCTGTGGACGTCGCTGGGCAGAGTGGAGCCGCTGACTTCCTTCAGGAGAATCCCTTTCTCCACAGGGCCGTCCCAGATCCTCAGAACATCATGGAACTCCTCTGTGTGGAAAACCATGAAATGGAGGCTGCCATGCAAGGTGAGAGGTGGAGGAGAGAACAGATACAATAAGGCTATATCTGAGCTATAGACTCGTTGTAAGTTTCAAAACTGTTAACTACCTTGGCTCCCCCAAAGAGCCGTGGGAACTCTAAGGAGATAGGAAAAGCCTGCCGAGTCAAGCCAGTGGCCCATCCAGTATCCTGCTCTCACAGTGGTCAACTCTAGTCTGATGAGAATGCCCCCCCAAACTTGGTTACATATCTCCTCCCGTCCCTTCACTGCACAATTGTCCTCAGGATTCCTAGGTTGTGGGGGAGGAATCGGCATTAAACAAGTTACTAGGGTGGAAAAATAATATGAGATTGCTGGTTAAAAGGAACATGAGGAGGAGCACAGTTCACGGTGACAGGAAATTGGGTATTTGCTACGAACAAAGAGGGATAACTGGACAGCCACAAACAGATTCAATTCAAGATAAGCTCATTGCAGAAAGCAGAAAAGAACAGGGAGAAAAGGAGATGCCTTTTCCAAATGTCTCTGCGCACTTCAAGCCAAGTTTAACTTCCACTTCTGTTTTCTTTATTATTGGCGTTCTTTTCCACCCTGTTAGGCGGCGGCCGCAGCGGCACGACGCTTTCAATATTTTAATTCCATCTTCGAGATAATGGGTACTGTGGCAATGCATTATACATGTCAGACAACTGCATGGTTATTAACTGACTGCTTTTTCAGGTGGCCCAAACCTCTCTGACTTTTTATTGAATATGCTTGTTATATTTGTATTTTTGCCAACGTTTGTACTCGAGATGCAACAAAACGTTGAGGAAAAGCTGTGAAGGAAGATGCGAGGCTTTGAAGAAGGTCCCATCACTATTGTTTGGCATTCCTCTGAAACATCTTAAAAGCAAGAACCCTATCCTTCCTCCCGCTGAGGGAACTTACAAGAATATGAATGGCAGGTGGGATGGGATTATGCAGCAGAGCCCACTTGATGAGACCCTCCTCTGAAACCAGATGCACACAGATCTATGGGTGAGGCAAGAGATCCAGGGACTGAAAATTATAGGCTGATTGCTTTGATTAACGTAGGTGTAAAATACTAGCAGTGATTGTGGTTAATAGTAATGTTACAGTAGTATATTGGGATCAGGGTTTTTTATTCAGCATAGACAGGGAGCTGATCATTTTCATCACCCAAAGGGTGCACAGAGCTGCTTAACCCCATTTGAAACCCCTGCTGTTCATTTGTTGAAGCTCCCCCCCCTCCTTCCCCTTTCTGGTCCCAAGGAGGTGACCCCATGGCAAAGCAGCACCACGGAGAGCTCCCAATAGGGCAACTACACCTGTGGAGGGCTGGACGTGAAGTGAGGTCTTTTGAATTTAGGTCTCCAGTAAACTCTAAAAGGGCCATCCCTCTGGCCTGAAGACAAGCACTTCTCCACATGCCCCCACATCTGGTGCACTCCCATGTGCTGTTGGTCTAGCAAAGTGAGAGCAATGTGAGAGACCCTCAGTTCCTCTGGTCCAGGGAAAGGTGCCTGTGAGGGTTTGGGCTCTATGGGCCCTTCCACTGTGGCACCCTGGTTTAGTGTCATGACACACACACCCTGCCCCCACCAGCTAGGTTCTAATATTAGAAGTAAGCCTACCTGTCAACTCTCAGACTAAAAAATCTGGGATCAGCAGCGGCGCGGCACTGGAAGTTGCTTCTACGCATGTCCAGACATGTGTAGAAGTGACTTCCAGTGCTGCCGCTGCCCGATTTCCGGTGCCCAGACATGGGCAGAGTGGCACCAGAAGTCGCTTCTACGCATGTCTGGACATGCATAGAAGTGACTTCCGGTGCCGCTCTGCCCGATTTTTGAAAATCCAGGGGAATTACGGGATATTTCGCCATTTGGGACAACAGCAGGAAACAGCATTAAAAACGGGGGTTTCCCGCACAAAAAAACAGGAGACTTGGCAGGTATGGAAATAAGTGTAGACTGGGGAAAAGTTGCGTGGAAGGGGAGAAACTGCAGAGGAAATGAGGCGAGTGCAGACAAGAAAGGATTCAGCATTCTTTGCTCAAACCTCTTTTTGGTATTTTGAATTCCTGTTTGGGGCACTCAAAGACTTCCTTTTGCCAGTAGCGCCTAGGCCAGAATCACAATTTAGAGTCTGTTCAGCCTCTGGCCTGCAGACACTGCAGTTGGGAACATAGATCTTTCTAGAAGTAATCCTTGCTATGAACTCTGCAGAATATATAAAACTGATTGGTGCCTGGATGGAAGGACTCTTTTCAGAGTAGACGTACCGAAATTAATGACTATGACTTAGGTCTATTAATTTCAGTGGGTTCTCTCTGAATAAAACTTAGTTGAATGCCACCCATCATGATAACCAGTTTTTTTGCGGGGTTGGGAATCTGGTACCTTTTTCTTTTCTTTCCCCAGTCCCTATTACAACAACAGGCACATAGATGAAACTAACCTCAAAAGAATCAATAAGTATGGCATTAACTCTCTGCCTCTATGATTAAAGCTAGCCCACCCGCCACTGATTAATCAACTAGATTTTCTAGAAACAAAATAGTTGATTAATTTACTGATTATGAAGCTTGAGGTCCTATTTTTTAACCTTCTGCCTATGCAAAATAGTAAACATTGCAAAATAAATTATGTAAAGTAAGAGAAATCATGCAAATATTGTCAATTTGCATAATTCACACACATTGCACAACCTAGCCACTCTTGCCAGAGATTTTGGGTTATTTTGGCACAGGCTTTTTCATCTATTTATTTATGTTTAATTGCAGAGCACAAACAGGTCTACACAGGGGCACCTGTTCCCTGCATATAGCATGATGTGATTTAGATGACGAGGGGACATGGGGAGTTGAGTGGGTTGCCCTATCTCACATCATGAGCCTGTTCTAGAGAAGTGGGAATCTAGTCTATTCCAGCTCTAATAAATAAAAGCCATGTTCCTGAATCGAGCTAAAGATCCATCTAGTCCAGCATCCTATTCTCACAGTGGCCAACCAGATGCCCATGGGATGCCCAAAAGCAGCACAACCCTCTCCCTGTTTATGATGCCCAGCAACTGGTATTCAAAGGCATGACACCTCCAACAGGGGAGTAAGAACATAGCCACTGTGGCTGGTAGCCACTGATTGTCTCCTTCTCCTCCATGTATACATCTAATCCTCTTTTAAAGCCACCCTTTGATGGTGGTCATCAATGCCTTTTATGGGAGCAGAATTCGGTGTGAAGAAGCGCTTTTCTTCCATGAACTCACCCTATTGTGCAACCAGCTTCTGCTTCAATAGTCCAGATACAGTTGAGGTTGTGGTCATAGGGTGTTGGGTAGCCTGGAGACAGGATCCTTCCCGAAGGCTCATCTTTGATACTGCCCCCACACTCCGCTGAAAAATACCAACACGCCATTTAGCAAAGGGGTTCCATTGCTGCTCTGCATGCCAGTTGCTTAGTAGTATTTGGCAGCTTTCTCCCCTGTATAACCCTTTGAGTTCAAGAGGCAAGAAATCATAGTAACTGCATATAGTACGCAGGCAAAAATACAAGGGAGGTGATAACAGAGAACAGGGGCGCCAACTATAGGGGGGAGAAGGGGCTTCAGCCCCCTCAATATTTGTGGGTAGAGGGCTGAGCCCCCCATATTGAAGGGGCCACCATCCTCTGCCCCCACTTCATGTGGAGGGTGAAGATCGCCTTCTGTGCATTCCATCCACCACTGGGCAAGCGCTTGCATGCTGGGCGAGGGCGGGACGCACAAAGGGGTGCATGATATTGTGTGCATGATGTCACGTCACCGGGCCCCTGAATGTGTGTGTGGGGGGGGGAGGCAAGTCGGCACCCCACTAGACAAGCATGTAAAAGAGAGATTCCACAAGGTATGTGAATATTTCTAATTCACGAGCATTTTGCCCATCTTCAACCATAGGTCTGTTCCATCCCATTTCCACAAAAATTGGCATTTATAAATTTGCTCTAAGCAACAGGCCAGCCTTCACCAACCTGATGTCCTACAGATGTTTCGGACTACAATTCCCATCCCTTGCTGCGCTGGTTGAAGCTGATGGGAGTTGCAGTTTGAAACATCTAGATGGCATCAGATTTCCAAAGACTTCAGTAGTAACTGTACAGGGGACAATGATAAGGAAGGCAAGCCTCACATTTGCCTTCCTCTCTACTCTTGAGATTGGCAGGTTTTTCAGCATGGGTGGTTCTTGACTTGTCTTGGGTGTCTGGGCATGCTCTGTAGGTGATCCTGCCTGGAATTGATGCTATGATCAAAGAAGGTTCAGTCTTCCCCCCCCCCTCCTGATTTATGAAACTGGCCATATGTTCTAATGCAGCCCATTGGGGGAGGGCCATAGCTCATCTGCCTTGCACCCAAAAGGTCCAAGGTTCCATCCCCAGCATATCCAGCATTATTGGTGAGAGACTCCTGCCCAAAACCTTGGCTAGCCTCTACCAGTCAGTGTGGACAATGTTACAATGGGTAGACTAATGGTCTGACTCCACATAAGGCAGCTTCCTATGCTCCTGTCGGAATTGGAGCTACCGTGAAAGTTCATAACCAAAGGTTTGGATAGAGAACAGCATCTTAGTAAGAGGGGCAAAAGGTTTCACAAAAGTCCCCCAAATGCCTACCTCTTTCATGCAAGCTCAGGGTGTCTTCTCCGTGATGCAGCAGCATCCATTTATCCCCCACCCCCTGTCAAACAGGTCTCTCTTTTTTTAGCAACAAGTTATATTCTCACATAGCCTGTCGGCTTCAAACGTTATGAGGCCACTGAAGGCAAATTAAGCTAATTCAAATTCGGAGCGAGGACAACCTTCTAAAGAGAAGGGCTGCAGCTTAGTGGCAGAGCACATGCTTTGCATCTAAAAGTTCTGAGATTCAGTCCTGAGTGTCCCCAGCTAGTGCTGGGGAAGATTCCTGCTTGAAACCCTTGTGAGCTACTGCTAATCATTGTTCACAGTACAGAACTAGATAGGCAAGTGGTCTGATGGCAGAAGGCAGATTTCTACGTAGCCTTTATTTATTTATCTTTTAAAAAACAAAACAAAACCACCCTCTCAAACTATGAATTATCTTTTGTCTTCCATTGAACCAGTTAGGCAAATCTGAAGCACAAGGTGATTGCAGCACTTGTCCCAAGGGAAGGAAGGACTGAGCTAGTCCTTCCTTCCCTTGCATGTCAGATACCATGGTGGATGGAGACTGAAGCTGCACTTTTGTCCAATTTTTAATCTGCTCACCAATACAAAAAATCACTTGAGAAAGTTTATGCAAAAAGTGGCCCTCTGTGGCTCACAATGGAAACCTTCCAAAGGGGGTTGGACTAGATGACCCTTGTGGTTCCTTCCAAAGCTACAGTTCTATGATTCTATGAAGAAACAACCCCCAAACTGTTAACAGCTAGGTCCAATGAACAAGCTAGTGTCCTCTAAACAGATGAAGAAATAAACTTCATTCAAATTCAGCAATGATACTGCTAATCAACACGTACACAAATGAATGGACACTAATTCCTCTCCTGTGTGGCTGGAAACCAAAAGGACAGATTTTCTTATGTGGACAGATGTAGCCAAACTATTAAAACAAGATATTGAAACAAGTGGAGGGCTTGATTTATATCCTCATTGTATACTCAAGGAGACAAACAGCCCCGCTCCTATTGATTGGCTAGTTAACCTGAAGGTTATTGGAAAATGGCTGGTGCAAAACCTGAAATGGAAACAGCAGCAATTAAAGCTACTGCCAGCATTTAAAACTGAACTGGATGAAGCACAAGTGAGTAAATCTTCCGGAACAGCCCTTCCATTGATTGGTTCCCACTATTAGAGCTGGTGCTCAGCTCCTATTGCGCTTGGCTCATTCAGAGCTGATTTCAGACTGAGCATCAGAGCAGCACTCACATCCAGACTTAGAAATGTTGTTCTGCAGTTCAAGCTCCACAAATTCAGCAGAGTGAGCTGAAGAAGGTGCTATCAGGAGGCCCTACTCTGATAACCATGCAAAAACATGTGAACCTGAGAGACCCTGACACTCAGGATGGGCCATCTGTAGAACTATTTTGTACTGGGCAAGTCATTGTTCTAAATGTGGGGCAAATCAGCTTCGTGTCCTCCAGATGTTTTGAAGTACAACTCCAATGGTCAGGGATTCTGAGAGCTGTAGTCTAAAACATCACTGGCTACCCTTGTTCTGAATTCAGCAGCCCTAAATGGCACCAACCACCACTGTCAAAATCACCCAACTCCTCAGATAACGGCCCCACGACAATCATGCTAAAAGGGAAGAGTCATACCTACGCAGATGGGGAGTGGCTGATCCCAGGCTCGCCGCTCCCCAGTCAAGCAAGCCAGCACCCGGCTCCCTCGCAGCGTGTAGCCGGGGTCGCAGTTAAAAGAGACTGAGCTGCCCGCAAAGTGCCCCTCATCGTGGACTTTGTAGCCAAACTGCGGGATGCCGGGGTCCTCACACTTGATCAGCTCAAAACCTCAAAGCAGAAGAGAGAAGAAACTTGTTACTTTGGAGATCTTGCCTGGCCCAATCCATGCCACTGCAACAGCAGAACCTGCTCACAACTTCCACTTCCACTGGCAGATGAGGCCTTGTTGGTGGAACTATCACCAGGGCCCTGCCCAATTGGCACTGACCTGTGACATGGCCTTTTCAGCAGTGGTTCCACATTTGCAGAATGCTCTCCATAGTAAAGAGCATCTCTCTCCATCACTATTTAATTTTAAGAGGAATTTGACAGCATTCCTGTTTACCCAGGGATTTGGTGGGCTCCTTTGGGAGAAAGTGTTAGGTGTAAATTGAATTAATAATAAATAAATAATCTGAGTGCTCCCAGGATCTCAGCCCAATAACATTGCCAGGACTGAACCACTGAAGGCCTATGGTAATGATAACTAACAAGCAAAAGGAATAACTATAGTTGGGCTTCGTCTGTCTCAAGAGACAACAGAGGACACCTTTGGGAATGAAGTCCAACCACTGTGTTAGCAGCACCAAAGTAACCTCCCCAGGGAACATTCCTGGGCAGTGTGTATGGGAGTCCTGGGCTGCCCAGACAACAAGACCCCTCTCTCAGTTTCACTGAGGTGGCCCAAAGGAAAATAAAGCACTGGTGATCCGCCACATCACACAACCTTGCTCTTTGCTGAAGGCCCCAAAATAGTGATGGGCAACTGGCAGCCCTTGAGCTGAATGTGACCTACAACCTCTCAAATGCAGCCTTCTGGTTCCTCACAGCTGCTTTCAGGAGAAAGGAAAAACTGCTCTCAAAGCACAGGCTGCATTGCCCACTAAACCCCACATTTTTCAGCTCCAAGTGCAATGCTGCTTCACTGATCGGCAGCCTCAACCATGTCAGCTCTGCCTATCAAGTTGTCCTGTGCTTAAGGCAGGATACAGGCAAAAGAGTTTATTAACCAGAGTGTAATAACCAGCTTCTTCCCAGGGGGAAGAGCCCCATTCCTATTTGTTAGCTAACGCAAGCAAGGCTGAAGCCGAGGAGGGCAAGGGAAATAACTATGGCCAGAAGTTTTGTTGCTATTCATACCAGGTGTTTAATAATCCCAAAATGTGCTTGGAATCACATATTGAGAGAAAGCACTACAAAATAACACCAGGGGGGGGGATTTATGGGAACTAGGAGTTCTGCTCAGAAGCTGGAACATCGGGCTGCTAGTTGAATGTACCTAGTGGGCAGCCCCCCACACCTGTCAAAATGTCCTACAAGGTTTAGGGAACAAGACATGCGGTCCACTGGCTGGAAACAATCTCCTGCCTCTGCAAGAAACGTAGGAGTCCCACAGGATGATGACCCAGCTTTTATGCCTTGTGTCACAGCAAGGTTTTCTTTGGACTTACTAGAAAACTGCAGTTCGAATCCTTGACTTGTGCTGTTGCCATCGGAGATGAATTCGAGCCACATGGAACTGGATGTGCTGTTGACACTAAGGCCCAACATCTCTGTCCGGCTGAAGGTGCCCAGGAGGCGGGCAGAGTTGTTGTTGCCATCATAGATCTGGAAAAGGGGAAAAGAACTGCAACTGAGGATGGGCTCCTTCCCACAATTCTGCCCACCCCCAGCATTTGAATCGTCTTGATCAAATGCCTTCTTCTGGATAATAATTCTGCTCATTTTCTGCTTTTCTTACCTATAAACACTGATGGCATTATATCACTTAGAGTTGAGTGAATGCCCTTCCCCAATTTCTCAGTCCCATTAATTGTGAAATGGGAGATTTTTTTGGTGGTTTTCAGGGGTTGTTGGAGGAGAAGTGAGATTTCCCAGAGGTTTTCAAAATTCTGCTAAGCTGTGTCTAGTGCAGATTTCCCACAATGCCCCACTCTTTTTGTGGGAAATTAGTTGCCACCATGGGGGGCGGAAATGACACCCCTCATCACGCAATTAATGAGATTTTAATGGATTAATCAGATTATTTGTTAAATTGGCATAAATTTGCATATGATTGAGGAAATAAATATATCTCACAGGAATCACAATATTAAAAGTGGCATTCTTTCTGGGATAAGGGTGAAATGAGAATCTGCTGCAGCTTATATTATTATTTATTGAATTCATATTCTGTCCTTCCAGGTCAGCAAACATGTCAGTACTAAAACAGCACAATTAAATGCATGTATAAAATGTTCGCATAGAAAGGGTGT
Organism: Zootoca vivipara; assembly: GCF_963506605.1. Taxonomy (NCBI): domain Eukaryota; kingdom Metazoa; phylum Chordata; class Lepidosauria; order Squamata; family Lacertidae; genus Zootoca; species Zootoca vivipara. The sequence continues at coordinate 40,089,285 of NC_083281.1, read as the reverse complement.
TGCCTGATTAACTGGGAGGGGGGCAGGTTTTCAGTCAAATAAAATGTTTCATCCAATCAATCAAACTGATTGTTGTTGTTTAGTCATTTAGTCATGTCCGAGTCTTCGTGACCCCATGGACCATAGCAATCAAACTGATAAATCAATGAAAAGCTGCAGTGAGTGGCCCAGAAGTGTATTAGACACTGTTCACTGGAACTCCCCTGGTGGCTACATTATTTTTCTGTTGGAGGGTTTTGCTTGGTCTTTTAAGAAACAGAAAGGGAGAGTCAGAAGAGGAGAAAGAAGACAGGAAGAGAATGAGAGGGGAGGAGAAAGATGGACACGTAAGGTGGAAACTAAGGAAAAAGAGTGCCTGGGGCCTCAGGTCGTGTTAAAGGTGCTCTGTATTTCCCTGTGTGGTTAAACCACCTCATAATAAGCCACCCCTGCCCTACTCTTCACCTCAAATCCAAGGAAAGTGTTGTATATTGTGAGTCAGGATGTACTGAAGTTGATTTAGCTCTTTGGCATTAAACTGGAACAAATAGCAATACAAAGAAAACTCGCTTTCCCAGATGAAAGAGGCAGGGCAAATGGAGGTAAAGACGGTCCATAGTACTAAGCACTTTATAAAAAAATATGAAATAAAATAAAATGATAGATGGATAGCACTTTGGGACAAAAGACAGAAACCCAAAGCCCAGTCACCAACAACAGCCCACCAGTCCCTTAAAGAGGCAGATATGCTTTCCTGAGAACTTTTCATTGAAACATCAACCACCATTTTGAAGATGTTTTCTCTGGCAAAAAGTTTGAGAAAATCTAGGCTGTCAACATTTGGGAAGCAACTGTACTCTGACAGCTGGTTCCTGCTTGGCAGGGTTGCAAATTCTGCTCAGGATTAATCCATTTGGAGATGAGTGGATTTTCCTCATTGTAAGCCTTTCATCTGCCCACCAGATTAGCCATTACCTTCAAGACATCCTGGGCCTCCAGGCTGAAAGTCCTGGCTTTGAGTTGAATTCCTTTCCCTGGCTGTGTCTGGATGGAGTAGATACATTCATGGTTGTTGTTGTAGTTCAGAGGGTAGTTTGGGGACAGCAGGACGCCTTGAGTGCCAGTTACAGAGGAGCCGCATTCAGCTACAGAGAGACGCAGAGTGGTTGGGTTTAAATATTTCTGGAACAGGCCACTAGTGTAAAGCGCGAGTGCACACAACGTTGGTATGTTCCCTATCTGGGTTGGGGTGTGCACAAATTCTCCCATCTACACACATACATAGAATTCTAGATCCAACACAAAGCACATGCTAAAACTCCCATGAACCACAGAAAAGAAAGTACAGAGCTGTGGGCAGCAGTGCCATTGGGGCAGGGCTTTGGAGAAGAAGTTCAGGATCCCACCCACAGCAGGGTAAGCAGGGAGGGTGTTTCCTCCATTCCCAAGAGGACTGGCTTACGATATTTTGAAGTAAGCAAGGACACATTCAGGCACTTCCCTGAGCATGAAAACCCAGTGGAAGAGGTGCACATGCGAACCCTGCAGGGGGCTCTTTTGTTTACTTGAACTATCTGTGCAAAGGATACTGATAAAGCACAGTCTCTGCTCATGCGAAGCTTTCCACTTGAGCTCAGGCAAATGTGAGTAAAAAACAAAAACCCCAACCCTGCAGACTTCATTCAACATGAGGAGGTTGGGAACTCAGAAAGGAGACTGATGCACACAGGGATCTGGTGTGCCCCCCACCCACAAACACAGCATTTGCATGTTTCAGAACTGGCCTCTACAGGGAAGTTCCAGTAACACCATTTCACCCCTTCCAGCCATGACAAACACATTGAGGAACTCAGAACTCAAAGTTATAACGCTCTGCCCAGCAGAGGGATTGGAAACAACCTCACCTTGACTGAAATATCCAACCAGCCATAGCCCCCAGCTCCAGTAAAAGCAAAGCCAACCTCAAGATCCCCTTGCGAACAGCCAAGGTGACCAGGGAAGGCAACAGAAAGACAGTGGTCCTGAGAGTTCCCCACAGTTTCACCACTGGTAGCATATGAAGACACCTTCTTCTGCCAGGTCAGACTATGCGACTCAGAATTGTTACCTCTGATTGGCATTGACATTCCAAGGCCTCATGAAGAGTTGTGTTGATGGGAACTGTAGTTCAAAATGCTTGGAGAGCACCAGGTTGTGGAAGGCATATCAAAGTGGGACTAGAGATCTGCATTTGTCACTTGCTGCAGGCAAAGCATTTCATTGCCCATTTCAATGTGCTGCCCTGTGTAAGTTTCCTACACTCACCCAATGTTACAGCCAACCCAGGGATTGCTAGCATCTGGTGTAACACAACCTTTTAAGAAGTGCAATTAGCACATGTGTCTTTATGGAACTCATTAGGCTCCTGATTATTGAGAGTGGCAAAATTACCGAGGGAGCACTTCAGCATATTTAATTCAGGAAAATGGATCTTCAGCAAAAGAAAACCTCCAGGTCCTGAACAGACTTGTGTTCTGAGGTTTCGCAGTCCACAAATATGTACACACATATTTTCCAGTGCTCACAGTAAATGTTTTGGCATGTCTACAGGGGTCTCAGTCTCCTAATTGATCTACCTATACCTAGTAGACCTGGTATTGATTCACCACTGCATTCATCATCATAATCGCCATCATCATTCTCTGGTTGATGATATGAGTCAAGGTCTTCAGGGGAAACAGAGCGCCTGAGGTGGGACTAGGACCCCTGCATGAAGGTCACACTCTAGGATGCCTCCTAGAAGTGGAGGAGTGGGGGCAGCAAATAGAGATTGTTGGTGAAGAACACCTGGAGACTGGAGAGGTAGTCAAGGGGGAAATTACTTCCTTAGCTAGATCTACTAATACAGCCTCCTTGAGAAGGTGCAGTATATCTGCAGGAAATTCTGGAATTAACAATGCTGTCTTCTGAAGTAGAGGCTGCTTTTGGACAGTTGAGTAATGAGGATGAAACACCGAATTCATGCTAGAGCTGCATGAACACCTTAGCTATGAGAGAGGTTTCCAGGGGATGAGGAAATTCCTCTAAATTCAGCTGAGGAAGATCTTCCCTGTGAGATATTGAATTGCTGAACTGCTTGCTCTCCTTCACCAGGGAGATATTCTGTTGTCCTCCTCTCCCTGTGTAGTGAGTGCTCCTCAACCAAAGCAAGGGCAGAGCCTCCTCCTGCTGACCTTCCATTGTAACAGCCCACCTGAACTGGCTCTGAGATGCAGGAGATGTTGGCCAACTGGAAAGATCTGCCATAACTGAGTTGAAAATGGCAAGTGCTGCCATTGAATGTGGGGTGGCTGGTGTGGAGGCAAGAGGCAAAACTTGAGTAGAAGCAGAACTAGCTATAATAATGTCTACTGCCTTTACAGGCTGCAATTTTGCTGCTGCAATTCCCTGAGGGGGATGGGGAGTGTGGATCCCCCCCCCCCGTCTTCCTATTTAAGTACAGGCAAAGAAGCCCTTTGAACAAGTCAATAGTTTGCCGATCCTTAACACACACAAAAAAAATTGTGGGAAAACTGTCTAACCTCCCACTGAGAGCTAAATACTAGCAGTTTGAAAAGGCTTAGCTGTACTGAGCAAAAGGATGGCCGGGGGGGGGGGGGATCCAGAGGCTATTGTGGCTGAACTCAGAGTCTAAAGAAGTTGCAGATAGATAAGGAAACCAACAATTGAATAGGCCTCAATAAATGAGCAGGAAAACACCAGAGCAGGGGAAGGAGAAGAACTGGAGACAAGGCTAAACACAGAAATAAATTAAACAACAGGTAGAAGGAACAAGGAAGTACCCAGCCAAAAAGGAGAATACACCAGGAGTCTCAGAAAAAAATGTCCACATTCTGCAAGGCAAAGTAATAATAATAATAATAAAAACCTGAAGAAGGAAGGAGTGGGAAAGAGCTAAAATGGCAGCTTCCTGTTTGGATTATTTATTTTATATTTTGCAAGCTTGCAATGTTGCCTGTTGACTGCCGGGTGATGCCAAACCTAAATCCCAATCTGGTGGCAGTTTTTATGGGGGTCTCAGAAAAAATGATGAATAGTTTACAAATAAGTCAGAATATTAAACCATGCTTTGAATATGGTAATATCCTTCCTAGTTTTAGTTACAGGTAGGTAGCCGTGTTGGTCTGAGTCAAAGCAAAATAGAAAAAAAATCCTTCAGTAGCACCTTAAAGACCAACTAAGTTTTTATTTTGGTATGAGCTTTCGTGTGCATGCACACTTCTTCAGATACGCTAGTTTGTAAGCCAGGGTTGGGAGACCTTAGATTTAGGGGCCAAAAGCAGCCCTCCAGGCTTCTCACGCCTAGCCCTCAGAACTCTCTTCAGACTATGCCTCTCCCTGGCCTTGCTTTGCACCTTCCCCTCAAGTGTTTTTGCCTTATTGGATCCTGTTTTCGACCTGTGACACTTGCTTGGGTGGAGGGTGGGTGGCGTGTGTGTGTGTGTGTGTGTGTGTGTGTAAACCTCTGACTCAAGTGTGGCTGGATTGTAGCCTCCTGTAGAAAGTAACCCACAAATTTTGCTCCACTCATTTTGGCCTCTAGCCTTGCCCATCTCTGATCCTGCCCACCACAGGTTTGTGGTGCCCAGAGAGTTGATTATTAGATAACGAAGGCATTCAGCTGGAAAAAAAAGAGCTCTCTCTATTGTAGACCATTAACCATAGTTTTTAGGTTTGCACAGAACAGGCAGCTCTGATAAAGCTCTGGCTTGTTCACCTGCTTCCATAATGGAAGGAACGAAGCTTCTAGAAAGGGGCTTGGACCAGGTGCACACCATGTTCTGGATTATTAAGTCAGGATTTGATTGCAAGAATTCACTGAGGTTTTGCCACCGTGGTTTGAGCTACCTATGCTTTCCAAGCACTTATTTCACCTGCCTATGCTTAGGAGGAATGTCAGTGTAGATGAAAAGCTGTTCTAATGTTTTAACAGCATGTGATGACCCAGCTTTCTCCAGGTCTTTGCTTTCCATAGATTCATAGAATTGTAGAAGGGACCCTGAGGGTCATCTAGTCCAATCCTTTCCAATGCAGGAATCTCAGCTAAAGCATACAACCCAGATGGGCATACAACCTCTGCTTAAAACATTTGATGGAAAAGATACCACCTTACAAGGGAGTCCATTCCACTTTCTTATAGCTCTTGCTGTCAGAAAGTTCTTCCTAATGTTTAGTTGGAATCTCCTTTCTTGTAACTTGAAGCCATTGGTTTGGATTCTACTCTTCAGGGCAGGAGAAAACAAGCTTGCTCCATCTTCCATGTGACAACCCTTGAGATATTTGAAGATGGCTATCATACCCCATCTCAGACTCCTCTTTTCCAGGCTAAGCATACCCAACTCCCTTAACCATTCCTCATAAAGCTTGGTTTCCAGACCCTTGGTCACCTTGGTCACCTTGGTCACATTCCTCTACACATGTTCCAGCTCCCTGTTGTCAGAGAAACTCCACATGTGGGTGGCACAACAGAATTCAAGACAGATCCTCCTGTCTTTCACTTGCTTTGCCCCGCCTTGTCCCTCCAACGTTTCCTGCTTGTTGGCACTGAGAAAGCCCACAACCCCACAGAGGACTAGCTATTTGCCCGTGAAACATTATGACATGGTAGATTGCCCAAGCAAAATTAAAGCACGTGACCACCTACCAACACACCTTGGCAGAGGCGAACTCCACACACGCCGTCTACCGCCCAGGCAGGTAATGCGCGAGATGCCCTCCAGCCGGTACCCAGGGAAGCAGGAGAAGGTCAAGACATCCCCCACACCAAACTGAAGGCCCTTGCGGATGCTGTAGACTGGCACTTCTGGCTCGTCACAAGGCTCTAGGTCATATTCTGACAGACAGACAGACAAAAAGCAGGCATGACATTACTGAGCAAGCCTAGAGTTTTTCTTCTCCCAGGCTTCAAGGGCAGCCCCATGTAGAGCACATTGCTTTATTCTCCATAAGGATCCAGCAATGCCCATTCCCACAAGGCTCTTCCTGCTTCCTGACCTCTTAACACCTTCATGTCACCTCAGAGCTGCAGGGGCAACAAATGTTCCTTTGAAAGATTAGTTGTCTGATTTTTGGTGACTGGAGGCATTTTGGACACCAAAAAATAAAGTTGCATAGATTGTGTGGTTGAGGAGGAAGCACAAAAGGTCATGTGTGTGTGTGTGTGTGTGTGTGTGTGTCAGACAGCCACATCAAAAGATTTAAGAAGGTGGATAAATGCTGTAGGTTAGCTACCCTTGTTTTAAAGGAAAAACAGTGCCTACCTGAAAAGGTGATGTTGAAGCCCTCGTAAGAAATGGAGAAGTCCGAAATGAAGCGGATTTGAGCGGAGAAGTTCCCGAAGAGGCCAGCGCTGAAAGGAGCAGGCAGGTGGGAGCCAGTGAGCTGTTTCAGTGGCTGGCTGAAGCTGCCATTCTCTGTGATCAGCAGGTAGTCGTGGCCACTCTCCAAGTGGAAGGTGTGGAAGGTGAAGAAGACACCTGTGGAGCGACACAAATGCAGGGAGGCACCCCAGCTCAAAGATACGTGTCAAGAAACATGGTTGAGCAGCAGCAGCAGCATCAGCATCAGAATTCACCATCCACTGAGCCACTGAGTTCCATGGTACACAGCATTTTTCAAAGAACCATCTTTTCACTCCGAAAAGACGACAGCCAAGGCAAGTTTGCTTTTCTATTTTACTGCTTTGCATATTTTATACTTATTATGGAATAGGACTAGGAACTGGCCTCAAACACTGGAAACCTAAATGGGATACTAAAGCAGCTGCAGGTTGGAGCTACTGATTTGATTGGAGCAGCGTAATAATATCAAAAAATGGGGACCAGTTTGTTCCTTATTAGGTCCCTTTTTCACTTTTTGCTTTCAGTCATATGGATTAGATTCCTGACTTCTAAACAAACAGCAAACAATAAAACTGAGACACTTTATATTACATCATGTGGAATCTGCACTCCTTTTCTACTCTCATGTATGGAATCACAGCGCACACAGAGCCCTGAACCCGGCTGCAGCTACGCTTTGTCTGGGGTAGCATTTGCATATGGGTAAAAGCCTTACGGCTTGAGAGGACGTACAGTGGAGAGGTGCTACTGCACTGGGCCCAGAGTCAGAAGATAGCTCAGGCTCTGAGATTTCATTCTCACTTCTTTCCTAAAAAGGTCTTTAAAAAAAAAAAGAGCAAGTCTCTAGGCCTTACCCGGGAAGTCCAATCTCTAGAGTTCAGACTCCCTGACTCCTTTTTTGAAGGCTATATTTTGGTCTTCCTTGATGCATGTGTCACTCTAAGACTTTTCTCCAGAAGTGGACATCAGAAAAGAGCTCACCTGGCTCCCTGTGAAGGGACTCCACAGACAGAAGCCGTGTTTTTATCTTCCCCGTGGAGAATGCAAAAGGTAGCAGCACAGACAGGAGCACATGCTCTTTGCAACTGAGGTTCAATTCTACTCAAAAAGCATTATTTTGTTCTGAGTGTGCAAACATTTTTTTTAAAAAAAAAACATTCTAATGCAAATAAAGCCCACCATTAGCCCCACAAAATTGTCCAGTGTTGCTGGTGGAGGGCTGAGAGAGAGAAAAAACCCCTGCAGTATAGTTCAGTGTTTCTATCTGGTCTCATGTCATATTGGGGTTTTTTTTGGGGGGGGGCGGTGTTGAGGCAGCTGGGGAGATATTAAGCAGATTATAGCAGCAATGTGGGAGGAGTGATTTACTGCTTTCCCACCCCTGGGGAAAAACAAGGGGCTCCTTGGGGGTGGATTGGGGCTGCTTGTATAAATGCCTAAGTGAATATGCCCATTTCAAAGGCTTGGATTTTATTTATTTTTTTGCTAGGAAAAAAAAAGCAAAGCAAAGGGAAGGGAAGGGAAGGGTGGCTGTTTGACCCATGCTCATAACATTGCTGTAATTACGCATTATAAATAAATAACCACTACAAATGCTCTTAGGATACACTGTTTGCTTTTTAACAATTTATGCTTCAATTTATCCAAGCGCAGCCATCTGAACCTTGGTTGCTGTATATCTTAAATCTCTTTTGACATATACGCCTGCCACCTTTGAATATGGCAAATGCCATGCCTGGCCTTGTGCCTTTAATAGCTGTGTGTCAGGCAGAAATTCAACAGACGAAGCCTTTTTTTCTTTTTAGTATGGAGGTACAGTTATGGGGAAAAGCTTCACCTCCTGAAATTCAGTATGCCAGACATGTTATTTGCATGTAGTTGCTGATATATTTTGGGGCCTTCCAGCCATCTATGAAAAAGGGTACAAATCACACAGCATATGAAAATGCTATGCAAATTTGCATCCTCTTTTGCCAATGGCGTTTGGGGGTGGGAATTGCATTCAGTGTATTGGATCTTTTAAAAAAATCCTCTTGACATCTCTAGTAGTGATGACTTCTTTCTGGGTAAATATGTCCTGGATCAGGCAGTGTGCTTCTCTTTGGGATCAAAGGCTGCTGGAAGAAATGCTCTATGAAGTTGCCAGTGCATCATCATGGCAACTGAGGTGTGTGATAGAAATGTAATCAGTAATACTTCACAACTGCTTTACCTACATTATATCACTCCTTCTTACTACAAGCATGCAGTTGGGAGGCTCAGGGAGAGATTGTGGCTTGCCTAAGGCCCTGAGTGAGTTTAGGGTCATATCAACATTTCAACTAGGGATGTCCTGACCTGATTTGCAGTTTATTCCCTTAAACACCAGTTCATCACAGATCAAAGCATGCTGAAAAGGGCATTCTGGTCACACACCAGGGCTGTGGAGTTGGCTGACACACTTAGCAGCTTGTCATTAAGTGATATACAGGGAAGTAAAAACTGAATACTGTAAGGTACATCATTCTGAAGATACACTGTGGTGAAGGGTGGAGACAAAAGCACTCTGCACATGACCCAAGGCATTCCCTTCTTTATTTTCTTATATTTCACATGTTCAGAGAGCGACCATTGGCATTAAAAACAGGTCCAACATTCCTTGCTGAAACTGAGCTTGGCTTTTTATTCTTAGCAAAACCGGGTCCTGCCAAACAAATTGGTTGAGCTGGATTCTGAGCTATCTAATCTCTTACAAATATACTGGGATTTCTTTCTTTCTTTCTGATGCATTTTAATGTCTTAAAAATAGATTTATTTTTAAACTGTAATTTTACAGCTCATTAGTCCATAATGCAGATAAGTTCTCTTGGCCACACAGAAAAGAGATTAAAAGCACAGAGAATCACAGCTGGGAGGCGAACATGGGGGAAAGTCTTATCTCTATGGTGCTAAAACATGAGTGAAACCTTGGACTGAGCCAAAGCCACTCACGGTTGGTACAAAAAACTGTGCCAAATACATCTCTCTCTCTCCTCCCCGCCAACACTCCTTAAGAATTATCCATCTGCGTACTGAGATTGTCAGTTGTTGTCGGTGCCCTCCTTGATACCATGTAGAAATATCTGATTGGTTGTGCAGTACAGCAACATCCTCATATTCACTATGTATCTGACTGGCTTGGATCACCCGCATGACTGCTCTAGGAAGCATTGCTCTTACTCACATTGCCCGCATTTGCCCTCACTGACAACATTGTGCAGCAGGATCTGATAGACTAGGGAGTGCTATGATAGTACCTCAGCCACTACAAAATATGTGACTTGCGATGGGGAAAGGGAGAGAAGCAGCAGTTGTGGGTGGAGGCTACCAGTGCTGAAGCAGAAGCTTGTGAAAGAAAGAATGGCTGGCTTCACACAACAAGTAAGCCAAGTTATGGCTTACCAGGGCAGTATAAAAACGTAGGCTCTGGGAAAGGAGCTTGCAAATACTTTGCACCTCCCTGGTCTTTCTCTCTCTCTTTTCACTTCCATACCACACTGTGCTAAGCCAATATTAGCATGCTATCCAAACTAGAACTTGTGGTTCAGCTCTCTCTTCATTAACAACGAGGTGTAGCCAATGGCATAGTGGTATTCAGTGGCATATTGCCTCTGATTCTGGAGGTAATATATAGCCATGAGGACTAGCAACCTTTGATGAATAATTGTTGTCCTGCCTGAGCCCTACAAGAATATTCTCCCAGCACTCCTTTGCAAGAACTGCATGCCAAGGGTCGATTTCACCCACCATTCCAACTGCTGCCAGCCAGGTGGTCTTAGGAAGCTCACAAAGTATAAAAGCAATAGCCTTCCCTTGTCACTTCTCTTATGTTACCTGGTATTTAAAGGTATGAAAATGGAAGCTCCATGAATTAATTGCTAATAGATCAATGCATTAATTTTTCTGATCCTTAAAAAAAAAAGCCACTTGAGTGAGAGCCATGACCCCTATTTTAGGGTAATACTACTTAATTACCTGCTCCCACTGATTCACCTTGCCAATCAATTTGGAGAACTGCTTTCTGGTGAAGCGGGGTGCCAAGTATCTGAATCACCTAGGCCCGGCTAATCATGTGGCTTCTTCCTGTCTGATATTAATGACGCATTCAGCTTTGAAACTGCCATCATGCCCAGCCCCAGATATACATAATGAACTAAAAGCACACCTGGAAGAGGAGCCCTTGTGGCAGTGCCATCAGCTTGCTATGTTATCCTCCACTAACAGAAGACTCCAGTTCAGAAGTCTTAGTGAAACCACATTCTCCTCTGCTCCATTAAAGTCAAGGACTATTAAAGGAAACTGGCCCTTGCAAATGAAGAGGCAGATGAGCTAGTAACTTAGACAGAGCTGCAACTCCTGTTGAAAGCTCCGTTTTGAGGATGATCCCTGCTGAAGCAACCTCATGAAACCTCCAGCCAGAGCCCTGCATGGAGCTGTCCAGGGTACTACATGGCCTTGCCTCCGTATTGCTGAGGGCATTACTCAAAGCAGAACACTACCTAAGGGTGAAGATTCATTGCCTGGGGATAAAAAACTGATTATTATCATATTGGGTTGAAACCAACAGTGTTCTGTCTTTCAACAGCGGCTCCCTATGAAGGGCTGCAATCCTTCTTAGGGGTTAATCAGTGCCTGGGGACCGTTGTGATCAAAAAAACATTCAGCAGTAGCAAGGAGCTAACTGTAAAGCAACCATGTATAGGAAGAAAAGCTGGCAGCCTCAAAGCTTTGATAGCACAGGATTTAAAAGGCTAGCAACTTAATTCCAATGGATAACAAAAAGCACTGTGCTTAGCTTTAGGTTGGTAAGAAGGAGAGTTTGCTTTCTTAGTTTTCAAAGGCAGCCATGGCTACATTTGCAAGGTTGGATCAGAGACGTCAAGATCCTTGATATGCAAATGGGCATGATTCTGCTGTACCTCCCGGAGACCATGAGACATCAAACCTCTCTGACAGTCTGTGCAAGTCAAGCTGGGTGGGGGGTGGGGAGACGCGGAGACAGAAAGACTAAGCAAGCATCAAACACAGAGGGGAAAAGGAGAATACCTGCCTCTTTGTCAAGAACTGGGCAGTGGAAGCCTGTGGAGGTTGGTGCACAGCTTCCCTGTATGGTGAGCAGGCAGGATTGCAGTTTTTAATATCTCCCTAGTAGGTAAAGCGTTTCCAGGTACTAGAATGAGTCTATCCATCCAGATTGGCTAGTGTATCTCTGGTCCCCTTTAAGGCTCTGAGAATCCGCCTGAAGGCTAAAGGCGCCCCCCCCCGCACTAATTCCTTCTCACTGCATCGTTTGTCAAAATCATGTTATTTTCTCAGGAAAACAAGCACACCTAGATAGGCAGGTATTGTTATTTCTGAAAACTCAATAAACACTTCTTTGAAAAGTAATCGGCAGCAACACACACTATTGAAAACAGAAGAAAGAGTGTCATGAAGGCCCACCAGCTGCAACTGCATGGAAGCCTTAGCAAGTGCATCCGTGTGAACAGAGGCCTCATACCTACAGACACCTGCACTGCATGTAGAACCACTAGAGGGAGGGAGGCATTTACATTTACAGCATGGGAGGAGAGACTACATATCCCACCCCGCTTCCCATCCATCCCCTTTGTGTCTTGGGTGAATTGATGAGTAGAATGCTTGAATAAGAACTGAATGTCTCAAAAACTGGAAGAGAAAAGCAGAAAAAGTCCCTTGCAAATAGCAGGATTTCTCCCACATCTGGGATCATGTTTCATCAACTAATAAACACACCAGATACAAAGTCAAGGGTTGTGGCAGAGCAAGGAAGCGTCCCTTGCTGTTCTTGGCTGGGGTGACACCCTGGCTGGAGGACAGGTCCATGGAGCTTTCAGTCGATCAGCAGAGGAGAGGAGGGATGGAGTGTATTGGACTAAATGTTGATTAAGTTTTCTGGTGAAACAACAGGCCAATGAACAGATCCTCATGTCAACCGCCCAGCAAATGGAGCTGTGGGGAAAACTCAAAACACTGAAATTACTTCTGCAACTGGGTGAAACACTGACCAGTATTATTACATTGGGAGTGGGGAAATTGTTCTGATTGTTTCAAAAAAACAGCAACATTGCACTTTATTTTGCCCTCTTCATGGGTGAGGTCCAAGTTAATTGCCCACATTTTCTCTCTCCTGCCCCCCCCCCCCAAGGGCCTGGCTCTCCTCAACAAGAGGGACTAATAAAACCTTCCTTTTCAGGCTGTGACATTGCCTGAGCAGCAACCATCATTGCTGGCCTCTTGCTATTGGATTCTGCTTTGCCTCTTGACACCCATCTCTGACCTTGGTGCAAACTCCTGGCTCCTACTCAATGGCTGCCTGCAGCTCAGCTCTGACAGATTGTCTGACAGTGCAAAGCTTCAGGACTAGCTGGCCTGATATGAATAATTCCAGAAGACTGGCTTTCTCCCATGGGCCTGTCAACAGAGCAGGACCTTCTGATTGCTGCACTTCATGGTACGATCTGCTCTGCCCCAACAATGGGATTCAGGCAGGGATGGGGAACCCATCAGGCTATAACTCTCATCATCTAAGACCACTGGCCATTCTGCCTGTGGCTCATGGGAATAGGAAGCCAACAACAGTTTGAGAGTCACAGGTTCCACACCCCTGGATTAAAGTGAGCTGCCCCTTCCCAATTCTGATGCGCCTTTATACTCCTTAGCACAGACTCATGCACTGGAAGGTACCAAAATGCCATTTAATCCATAAAGACACATGATTCAACAGGGGCCAGTAAAATGCATTAGGCACTCATAAGCATAGCATGAAGGCAAGCAATTCTGCCTCTGCTGGTTGCCTCCTGCACCTGATATCTGTATGCACAATGTTCCTGTTCACAGAGCATCCCTGTACATTCAGTTTACCATGGCTTATGGCTGCTGATAGACCAATCTTTAAAACACTCCAAAAACTTATCATGTAGCACAGGGGTGGAGAAACATAGGAATGGTGGCTGAATGAAGCCCTGTAGGGGTCTCTCTCTCTCGCTCTGGAATATCCACAGTCCACAAGTCCTCCTTAGACCTGTTTCACATCCTCCTTGAGTGCATTTCTCTGATTTGAATGTGTACTTTAACTCTGATAATCTCTAATGCTTTTTTAAAAAGTACATTCTACATTCGTTGCTCCACCCACATTTGCCTTTGGCTCCACCTACCACTAGCAAAAGGCCTCCCAAAAGTTGACAAACAGGTGATGTGGCCATCAAGCTGCAGGTTTCCCACCCCTAATTTAGCACAGTTTTTTGTGACTGTGGCTTTTTCTCCAGTTACTTTCATATTATAAGAAGAAAGGCTCATTACTCATCCTGGGCTTCAGATAGGACTCAGACATGGGTAGCCCAGTTGAGTAAGTGCTCGTCCACACTTCTGCTTGTCCTGTGCCTAGACAGCAGGGGTCTGAGTGATTTCCCACTTGACCTGTGCTTTCTAGGCACAGAACTGAAAGGTTTTGTTTTGGCCCTGCCATCTGCTTTCCCCTGGAAAACCTGCTCTATAGTGCTAAATTGGAACAAACAGCAATCTGCAGAAAACCTGACTGCCCTTTGTTCCAATTCAGTGCTAAAGATCGGTTTTCCCCAGGGGAAAGCAGTGGGGCAAACAGGGGTGTGGATAAGGCTGAAGTCAGCACTAAAGATAGCAGCACTGGATTTAATTCTGATAGTGAGCTTGAACCCGACAGACAGAAGCCCCTGGAGCACAAGACCTTTGAACAAGGACACCCCAGAAACTGCCTGAGCCAAACTCTCCCACGGAATGAGAGCCTTCCCTGCTAGGTATGTCATGGGCTCCAATTCATGCTCTTCAATGCAGGTAGTGCTCCAGGTGGGGGCAGGTGGATAGGTGAAAGAGTACTTGGATTCAGGATCAAGGACTGGCCCTTAAAGGTCCTCCTCTCCCAAGTCAGGGATGGAGTTGGGGCCGTGGAAAGCTGGTTTGGGTCAGTTTTGAGCTCAGATGTTGTTGGAACAAGTGATCAGCACTCTGCTGGCCTGTCCAAGGTCCTGAAAACTCTGTATCTGACTGCCTTCAATATTTATTCTGTGTTTGTGCTCCTGGATTTGAGTAACAGACTGGACTCTTGCCTGCACTGCAAGTTCCCGCCCCCTTCATGAGCTTCTGATCCCATCTGCCTCCCAAGGGCTTTGGAATGGTCCTTGGGACATGACATGACAGCTTACACCAACCATATCGGCTCCACTCTTCATAATTCACTCAGTCTCTGGCCCCCTAAGGCTGATACAAAAGGCCCCACAGCCTTTCCCAAAATGAACAATTTCAAGCAAAGGTGTCCTGGGATCCACATCACATGGCCCCCACACGGCTTGCAGACGCTGCTCACGTAGGGTGGTCGGAAGCCGCTCTTTGATCTTCAGGAAAACAAGGAGCTGCACGAATTACATCTTACGGGAGAGTGTCAGGCTCTGTGTGCTGCACGTTAAGCATAGCGGTAGGATAATGGGAGGCCTCTCATCAGAAGAGAGAATCCAGGGCTGAGTGGATTAATGAAGAGTGGATTGCTCCTGCTCTGTGGGGTACCTTGCACAGTGTGCGACGCCTGCACTAATGCGTTGTGCTTTTCAGTGACTGGTTTATCTGCCTTAATACAATTGGCATCACAGAACTGATTGATAGCGGCTCCCATTGTGCTGGTATCTAGCAGAACTCGAAGAGCAGAGCCGCTGAATGCAGCTCAAAATTAAAGTGCACTTATGTGCCTGATTTCCTCTCTCTTTTCCCTTTTAAAAACCTGGCTGTTTGTAGCAGCATTTCTTCAAGTCCCAACTTTGTCCCAAACCAGCATGAATTAGCAGAGGAACCAGAAAATCCAATGCAGCTGGGGAACTTCATTGGGGGCAGGGTGTGCTAGTGTGGCCTGCAGCAGATTAATACCACAGCCAGAGGGGTACGGGGCAAAGGGTGTGGCAGAGGTGACTTAGCCCAGGACTGCATCCCATCACCGGGGAAAGATGGTTAGAAGGAAAGCAGTGAGGAGGTCAGGAAAACAGTGTTGGAAGATTGCAAAAACAAAAAAGGCAGGAAATGCCTGCCTATCTATTGCAGTTCCACATTCCATTCTACTTCAGCACAGTGAAAAACTGAGGAATTAGGAAATAGGGGAGAGTTTGGTTCTTGATTGAGGGGCATGCCACAAAAGACAGGGAGCAGGTACAGAGCACCTTGCTTCATGCTGTCTTTGAGTACATCCTTTCATTTTCTCCTAAAACAAGGGAAACTACTACCGGTATCCTTTCAATTTTATCAGTCATAGAGGTACTATCAGTGTTACCATATTTATAATTGCTACAGTGCATTTCGAAGCCAATACATTATCTGACAACTATTACAACAGCATTGTGGGATTAGTATTTCCATACTGCAGACGTAGGCAGTAGGCTGCGCTGGGACTTGAACCACAGAGGGGTGTACCTTTTGCACTATGTTACTCCAGAGTAAGTTTTTAGTCCTTCCACTTCATGGTAACTTCAGAAAATGTGATGGAGGGACACCTCCCTGCTCCGAGGAGCAGCTGGAGACCCACAAATCTAGATCTTTTCTTTCCACCCCCCATGGGACAAAGGGGGGGGGAGCATGCCACATGAGTTACCTTTGCCATGAGAAGCTTCTATAACCCAAGTGCAGTTCAAATTGTTGGGGTAGAAATCCGGGAAGCCTGGAGAAAGCACAGTGCCACTGGAACCACGGATGTAGCCTCCACAGAGAGCTGTGATCAAGCAAGAGAAGAAGAGGAGACATTGAAAGTCAGAGCTCTCAGAGGTGGGGAGGGAATAGCAGTTGCTTAGCAAAGACCCAAGCACCTTCCCAGCTGCTGCCTGGTTTTCAGCCTTGCTTGGGCTAGGCAGCCTGATGCTATTGGACAGCCTTTATGACACTTTAGCAGTCCTGAAGGGATGCCCCCACCACCACGACATTGCTGACTAGAGGACAACAAGGGGTAAGGAGTACAGTGACGGCACCTGCTTGAACTGTTTCACTGACTGAAGTCGTTGTGTGGGCAGATGTGGGGTAAGGCGATCTCATAGGTGGCCCTACGCTGCCCTGTTTTCCCATCCTCTCTCAGTTAATTTTGGTTTACTTCCGCCTTACTTTCATGGGGTTTTTAAAGTGTCCACTCACCCCAATTTTCTACTCATATCAGGCAGGCACCTTCTCTGCACTCTTTTCAGCACTGACTAAAAACATTTTTTGTTTGTTTACACACATCTACCCAGGTATGCAGAATGCTGGCTGGTGTTTTAATCTGGTTTTTTTTTAGCTCATCATTTAATTTAATAATTTTTCAATGTTTTGAAACCTGTTCTTAACTGCTTCTACTGATCATTTTGTTGTTTTGTTCTGGCACCTTCTGTGACACAAGTGCTTCTGGTTTAGTATGTATAATCCATGTCTGGGCCTGACGGCAATACTCTGTTCCACTCTGAACCCTGGTCTCATCCCCTGAAGAAGAGGAATCTGTCAAGCAGAGTCCGGATACTTGAATTAGATAATCCTAATTCCCTAAAGTTTACATGAATAAGAATTGGTTATGGTAACAAGCAGAATAAAGAAAACAGCAAAAGAGAAGAGAAACATAGCAGCTATATTGGAAACAAGGCTATGAGCCATTTTGCTTCATGATAATCAGGAGAGAAGGATGGATGGGACCAATGGCCTAGCTCTCTGTTGTTATTATTCTTCAAGCCCAAACTTTTCAGCTTTTCAAAGCTCAGCTCTTACCCTCGCAACTAGGAAGAGGCCTGCTCCACTGAAAATTAGGTTCGCACTCCAAAGCTTCATTGTCACTCAAAGTGTAGCCTGCGTCACAGCTGAAGGTCACCAGGGCCCCCACATAGAAATCATCCCCATGTCGTTGCCCACTGACAGGAATCCCTGGGTCCAGGCAGTGGTCTGATTGGAGTTTTACCGCTGCAAAGAACAGAGAGGGAGAGGTTTGACTGATAGTCCTGGGCACGTATTTGGCCATTGAAAGCATTAAACACTACATTTATACTTATTTATTTGCAGATATATACTTCACAACCAAAAGATACTAGAGTAGTAACAAAATAAGATGATCACATTGTCTTAAATTTACTTGCTTATCACACTGACCCAGCTTCGAGGTATTTGGAGCAGGGGTGGGGAGAGAATCACACCTCAGAGATAGTCATAACTCTGGACTATAAGCAGGGATGGCCCACCCTGTTTCACCACCTGAAGCAGAATAGGAATTGCTGCCTCCTGGGCCGCCCTGCTGCACCCCAATTCCACAGTACTTGGTGGGAACCTGAGCCCTCCTCAAAGTACGACTGTTCTCTTGGCTTCTCCGTCTGAGGGTAGGGAAGAGGAGCAGAAATGCTACATGCTGGGACCCCCCCCTCTAGTTGGTGGAAGTGCTGGGGTGGGTTGCCTCTTGCACCTCCGCCACCTGAGGTGGGAGCTTACACCCTGTGTCATGGGTGGGCCGGCTCTGTCAATAGGTAATGATTTTAGGACTCTGTCTTGGGCTGCAATCCTCTGTACATTTACTTGGGATTAAATCACATTGAACTCAACTGATTTACTTTTGAGAAAATATGCATCACGCTGGGCTGCCAGCTGGTCATTCAGGCGACAGGGTGCACTTTGGATATGAGGTTGCTTTCATTCTGATCTGGTAATGTAACAGGAAATGGGGGGAAAGGCCTGAAACTATGCAAGGGAAACAAAATGCAAATTGGGGTGGGAGCAGTGATCAATTACATATCATTGCATAGCGTTTAAGGGCTGAAAACAACAATAATTGTGAATTATGATTAGCTGCAATTCCTGCATTGCAGGGGGGTTGACCTAAAAGACTCTTGGGGTCCCTACCAGTTTTAAAACTCTATGGTCATATTTGTTGGGTTGTTTTCTGCTCCAGAAGCAAACATTGGAAATTTCATTCTTTCATTTCTGTTTCTGCCAAAATTCTCCAACATCTTTAGATATAGATTGATATATAAAGCTATCCTGCCATTTCATTTCAAGATTCTGCAAAATGTTTCTCTTGTGTGTGTGTGGGGGGGGGAGTGTTGAAACTTAAATCAAAGAGGGGAGCCGGCGAGTGAGAGATGGATCGTTCCTGATGTAAATTTGAGCAGGACATATTATTTTTGTAAGACATCCTCAAAATAATATAGACTGAATCTGGTTTGGTATCAGTTTTCCCCAGCCTCACAAGATATTATGAAGTACAGCTTCCCATCATTCCAGCTGACATGGCCAATGGTCAGGGATGAAGGAAATTGCAGTATAATAATAATAATAATAATAATAACAACAACGGAGGGTATCTGGCTAGGGAAGACTGATCTAGAAAACTATGAGAAAGGATGATAACATCACCACCACTGACTGGACCCAAGAGGCCAAGAATCTACAAAATATTTCCTGGAAGCCTCCATCACACTCTCATTTCTATTCAGCACTAAGTCCCCACCCTGCACCAAGCTTCATTTCTGAGCCCCCCATATACAGGCTGTGACTGACACTGAAGAATTTCAAGGTCTCCTAACATTTGGTATCAATAGTGCAAACCAAGCAAATAAGATGAATGGGGGGTGGGGAACATATTCCAGGCAGTTATAAGGTGGTTTTATGACACTGGTGAGGGCGTAATTGCCTGCATTTCCTGACTTACTTTCATAGCGGATTTGAAAGCCGACATCAGAGTGGCTCTTGTCAGTTGTGAAGAGGAGGTAGAGGAAGTTGCTGGTGCTAATGAGGAACTGGGGGACCTGAGTGCCGTCAAAGACGCCTATCAAGGGTGACGAGTAAGACTTGCCATCGCGCACTTCCAGTGTGTCGTAATTCACCTCAGTTTTAAATCTGCAATAGGGCAAGAGAAGTGCCTGTAAAAATGACAACTCCCTGTGTCCCCATTTGCCCGTCCCTTTATTTTAAACCAGGGTTGTGGAATATTTTCCCACTCATGGAACACACTCCCTCGTGAGCCGCTTTCCGGGGCCTGTGTGCCAGTAGGGGCAAGGGCCAAAGACGAAAGAGGGAGGACCTACAAATCCTGTAAGTAGGCTGCATTCCAACCCCACAAAAGGCAGGTATTCGCACGCACACCATACCATCTCCTGGCATCTCCAGGTTGGGCAGAGAAAGAAACCCATTTGAAATGCTGGAGAATCACTGTCTGCCAGTGCAGACAAGACTGACCTAAATGGAACTATGGTCTGACTTGGTATAAGAAAGCTTTGTATGTTCTTAAAATGGTGAAAGTTCATCTGAAACTGAACATTCCAAGGGCCACCTATAGATCTCAAGCTTGCTAGGTACACACAGTTCTCAGGTATCTGGCAACCACACTGTTTCAATTTATTCTAAAATTTATTTTTGTATTTTGAAAGTGATCTGGTGGAAATAAATCATAATAGCACCCACCTGTCAAATGTAATTTTGATAGGGTATCCTGGTTGAGCTTCTATGACCCACGCACAGTTCAGAGAATCCTTGTAGAATCCAGGCCAGCCAGGAGACAAGATCATTCCACTTGGAGAGGTCAGATGGCCACCACATGGAGCTGTCCACGTGTGGGGAGGGGAGCAAAAATACAAATGTTGGGCCAATAGATCAGTGCCAGCCACACACCCACATTTATGCCCCCTCTCCCACCCCACATGCCTCACAGAAGGCTCCCAATAACCACCATTCACTTTCAACCCCAAATGCCCAGAACAGTCCTATATTTTCATACACCACCATACCAAATGGGATTCTGGAGAGAAAAAGTGGTGGCTGTCAACAGGCTGCCTCTCAGAATAACCTTGGCAGAAGTAAGGCCACACCTTAAGAATTGCTTAAATTCTCCCTTACAATTGCATGGCCTGCAATGGTGCAGTAAAATGGGAAAGCATTTTAGCCCTCCCCAGCCACACATTATACACACAGTGTGTACAAAACCACACCAAAGTCATTTACTTTGAATTGCTCTGCAAAGGAGGGAAATTCTGCTGGAGCAACTTCTTTGAATCATAGAATCATAGAGTTGGAAGAGAACACAAGGGCCATCCAGTCCAACCCCCTGCCAAGCAGGAAACACCATCAAAGCATTACTGACAGATGGCTGTCAAGCCTTTGTTTAAAGACCTCCAAAGAAGGAGACTCCACCACACTCCTTGGCAGCAAATTCCACTGTCGAACAGCTCTTACTGTCAGGAAGTTCTTTGTTTAGGTGGAATCTTCTTTCTTGTAGCTTGAATCCATTGCTCCATGGTCTTACCCAAATCTGACAAGCTGTAGTTCTTCCAAAGTCTCCCCTTTTGTGCTTGTGTTAAGGGACAGGGACTCATCCTCATCTGATCATCCTAACACTTCGGAAGAAGGGTAACCCTTATACAAGTATCTGGTTAAACATGTGGGGGCTTAATATGGGGGGCATACAAGGCTCACCCCCAATGTTCCCCAATGTCACTCCATATGCAAAGATCAGAAGTGGAATTGATAAACAGATGGATGTTGGAGGTAGACCACCCCATTTTAAGCTCATGGGTTACAACAGAAAAACCTTAAAACAGTAATAGAGCAATCCAAACTCTCTTTGTGCCAGGCTGGTTTGTGCATGGATTGAGCAGAAGTGTCACTCCACCAGGGCAAAGCTCTCCCTTCCATTTGCCAAATGGAGCATTCCAGGCATAGGGAGGAGATCCATTGGATATTGAGTTGACCTGTCACATGATGGCATCAGCTATGGTTGTTGTACTAGCTCCAGCTGGAGCTCCCTCCCCGCCATGCCCCCATCTGACATCATTAGCAGAACTGCAGATATGTTGATTTTATTAGTGGTTCCTGGGTCTACTGATTCACACCTTATTTACCATGCTGCATGGATCAAAACTGTCCAGTGGCTCAGGACTGGAGACCTGGTGCTCTCTAGATGTCCCATTTGCTCTAGTAAGCATTGGCAATGGTGAGGGATGATGGGAGTTGTAGTCCAGACACGCCTGGAGGGCACCAGATTGCTGCTCCTGCTTTAACTATTCTGTCAGGAATGAAACATTTGGAGAGGGAGCACCTCACCCACATAGTGAGCCCACAAAAGGATGCTCCTCTTCCCCATATAAGAAAACAGGAAGCGGCTGTACACTGAGCCAGACCATGGGTCCATCTATTTCATTACTGTCTATGTTGACTGGCAGAGAGTTTTCCAGGGTTTCAGAAAGGGGACATTCCCAGTTCTACCTGAAGAGAGCCAGGGAGGTGTAAATGTGAAGGATACAGGAAATATATCTATAAAAGTGTTCATATAGTTTCAGAGAAGCACAATGTCCTTATAGTGTGATGTAGTGGTTAGTGTGTCAGACTAGGACCTGGGAGGCCAGGGTTCAAATCCCCACTTGACCCTGAAGCTGATGGGTGACCTTGGGGCAATCACTGCCTCTCAGACTAGACTACCTCACAGGGCTTTTGTGGGGTTCAAATGAGGAGAGGGAGAACCATACATGCAACCTTGAGCTCTTTGAAGAAAAATATGGGATACAGATGACTAAATAAATCAACAAATAAATAGCCACATACATAGCTCTTCCCCATATTAAGGACATAGGAAACTCTGTCCTTGGCCCATCTAGCTCAGCACTGTCTGCACTGACTGGCAGCAGCTTTCCAGAGTTTCAACCAGTAGGTCTCTCTAAGACCTACCTGGAGATACCAGAGATTGCAGCTGGGAACTTCTGCATGCAAAGTTAGTCTTTCCCCAAAGGCAGAAACCAAAAAAACTTTGAGGTGGGCCTACCTAAGTGATTATGTCCCACCTGCACCTTTGTGAAACCCCACCAGAGACACTTCAGTAATCTTAACATTTTGGCTGATCTTGATTTTTCACATGATGGGGACAGTCTAAATGTAATCTAAATTTTATTGGCCTGTGGGATGTGCATGGAATCAGATGACAAGTTGGGGGTGCCTAGACCAGGCATCCCCAAACTGCGGCCCTCCAGATGTTTTGGCCTACAACTCCCATGATCCCTAGCTAACAGGACCAGTGGTTGGGGAAGATGGGAATTGTAGTCCAAAACATCTGGAGGGCTGAAGTTTGGGGATGCCTGGCCTAGACTATCTATGAGGGGTGAGGAATCACTCATCTTATTGAAGCTCCTCTAGCCTCTACTGAAGCTCCCAGATGGGTGGTGCAAGGAACAGCTTCCAAATTCTATACAGGTTTCCTTTGAGCTTTTGTAGAAACCCAGGAAAATTTTTGGTGGCTCTGCTATCCTCTCTCCTGATGGAATCTCAATCAACCTTGCTAGTTCTCTCTGCTGATTTTTTTATTCAAATGTCAAACAGCACTTTAAATATTCTAGACAGACTTCTTCCCTCTTACTTAATTAAAAAAGGGGAGCTAATTAGGACTCACATTTAATTGAGCTCACACTGGAGGGCGAGTCAAAGGCGAGCCAACGAGATGGGCGATAAAGGAGTACACATTAATATTGGTGGGGTTATCAAAGCTTCCCAGAGATGAAAAGCAGTTTTAATTTTTTTTAAAATATATTATTCATTTCCCCCCACCGCTTAAAGAGAAAGTGAGGAGGTAGGTGTATGCAATCTTATACTAAAGGCAGTGATGGGAGGAGGGGGAGTTAAAATTCACATTAAGTGAATTAAAGTAATTAAAATGAGTAAACAAATAAAGCCACAGGCATTTTCTGACAGTATTGATGGTATTCTGGAATAGAAATGAAAGAGAAGAGAGCAAAACAACAAATTCCGTCATTCCAGTAACTGGATGAGAACTACCTCCTCTCTGGCAAGCTATCACAGTAAGACCCACGGATGCAGTTCACCATCTCAGACCTCAGATAATTGCCTGGCGCTTCCTGGCATTCCAAAATGTGGAGGGTGGAGCATGTCGACTTCATTTTGCCAGATGGTAGGGCTGGCTCTGTTCTCATTAAATCAGACATGGGCAACATCGGGGCCCTCCCGATATTGCTGGACCGCAACTGCCATAATCCCCAACCACTAGCCATGCTGGCTGGGGCTGATGGGAGTCTGGAGGGCTACAGGTATAAGGTGCACTAATTATGTAGGAAGGTTAAAACAGCTTACATAAGATGAATAGAGGTGACCAGCTAAGCAAGGGTTAAATGAAGGAAAGTTTCAGTGTTTCTGAAATGTGTACTAATGGGCAGCAACACATATGGTTATGGTGGGCCTTTGTAGTATTTTTTGGCTGCTGTTGCACCCCCCTTAGTTACTGTCTTGTTCTGGTACTATGGAGCAGGGACAGATCCCTCCATGCATCAGGTTTCCTAATGAGCCTCCCACACTTTGTGATGTTGCCCATTGACATTAAAGACTTGGAGAACCAATTACTAGAATTATTTCTCAAGAGTTTGGCACATCTGTATTCAAACGATTGCAAAGATATCACGCACTGGCATCTTTCTCAGAGAATAAAGGGTAGGCGGAAGCCTTTAAATTTGTAACAACTTGTTTTCATTTCACTTGGTTTTCCTGTAACAGAAAATGTTAAGGCTCACAGAGCAGCTTGCCGGAGCGGGGATATGTTCTATCACAGACTTTAAATTGCTATCACTTTAACTGCTCTTTCTTTCTTTCTTTCTTTCTTTCTTTCTTTCTTTCTTTCTTTCTTTCCTAAATTGTATGCCTGCAATGCAGAGTGATGGATCACAAGATATCTAACTTCAGCATGCCAAAAGCTATAAGCTTCAGATATGTCCTAAGGCCATATAAGCTTCAGATCCATCCCTTGAACAAATCACTGAAAGCTTTTCTCTGGTAGCAGCTGCCATGTACATCCAGACACTGAGGGTTGTATCCAATGCCTCTCCTACTCAGAGTAGACCCACTGAAATGAATGAACATGAATAAGTTAGGGCCATTAATTTCCACAGGACTACTCTGTGTAAAAAGCTGTATCCAACCCAAAGAATCAGAGAATGGTTCAAGATTGTACCCTATTATGGAAGCATTGTGTGTTGGTGTGAATAACAAGCTCTGGAATAGTGCACAACTATTCTTAAAGGGTCAGAAGGTAAACACTCTTACTCAATTAACCAGAAAGATAAGGAAAGAGTACATTCACCCCAACAGTGTATTAATGCGGAGACTAAGGCTTTCTGCATACTACCACTGTAAAGTTTGCACTGTGGACCAGGACTGGAGCTTGCCTATGCTGCCCTCTAAAGTGTGGGTGGGGCTCTTTTAACTGCATAAGGAGCTACACTCAGAGAAGGAGTTCACTATTACTATACAGTGGTCCCTCAACTTACAAATTTAATCCGTTCCGAATGCACATTCGTAGGTCGAAAAGTTTGTAAGTTCGAAAAAAGTGGTTTCCCATAAAAATGCATTGGAAACGGAAAAATTCACAAGTCGAGTAAACCGCATCTAAAATTTGTAAGTCGAGAAAACCCCATCTAAACTGCAACAGTTTTCCTTTCGGATGTCGAAAAACACGTAAGTGTGCGGCCATTTTTACGCATTCGTAACTTGAAATTTCATAAGTCGAGTACTTCGTAATTTGAGGGACCACTGTATAGGATGTTTTGCATGCATATGCTATAATGTTCAATATGCAATTTTCAAAGATGGATTAGATATCGGTAATTGCCAGCTAATTGCGCCAAACTTTCTGCACCTGCCTCCATTTTGGTCTATCTCTGGTCCCTGTGTCAACCTTTTGTGACTGGTAGGCCTCTGTAATAGTTAGCCATCTCAAGTGGGCCCTGGGGGTAGAAAGGGTAGAGAGGGTACTGCTGTCTTTTTCTACTGATCCATCTTTGGGAATGGCTAAATTTCCTTGTTTCCTTGTGGCAAGGAGCTGCATAGCTCAGTTTATGTCATATGAAGTAAATGCATCTGTTCTGGAGATAGTCTCACAGCCTTCCCACTTAGAATTTGCTATAAATAGAGACGTCTGTTTTCTTTTATAGTTTTCTCTTCCCACTTCCATATTCCTCTTACAATTTGTTTTACTCATCTGCTGCATGGAGGTGTGTGTGGGGGGGATCACATGCATGGGTGCGTTTAAAATAAATCCATATCTAAATGCAATTTCTCCCAAAATACACATTTCCAAATGTATCTTTTCCTCAAAGTACACATTTTTATACACAATTTATTTCAAAACACACATTTTGAATTGCATTTTGAAAAGTCTTTTGAACAAAACAAGAACAACAAAAGCAACAACAACAACAACATCACCACCACCACTTGGGAAGTGTGAAAGCCATCAGACAAACAAGCTCAAATCCACATCCAGGCGAGTCTGTACAGGAAGAGGCAAATATCAAACTCCTCCAGGCCCCCTACCTTGTCTGTACCCCGATCAAGAACATGACATGCCAGTTTGGCAGCTCACCTTCACATCTCAGCACGGAGTTGTCCCACACCACGTTGCCTTCCTTCAAGACGCAGGTGATGGTCTCCGAGCCATGTGTCCTGATGAATCCCTCATCACACAGGAAGGACACTGAACTGCCAAGCTGCAGACTGTCACCAAAACGCTTGCCATTAACAGGCACACCCGGATCAGGGCACTCATTGTGTCTGAAGGCTGGAAGGAAGCAACAAGATGGCAGATGACCAAAAGCATTTCCCTACCGGTGGAAGTGCAAATAACCAACAGTTTATAGGCAGTCTATATTCATGGATCTTTCTCCAGTAACAAACCCGTCTGTAATTCTGTACCCAACACTAGGCTCTTCTGACCACTGGAAGAGATTTACATCCCATCCTTGTTCGCAAGGAGCTGCTAGCTCTGCTTCTGGCTACAGCCAGACTCGAAATCGCCAAACAGTGAAAGTCTGCATTAGGTTCATCTAGGATGGTTTGAGAGGGTGTGGGATGCTGCCTTGCCTGAGTGTTTAACCCATCACATGAGGATTCTAAGAGGGGTGGTAAATCAAGACAATTTTGATGTTGTATGGTTTCTGTTTACAGTGGTACCTCAGAAGTCGAACGTCTTGCAAGTGGAACGTTTTGGCTCCCGAATGCCGCAAACCCAGAAGTGAGTGTTCCGGTTTGCGAACATTCTTTGGAACCCAAACGTCCAACACGGGTTCCACGGCTTCTGATTGGCTGCAGGAGCTTTCTGCAGCCAATCAGAAACTGCACCTTGGTTTCCAAACATTTTGGAAGTCAAATGGACTTCTGGAACTGATTCTGTTTGACTTCCAAAGTATGACTGTATATGCTTTATAAATTAAAATAGAAGGCGGCATCACACATGCTTCTATGTGGCAAGGCTACCTTATCAATATTTGACTCTTACTTCCAAAATGTCCTGTTGTTGAATCTAGGTTCCCATCAGCCTTGAATATTGGCCACGGTGCCTTCAGCTGATTGGAGTACAAAACAACTGGAGGGCACTGGATTAGCCACATCTGTATTAAGGGCATCAAAGGTTAAGTCCAATGCTTTGAACTGAACCTGAAAACTACATAGTTGGCAGCCAGTGCATATCATATAGAACCCTTGTGATAGGATCAGATCACCTAGGGAACAGCTGTGGCTGTAGAGGACATGTTTTGCATGCAAAAGGTCCCAGATTCAGTACCCATAAACTTCAGGTAGGGCTGGGAATGTTCCTGTGTTGGAAACTCTGGAGAGATGCTGCCAGACAGTGTAGACAGTACTAAGCTAGGCAGACCAATGGCCTGACTCAGTATAAGGCAGCTTCCTAGATTCCTCCCTAGTCCCTGTCAGCATCATGGCTGGTGCAACATTTTTTGTTAACTGAATGGTTTTCAAGGGCAGCCCCATGCAGAGTTTGTTACAGTCATCTAATCTGAGAACAATTCCAGAAAATGGCTCCTGTGACACAGCTCAAATAGCAAACTACATTCACATTTTCTGTATGTTTTGGATGGAGATGTGCAGGACCAACCCTCCTCCCTAGGAAATTTTACTGGGCTTAGCATAGCTTTGCTGACTTCCCTTAAAAAATCACAGACTTTTCACCTGGATTCCTAATCTATATACAGTCGGACCTTGGTTCTCAAATGGAATCAGTTCCGAAAGGCTATTCAACTTCCGAAAACGTTTGAAACGTTTGAAAACCAAGGAGCGGCTCCTGATTGGCTGCAGGAGCTTTCTGCACTCAATTGGAACCCGTGGAACCTGCGTCAGATGTTTGGCTCCCAAAAAACATTCGCAAACCTGAACACTCACTTCTAGGTTTGCGGTGTTCGGGAGCCAAAACGTTTGGGTCACAAGGTGTGAGAGAACCAAGATATGACTGCAGATGCTTAGGAAACTGACTTTGGTGCTTATAATTGTAGTTCTGTGAGGAGCACACTGCAGTCCCAATTAACAGAGACTTCCTATGCACCATACATTTAAAGAATATATAAAAATCTATAGTCAGTGCATATGCATCCTCTGTTAATACATTACCAAACCGTTTCCCCACCTTTCTAAATTTGCAATGGCAACTGCTTTGCTGACTAACACCCAGATGGCAACCACTCAATCCATGATGTGACCCAGAATAACCCCTCTGTTCCCAGTGGGGTGAACAGATTCCACATCGACACTTCTAAACATTAGGCATTAAGCCCCTGGCAACCTCCCCTCACAAAAAACCCCCAACAGGTTAGGTGACTTTGATGAACTTGTCCCCTAATCTAGCCCAGCAAATTATTTTTAATAATAGCTGGTTTGCAGTTGCCAACCAGAAATACCATTAATTTCGCAGAGCTGTTAACCAATGTTATAACAAAGGTCGTTCATCACTCCTGCCAAGCCAATGTAATCGTGTTCTTTAGAAAATTATAGGAGAGCGCGTGAGAGCACATTGCTATGGGAAGCTGGCATTCATGGCTCAAATTTAAGAGGACCCAGAAATATTTCCTGCTCTGTTATTCTATGCAACAAAGTTTATCCTTTCATTTATGCAGTGCCTGGCGGTTCTGAGGGCATACTCAAAGCAAGCACATTGGGGCCATGTTAATTCAAACAGTAATATTTGGGGCACTAAATAAATATGCAATGAATATCCAGGGTCTTGAGAAGTGAAAAATCACATATTTGCAGACTGCTGCTAAGTATCCTTGAATAAAGCGACAGGTTTCCAAACATTTATGGATCCACATGCAAAAATGAAGACAAAGAAGAAAGGAAGCTGAGGCCACATCCACAACACACACTTTAAGCAGCCGCAGCATCCCCACAACATTTTTGGGGAGCTGTAGTTTGTTAAGGGTGCCGAGAGTTGTTAGGAAGGTCCTATTCCCCTCCCAGAACTACAACTCCCAGAATTCCCTGGGAAGGGGGACTGATTGTTAAACCACCCTGGGAATTATAGCTCTGGGAGGGGAATATGGGAATCCTAACACGTCAAAGTGCAAGTAGATAAATAGGTACCACTCTGGTGGGAAGGTAAACGGTGTTTCCGTGTGCTGCTCTGGTTTCGCCATGCTGGCCACATGACCTAGAAAAACTGTATGCGGACAAACGGCGGCTCCTTCGGCCAGTAAAGCAAGATGAGCGCCACAACCCCAGAGTTGTTCGCGACTGGACTTAACTGTCAGGGGTCCTTTACCCTTTTAACATCTCTCAGGGCCCTTAACAAACTATACCTCCCAGAATTCTCTGGGGGAAGCTATGACTGTTTAAAATGGTACCATAGTGCTTTAAATGTATGCAACAACGGTGGACCGGGTTTTGGTAGCCCAAAAAATGGAAAGTGAGGGAGGTCCCAGGTAAAGAGAATGGGCAACTTAAGATGATAGAATATGCAAAATTAGCTGGTCTAACATATAGAATAAGAGAGCAAAAAGAACATGCATTTAAAGAAGAGTGTAAATTCAACAGTATAATAAACACTTGAGTGATGTAAGATAGGAGAGCCTGAATAAAATGGTTATAGTAAAATATGCAGGGATGGTGTATAAATTAAATGAACCATGGAAGGGGAAGGAGGGAAGTCACTGAATGTACGGTTGTATGTACAATGTTTATTTTGAGATGTAAAATTGAAAACTTAATAAAAACAATTTAAAAAACAACAACAAAGGCTGCAACCCTGAATAATGGGGGGAAAGGACCCCACACAACAAGAACATGCTTCCCCACTTACTGGTAAATGTGATGTTGAAGCCTCGCTTTTCGGTGGAGTGGTCAGTCTGAAATTCCAGCCTGGCGACATGGCCGCTGCTGGTCAGAGAAGATGGTAGCTGACTCCCAGAGAATGTTCCCAAGACAGGGGATTCAGCTGTCCCGCCATCCTTGATAGCCAGGAAGTCAAACTGGGGCTCCACGTCAAAATCATTAAAGGCCAAATGGATCCGGCTTTCAGGTTTTGCAATGATTAACCAAACACAGTGCAGGCTGCTGCCATATTCCTCCGGGTAGTTTGGAGAGAGCACGATGCCAGATGACGTGGTGAAGTTGAAGAAGCAGGAAACTGCAACGAGAGAGAGAGTGCGAGTGAAAGTTGGTGTCAGTTAGGCATTGGCAAATCTGTCAATTTCAATTTCTTGCAGTTTTCCAGTCTTAATTTCAGTTCTCCATATTTCCACATCGGTTTGAGATTTTTTGGAAAAAATGCCCTCATGGAAATCCATTGGCATTTTAGTGTGAGTTTGTCCTATGATGCATGCAATTGTATGCAATTTCTCCTGCTGTGAAAAATCTGCAAATAAATTTCCTCTAATGCAATTATTTTTATTTTTGATAATATATGCATTTTACTGCACACTTTACCCTAGTTCATGAATTATGGTACAAATCACTTGGCTGGAAGACAGCACTGCAAAATTCAGAGGGTGGTGAATTTTGAAGGATGGGTGTTTTTCAGTTCATGTATTGTTTTAAAAAAATGCACTTTAACAAATCCCTCCACCCAATCCCACCTGTTCCTAATGTCAGACAATCCATGATTCATCAAACTGGTTTGATTTATTTTTAATTTAAAAAAAATAAATTTAAAATATTTGTTAGTTGCCCTTTATCTAAAGATCCCAGAGTTTTGTACAAAAGTGTAAATAGAAATCAATTCAAGTTCCAATTTTAAACCAGGAAAACACCTGTAACAAAATATAAGGGGGAAAAAACAAATGTAAAAGCGAAGCAACCAAAGCACAAACTGAAACAAACAAAAGTTATTTAGGAAGGTATTAATTTTGCACTGAAAACCTTGGAGTGCTGGTGCCAGCATAAATACTCAGGGAAGGGATTCCAAAGCTGGGGAGCCACAGCTAAAAATACCATCTGCCTTGTAGCAACAGAAGGCAGCTCAGCTAAACAGGTGACAGGCTTTTGAATGTGAGATTTTGGGGAGGGGAGGGGGGAGTCATGTGAACTAATGATCTTTCAGAATTACAAAGGCAATACAAGGGGAAGGAGAAAGATTGGCTGCCTCTGCATCAACACAATATGCAGCTTAAAGGTAAAGGTAAAGGACCCCTGACAGTTAAGTTCAGCAAGAAAATAAAATGAAGGAAAACGTGGCAATATTATTATTCACTTATCCCCTCTCTTATGTACCTAATTAGCTATGCTGCTAAACTTCTGTCTTGGGGACGGGTCTTTAAAAATAAAGTAAAGCTATAACGTGTGTGTGTGTGTGTGTGTGTGTGTGTGTGTGTGAGTGAGAGAGAGAGAGAGAGAGAGAGAGAGAGGGAGAGAGAGGGAGAGAGAGAGAGAGAAACCTTCCATTTTTTGGGCCCAGTTCAAAGTGCTATTTTTGACTTATTGAGCCTTTTGTGGCTCAGGACCCCAATACCCCAATGACTCCCCATTTGAATGGACCCAGATGTTGTAATCATCATCTGAGGTTCTTCTTCATGTGTCTCCTCTTTGAGAGGTCTGGAGGGTGGCCAACAAGAGAACAGGCTTTTTCAGATGTGGTTCCCCGTTTGTGGCATGCTTTCCCAGGGAGGCTCACCTGGGGCCATCATTACATAGTTTTAGATGCCCAACAAAAACATTTCTTTTTCACCAGGTCTCTTGCTATTAATTTTCTATAGACTTTAGTGGTTGGGATGTTTAAACCTGCCTTTTTTCTTTTTTCTTTTAAGGATTGTCTTTCAGATTTTTCTTTTGTTTTCCTTTTATGTCATTTTAATGTATGTGTTTGTTTGTTTACATATTGTAAGCTGTTTTTGAGAATCCATGCTGTGGTTCTGATAAAATGGCAGCAAGAGACGACAAGCCATGGCCGGTTCTTGCGGCAGCAAGAGATGACAAGCCATGGCCGAGGCGGCAGGAGAAGGCGACGGGGTTGTTTGGAAGTGAAGGGCTCCCCCTGTCCTCGGCCGGCCCAGCTGAGCCTGCCCCTTCTGGGGCCTCGCCCACCTTCCCTGCCCGGCAAAGTGCAGTGGCCGCCAGCGGGCGAAAGTATCCTGGGAGGGACGGCAGAGTTATTTTCCCGCTTGCCGCCTGTGGGCACAAAAAATGCTCTGAGCCGGAGTTGCAGGGCGAGAGAAACTCTGAAAAATGGGGGGGGGGCCGCTGGAGGGATCTTTGCACCACGGCGCCGGATATGCTTAAGACTGTTCTGGAACCAGGCAGAGGGCCTTCTCAGTAGTGGCACCCGCCCTGTGGAACGCCCACCCATCAGATGTCAGGGAGATAAACTGACTTTTAGAAGGCATCTGAAGGCAGCCCTGTTTAGGGAAGTTTTGAATGTTTGATGTTTTATTGTGTTTTTAATATCCTGCTGGAAGCTGCCCAGAGTGGCTCAGAGGCCTGGCCAGATGGACGGGGTATAAGTAATAAATTATTATTATTATTATTATTATTATTATTATTATTATTATTATTATGTGTGGCAGTGTATTTAGCTCCAGCTGTAGTACTACGTTGTGCTGCTATCTTAGCTCATAGGAACATACAAGCTTCCTTGACCGAGTCAGTAAGAATGGGTGAATCTGTCAGTTTTGGGTTCTCTCAGTTTCTCATTTTTCCTATCTTAAGTTCAGTTATCCACACTTTGACATGACCTTTCAATTTTTTAAAAAAGTCTTTTTGACAAATCCCCAACATTTTAGTGCTCATTTTTGCCAATATGCATATGTTTGTATGCAATTTCACCTATTCTTACACATAGTTAAGTATGTAAGAGTTGCCATGCTGCAGTTTGCATAGCTGTCAACAGGTGGTGCTGCTGCAAACTATGGCGTGACAACAAACTGAGCTCTCACAGCTGCTGGGCTATTTCAGCAATGTTGGAGAGTGAGGAGGGATGGGCGAGTGAGTGAATGGCTGGTTGCCCAGGTAAGTGGTTAGAGTAGGTGGCCCCAGGCAAGCCACAGAGGAGCAGTCAGGACAGACTGAAGCAGCTCCCCAACATCTGTCCTGCGCTGCTTGCTGCCGCCCTCCTCACACCAGTGACACTTACTGGCAGTCGAGCTATAAGGGGACGGGAGGTGGTTCAGACAAGCTGTGAATATTGTGCGCAGTGGCAGTGGCTCTGCAGGGTTTCACATGGTGTTTCTCAGCCCTAGCTGTGGATGGTGTGAACTTGAGAACTTCTGCATGCAGTCCCTTCCTAAGGACACTGTCTCATAGTGAATCAAACCACTGGCTCATCTAGATCAGAACTACCTGTACTAACTCATGGCAACTCTTCAGAGTTTCAGATGCAGCTTTTCCTCAGTCCTTCCTGGGGATGTTGGGGATTGAACGCAATACCTTTTGCACATGAAGCAGATGTTCTACCACTGAGCCACAGCCTCTTCCCCCTGGCATAACCATTCTGCGTACAGTCCACTCTCCGCTTATATAGGGATTACGTTCCAGGGATAGAACATGAAGCCAAAACTGTGTATAGTCAAATCACACTCCACCTCCACCTCCGAATGCTCTTTCAAGGCCACTGAACACTCTCCCTGTACCTGCAAATGCTCTCCCAAGGTGAGTGCAGTGGCAGGTGGGGTTGCTGTTGTCCCCTCTCCCGGGATGCTACCCCCTTTTTATTTTTATGTTTTTCAGCCAAGTATGTAAAGCTGAATTTGCACAAGTTAAATGTGCGTAAGTTGTGAGTCGACTGTATTTGTCAATAAGCTCAAAATGCCACAAGCCTCCAGTGACCTCTTTCCAAAGGAAACTAATATCAGGTGAGCATGACATCCCAGGAACATCTCCCTGCTTAAATTGGGGCAAGCAGAACTCAAAGGTCACCCAATGCATGAGGTCTAATTGCATTGTCTCCCAAAAAGTTTTTTGTGTAGGTGAATATATGCATCTTCAGTCATTAATCTGGGATTGTCAGTGTTCACATGTGCATGTGTCCATCTTAGCTACATCTAAGACACTTGCCGTAAGATTATGACAAGGTATGAATTATTTCCTTGCCAGCGCATTCTACACATCACTGTAGACAGCACACAGTGTAGGTGGAAATGCTTCACACAAGTCATCGGAAAACAGTGGACAGGAGGAGCATTGCACACTATGGAAGTGGTGTGTAGAAGCTGCCACTTGAAGGCTGTTTCCCACAGAAATCTGGTTGGCCGCTGTGGGAACAGGATGCTGGACTAAATGGACTCTTGGCTTGATTCAGCAGCACCTTTTATACTCTAAGTCAGGGGTGTCAAACTCAAATTCATCAGGGGCCGCATCAGCAGTTTGGTCACCCTCAAAGGGCTGGTTGTATGTGTAGGACTATGTGTCCACTCTTTATTATCATAAATTATTGTCACTGCATTCAATTATTACTGTTTTTTGTAATAATGTAAGTAATATCTAGCTCTGAAAGCAGAAACATAGTCAGAATAATGGCAAGTAGATATTCAAATGTACAATTATTGTACAATTTATTGAAAAATGATTTTTGGTAACTGCACTGGGTGGTGGAGGCTCGCTAGGGTTTCATGCAGGACCTTTGCAGAGCTACTAGTACCTGGAGATGCTGGGGTCCTTCTGCATGCAGGACAGATGTTCTGCCAGTGAGCCACCACCCTTCACCAAAGGGACTAGCTGAGGTTGACTCACTGAAGCTGCTCTCCTGGTTCCAGGGTTTAAGGGCCAGAAGTATAAAGCAGCATCCTATGTTTCTGAGGAGAGGGAGAGGGAGAGGGAGAGGGAGAGGGAGAGGGAGGGGAGGGGAGGGGAGGGGAGGAAGGAAGGAAGGAAGGAAGGAAGGAAGGAAGGAAGGAAGGAAGGAAGGAAAGAGGGGAGAGAAAGAAGAGTAGGAAATAAGGAAGAGAATAAAGAAGGAAAGAAAAAGAAAGAGGGAGAGAAGACGGAAAGGGAGAAAGAAGGAAGGAAGTAGAGGGAAAGAAAGAATAAGAATGAGGGAGAGGAAGAAAGTTGGGAAGGAAGGAAGGAAGGAAGGAAGGAAGGAAGGAAGGAAGGAAGGGGGAGCAGGAGGGAGAGAGGAAGGAAAGATGTGAGAGAAAGAAGAGTAGGAAAGAAGGAATAAAGAAGGAAAGAAAAAGAAAGAGGGAGAGAAGACAGAGATAAAGAAGGAAGGAGAGGGAAAGAAAGAATAAGAACGAGAGAGAGGAAGAAAAAAAGGGAAGGGGGGGTCGCCGCCTTGATTCAGCGCCAGAAAAGAGCGTGAAGGGACCCAGGGGCAAAAAGCATTTCCCCGGCCCCAGCTGTTTGTCGGCGCTTTGTTGGTGCGGCGCTTCAGCAGCAAGGTCCCACTGCTGGGTCCCGCTGGCTGGGGCGCTCGGCGGGCCACATGACGAGGTCTGGCGGGCCGGATTTGGCCCCCGGGCCTTGTGTTTGACACCCGTGCTCTAAGTAATAGGTGAACCGCAGAATCCCAACTCACAACGTGCAGATTTTTGAAGCGCTACGGGGCAACTATTTGCCACCCTGCCCGTCATCCTCTGCCTTGATGAATAGGCCAGTGGCCTGAGCTAACCAGGTGTGAAGCCAGATGCTGGAAAAGTAAAGGCAATTAAGGAAAATTTTTAAAGCAACAATGAACATGGAGCCCTTTAGCTGTCCGGAGAGATCCCCCCCACACACATTTCAGCTGACAGGGTCCATTTGCTTCCCATAGCAAGGAGGCTGTTTAATTGGTACTGTCTACTGCTTGTCTAACATATTACTGATTTAATAATGCCCCCGCCAACACCACGCACACAACCAAACTGGCTCACGATGCTTCACCTCCTACTCCTGGATACCCTCTGGACCCCACCCGCTTTCCACCTAGTATGTAAAACCTTTTCATGTTAATTGCAGGCCAGAAAGAAAGGTTCAGCAAGCATGTTTTCCCAAACACAGAACTGTATTATTATTTATGTCATTGCTTTTCCACCTTCCCACACCCCTCACCAAAGGTTATTAAGCCATGATTATATATTTTTTAATCTATAAGGGCTTCTGCTGATCCAGTCATCCCCTGAAATGAGAGAGGAAATGGGAAGCAGTTCTATTACAAGGACAAAAGAACTTGGCGATCCATTTAAGTCATGGGTGAAAAAATTTTTTCAGCCCCACGGCCAGATTCCCTGATAGTCAACCTTCAAGCAGTCACATTCCAGTGATGCGCAGGGCCAGAAGCAAAAGTCAGGCAGAGCAATAGATTTGTACTATAGGTTACATTCCAAAATATGTTAATACAACAGGGCTTTTCCAAACTCCTTGCTTTACCCAAACTTTGTTTTCAACTTCCACTTTGCTCCCTCTGTGTTACTTTCTGCTTCTGCTTCTCAAACGTCTATTGTTGTTTACAATGACCACCTCTTTTTCTCTCAGTATCCCTCCACTCCAGTTTACTCAAACCTCTGATATTGTTTAAAACAACTACTTTCTTTTCTTTTCAGTTTTCCTCCCTTCTCACTGAACTCAAATGTTTCCCTCTTCCTTTCCTCAACAATTGCATGTGAAAGAGATAAAGGATGTACGTAGATCCTTCAAATATTTTGTAGTACCTTCCTAGAATGAAGGAACTTTACTCAAACGCCTGCCATTGTTTAAAACTGCTATTTTCCTCTCAGTTTTCTCCATCTCTGCTTTACTCAAATTTCTGCCAGTGTTTTAAGCCACCAGTTTTCCTCCCCCAGTGTTCCTCCTTTCTCACTCCCATGCCAGGACCACTGTTATTTTGCAACTGGCCTTCACTTTTGTTTCCCTACTTGACTTCAAACAATTTCAGGATTATGACAAGGCACTACAAATCCTCCAGTGAGAGCTGTGTGATGACATTCTTACATTTTTATTATAGAGAGAGACAAAAGTCAGAGGTTTCTGCACACTCACCCTCAGCTTGCCATCCAGGCAAGCAAGAGGCATTATCATAGGCCAACAACACTTTACTGCCAGGGAAAAGTACTTGAGAAGGACAGGGAACAGGGATAATGGTGGTGGTGCAGCAGCTGGGTGGCCAACAAAAAGTTATGAAGGTCAGGAAGAGAGGCCCCTGAAAAGTGTAAACTAGTTGTCCTACACTGGCAGAGGCAAGCAATTCTATTTATAAAGGCACCCAGGATCAAATCATTCACAACAGTATCCAAATTGCTGGTGAACTTCCATACCACCTGAAATGTGGTTGAATGTATACAAAGGCAACTTATTTACTGAAAAAAGTTCTCCAAGTTAGACATTTACACACCTCTGTCTTGAAACACAGTAAATAAAGAGTAAAGTTTAAGGTAACAGAACACATATGTACGTGCACAACACATCTCCACACCCACCTTAGAACTGTAATAAAACTCTCCTCCAAAGTTTCTACACACATTGAAACCCACCCCCCAAAAAAGATGCCACTTTATACATCACCCCTCCAGATACGAAACTTGATCGTAGGCCTTTGGAAACTCATGCAATCTTACTGGAGACTAGTAGCTGTACCCCTATCCATGTTGCTCACCAATCCCACCTACCTGCCACCCTTTGCCAACCCCTATCTCCTTGACAACCCCACTCCCTTTACACTTGACCAACCCTGCATTACAGCTCCCCACCCACTTTACACTTCATTCCCTTCCTCCAAACCAGTGGTGAAAATGAGAGGGGAGTGCAGCTGCTGCTGTAGGAACAACAACAACAAAAGAGGGGGGGGGAGCCTGCAATTTATAATGCAGCCTTTCTCCTTTCCAGAGCAGCCATCACAACAGTATCAGAAGCATGGGGGTGGTTTACAAAGGGGACAAGGATTTTCTCTCCTTCATTTCCCTCCCACCCACTAGTGGTGGCGCTAACAGGGGAAGCAGCAGCACAGCATAGCAGGATGGTTATAGGGTAGCTGCCCCAGTCTGTCCCTGTGTGGCTAAGCTGGGCTGCCCACCACCTGCACTGCTTGTTCACTCTGTCTACTCACTCCCCCTGTCTGCATGACCAGCAGCTGCATGACAACACCATTACAATTTTATTATATACTAAGAAAGGGATTTTTCAGAACTGCATTCAGGTTTGAGATGGAGCCCAGTGGCTTCTATTTTAAATTTGTGGAGAAAGTGTACATCTGGGGGAATTGTGAGAACTTAAAAATGGCAGCTTTCACATTTGACTGCCTAGCGGAGGGGAGCAGGGCAGTCATCAGTGCTGGTGAGTATTGCACAGAAGCAGCTGTTCAAAAGTGCCAGTTGCCAATGCCAGGCCAAGGTTTATTTCTTACTGGTATGATGGCTGAATGACACTTCATGCAAGCACAATGCAGGGAAAGGACTTCTGTGGAGGGGGAAGCAAGGAGCCAAAATGACAACCACGCATTTACTTTCCACCTAAACTTTAAACAGTTCAGCTCTTACATTTACCCAAATGACAGTAAGGTGAAGGAATTATTCAGCCTGCTTCTTTCATTAGGGGTGGAAAACCTTTTCTCATACCAAGGGCTGCATTCCATTCTGGACTGCCTTCTGGAGGTCACATGACAGTGGTGGAAAAAAACCAGAAGTAAAAGGGGGCAGAGAAAAAGTATCCCTTTGTACAGTAGGCTGGTTTTTACATGCACTCCTCTGTGTCCTCTACCTAGGCAAGCAACAGGCATTCTCAGACCTTAAGGACACATTCTAGCCAGGCAAAAAACACTCATGCAGGGTATGAAATAGGACTGGGAAG
Organism: Zootoca vivipara; assembly: GCF_963506605.1. Lineage (NCBI taxonomy): Eukaryota > Metazoa > Chordata > Lepidosauria > Squamata > Lacertidae > Zootoca > Zootoca vivipara. Next base: position 40,050,922 of record NC_083281.1, on the reverse strand, counting down.
GGGTGTGACATGGGGAGAGTCACAAGGGCCAGTTAGCGAGACCTGGAAAGCTGCATTTGGCACTCAGCCCTGAGATTTCCCACCCCTGAACTACAAGAAAACACACTAGTCCACAATCAGAATGAGTTATACTTAACCTCTATTGAGGAAATAATAGCAGTTGACAGGAAAGTAGTACAAGGATGAAATTAGTGTTTGATTTAGAAACAGAGAATTGATCACATGGCTGTAAAATGAATGCAATGAACTACCTACAGCCAACATCTGGCTTTAAATACCTTTAGTTCTTGGCCCATGCACCTCTCCTCTCTACACATTCTGCAGTTTCCTCCCCCTTCATGCTCTTGCTTGCCCTGATCATCTCTAGAATCAGAGGCAACTTCATTGCTAGAGACTCTCACACTGTCTGCCTCGTTCTCCCACCATGACATTAGAGAAGTTCAGCCACTTTAGTGGCAATTGATTTGTGAACATCACCACCAAACCACTTTAATGCACAGTCACACAGATAAATGCCCATGGAAATATACTTCGTGCAAATCCAGGATTGTGATGTGGGACAAATCCTCCATTGGGGGCTGCATGATGACATTCATACATTTTTATTATATAGAGAGACGAAAGCCAGAGGCTTCTGCACAGCCACCTTCAATTTTTGATCCAGGCAAACAAGAGGAATTATCATAGCCCAAGGACTATCCAGCATTAAGACCCAATTGTTTAACTGTGAGCATGCGTTCTACTACTCATGAAGTTTGGAAAGAAGCAAACCCAGCTCACCCTAAACAGAAGTGTACTGAATCTTAGAACGGTTCCATGTGAACCACTTCACTGTGGGGAGTTTAGGTCAGCATGGGTTAGCCTGCTTTTGCATTTTGGCCACACTCACTTTGACATGCATCCCCAGGAGGGTCGATCCATCCCTGGGTTAGCAGAAAGCCAAAACTCAGGGCAGACGAGGTTTTGTTAATTTATACCTTCAATGTATGCAGCTCATAGTACAGAATAACCTACTTTCCGGAGTTGTTGTGATGATAAAATAGGAAATGCTCACGTACACAATCTCCAGCCCTTTAGAGGAAGCATGATACACAAAATTGCAATAAAATGAAATAATTGATTTACAAGGGGGATGGAGAGGAAAGTGGGAGGGGGAGGGGGGGAAGGTCAAGATTACCTTTGCAACAATTAGGATTTATAATCTGCATTCCAAAGAACCAATGAAAGTAAAGATTCTCAAGATGATGAAGTCTGAACAGACCTGATGTTTGAACTTGTATAGTAAACAGAAGAATGTGTTGGGCATGCATGTGGTGACAAATATATTCACATACCCACCCACTCATTCTAGAAATGCTCCGCTTACAATTTATTGGACTGCTCTTTGCAGCAGGCAGTTTATTTTTCAGGACATCAGCAAATGTAACTAGGCTTAAGGGGATTTGGCACAAACCTGCGGGAGGTTAATCCACTACACATTCCTTCTGCAGTTCTCTCCTGAAGTTCAAAGCAGAATCCACAAACTCTTTTTAAAATACAGCAACCCATAAAACAACAGGCAGGCAATTACTCCTCAATTCCTTAGTGGAACTTGGCAAATTACAAGGAAAGGTTTTTTTTTATTGTTTAATTGTTTTGAGATGTTTCATAGGATGCAATTCCGAAATGGAAATAAATAAACAGATAAACAACCTCAGCACGATGTTATGTAATATTTGTACTCAACAGATTCCTACAAAGGGATTTCCCAAATTAACAGATGTTACATACAGGTGTCGTGAGCACCCACCATTTTTCTGCTCCCGAGGGAAACCACAACACACACACACACACACACACAAACCATTAGCAGATTTGTGAATTGTAGCATAACATTTCAATTCAATCTTCCTTCTTCTTTTAAACCAAGACAGTTCCTGCCCTCAGGCTTACAATCTAAAAGACACAATACAAAAGGATGAAGGGATGAGGTCAGAGAAGGAAAAAGGCAAACTTAGGCACTGGTAGTGACAAGCTGGGATGGAAAGAGGAGCCAAAAAGAGCTGATCTCTCAGCAGGGCCAGTGCATTGGGGTCTGCAAGCCCATCTTTTCCTTTGCTGCAGCCTGATGTGTACCCTGAATGTACACAGCTAGACTGTGGAAAAGCAGAAACTTATGTTGGTGTAGAACCAGGATCTGTCTGCCTCTGTCCCTTTGGAGTGAGAGACTAGGGGCTACAGGTCAAAGTGTTTCATGGATGGGCAAAACGTTACCACACTTTGGTGCAATTCAACTCATCCAGTCTGGTCACTGGCTCCCCTTAAACTGGAAGGGCTAGAAAAGCATCCATGTCAAGCTCATGTTTATTCTGGGCAACAGCAGCATCTCCTGTGACTGAATCTGACTTCTGATACCAGGTTGTGACTCCACAGGTCTAGCAATGGCTACACCTTTCCCGCAAACTCAAGGTAAATCAAGAAGAGGCTGAAACTAGGCTCCAGCATATGCTGATCAAACATAACTGAGCTGGCTTTGGAGACAATTCCATTATCTTGGTTCCTTTGCTAAACAACATGCCACGCCTGTTACCAAATCCCAAAAGAAGATATGTTAAGAATGTAAGAAGAGCGGCTGGATGAGGCCAATATCCCATCTAGCCCACCATGCTGTTCTCACAGTGGCCAACCAAATGCCTCTGGGAAGCCCCAAAGCAGCACCCAAGCACAAGAGCAAAACTCCAGAAAATGATATCCAGAAGCATTATTGCCTCCCAGCTGTGGAGCATAACCACAACTGTTTTTTCCCCCCTATCACCACTCATTTCTCCAATTTGCCATTCTGGGGCTCTGTATGAAGTTGTGCATTATGGGAAGGAAGAAGCGAGAGAAGGAAAGTAGGGGGAGAAAGCAATAGTCAAGTGACAGGTTAATTTTTAGCTGAATGTAAAACTCATCATAGTTAACAGGAAATTATATAGTGACTCTGGAAACATTGTGAGGAGAAAGCCATTGATCACAGTTTGAATTCCCCTCTTATAATCCTGAAAGCATACATGGGGCAGTGAGCACAAGAGGCTAGACATTCAGAAAGCAGCCTGTTTATGATGGGGGCCTGGGATCATTCAGCAGGTATAATAAGGCAATATGGGATTAACAAGAACAGGTAATTACTACTAAGGGTTGCAAAATTAATGCACAAGAAAGAATCCATTTTGGCACACAGGAGGAAGGGCTAAGAGGAGGATTAGCAGAGAAATGAGATTTCAGAAGGGGAGAAAAACTTTTACAGCTGTTAAAAATGGCAATTAAAAATAGTCCCCCACTTCAATCTAAAAAGTGAATTTAGGCCTCTCAGGTGCCTACTGCATCATGGGTAACTGTGGCTAATGCAAAATGAAACAGGAAAGCGAAGTTTCTAGCTCAGGTGTGGAAAACCTGTGGTCTCCAGATGTTGCTGAGCTACAAATCCCATCATCCCTGGCCATGGTTCTGAGGGCTGTTGGAAGTTGTACTTCAGCAGCATCTAGAGAACCAAGGGTTCCCCAATGCTGTGCTAGCTGACAGATATTGTAAATCCATGCAACATTATTGAAGCCCAAGCAAATTTAAAAACTCAGGTGTGAAAACGCCCTTAGAGGGTGGAATGAACATGAAGTGCTCCTGTTTTCCATGGAGGTAAAACACCAGGCAACATCTGGACACAGAGAGTTAACTGTAATTGAAACAGATAATTCTAGACACAAATAATATGCAGAGGCTGTCAGTATTCTCTGTGGATATCCTTTCCCTTCTTCTTCTTCTTCTTCTTCTTTTTAAAAAATAAAGTTAATATCCTGCCTATTGATCCGAAAAATCTATATGATGGCTCAGAAATAAAACCAATACAATAGCCAAAGCAGATGATACAACATAAGCACACGGCAACAGCAGGGAAACCAAAATCAACAAACCAAGGAGAATTAATTTGCCTGCCCACTTGCACAAAGCTTGCATGGAGGTTACACAATGTCTGCTCTTTACTGAGCATTCATTCTGTTTTCTTTAAATGGTGATTATACATCTTCCTGTCAAGCAATCATTATACCACATATTTTAGTGAATCTACCTGTCACTGCATTCCCCCCCCCGAAATTTTTATTATTATTTTAACACAACAATACAAACAACACGTGAAACTATACGAAGTTTTTCCAGTTTTATGGATATATTGGGTGAAGCCCAACATAGGAAGAAGTGAAGCATTAATTAAGGTGATAGCAAAAATGATCTGCTCATGAACATGGAAAGATTCATCTTGCCCTAAGTACCCAAAGGTCAGGTCATCATAGCCAGTGGGCTACTTACCGTATACAACCTCTCCACACAGGGGCTTGGGAAGGCAGGGATACAGAGAATAATGGAAACCAAATTTCCTCTAGCCTATTCTTCTTAGATAATCCTCTTGCCACCCTTCTGTGCTGCTATGAGGCTATTCAAAAGAGCTACGTCTGAGATGTTATTTATCCAAGCTTCCATCAGGAGCTCTGAGTCAGATTTCCAATGATATGCAACAGCCAACTGCACTGTTAACAAAAAAAGAACACCAGGTCTCTGTGCTTGATCTCTGGATTTTTGTCATTTTGCAGTGATAGCAGGGCTAGGGATAGATCAAGTTTCAATACTTTGGCCATAACAGAAGAGGGAATGGCAAAAATCCATGCCCCCCCTTTTTTGCATTTTGTTGCAGGCCCACAACACATGAAAAAATGAAGCATGTCCCCTGCAGTCCTTCCAACACAAAGGGGATAGGGTCTTGCTTACTTTGGAGAGCCACACTGTGGCCCAGTGCCATCGGAGAAGGACCTTGAGGGGCACCAACTGCAGGTGCACAAAGGTTATCTTAACCACATGGGGGGGGGGAGGAAGGACCACACCCTTTCCCACGAGTATACATTACATCACTGACGCCATTTCTCTATTTCTTAAATTTGATCTAGTGCATAGGGAGTCAAAGAGCATAAGAGAGAAAGGCTGGCAATTAGCATGCCTGGGTCAGCTGGAACCATGTAATTGGCAGCCCTTCTTGCTGTCCTCTTAGAGCAGGCATCCCCAAACTTCAGTCCTCCAGATATTTTGGACTACAATTCCCATCTTCCCCAACCACTGGTCCTCTTAGCTAGGGATCATGGGAGTTGTAGGCCAAAACATCTGGAGGGCCGCAGTTTGGGGATGCCTATCTTAGAGCCTCCTTCTTGGTGGCTTGGCCTCTATGTATTAGATCATGAATTCTATATATCTCATTGGATTCTCAGACCCAAAATCACTGACAGTTATCTAAACGACTAAATGTGGGATGATCAAGCAGTGGGGTAAGGGGGAGGATACACCCAGGACCAAGATGGAGCCCCGCTCCCTCCAAGGTAGATAGTTGTTCTTAAGAGTTATTCATTTTCCTCACTGCTGCCCTGGAAAACCACAGAAAGGGAAGTGCTCTAATGGATGGCATGGAGGGAGAGAGCTCAGGCTGTACTCAAGGGGTCCCCAGAGAGAATATGATGAGTGGAATTAAGTGTTTGACTTGGAATGCATTATAGTAGGACTTCAGTGGGGAACACCCAGCCCGCCCTCCTTCGTGCTGGGTCCATAAAGCGTAGTGAGGCTTACCCTGCATCTCTTTCCCTGGGACACAAACCGTTTAACAGTTTTTTGGCAATGTTTAAAACTTGCAACGGGAGCAGGGATGGGAATCACTTGGAATACATCCAGAAATCTGGCAAAATAGACATTTTGACTGCTGTGATGCAGCTGAGGCAAATTAGGACGGCTCCACCTTTTTAATTCTGCCAATATTTCTTTGCGCAGGTGGTCAAAATTTTGCCCTGGCAATTGATTGTATCTTTTTAAAACAACAACAACAACACAAAAAACTATGGGTTGGAGTAAAGGCAGATGCAGTGAAAGGCTGGGACATGTTAATTGGGAGGACAACCCATTTAGTGTATTGGATTTCAGTCCTGCTACATGATAAAACACACTGAGCTGTGATTTTAGTGGTTTCAGGGCTTGCCTAGGCTTTTGCAACATTAATAGCATGTTAGTCACAAACATATTTACCGTATGTTCTGCTCCACAAAGCATCACCCCCCTCCAGAGCAAATGTCAAGGGTGAGAGAGGGCTACTGTACTTTGTTTACTGCTCCCCAGAAGGCTGAAGCACCGTCCCATTAATGGAGATCACTGCCTGGGATTTGGTGTGGAGTAATTGCATCACATGGAGGAACTTTAACCACAACCACATTTTGGAAAGTAGTAGACTTAGGAAGTTCCACTGAATTCTGTCAAATTTAGAATTTGGTTTCCCATGAGGCCAATGCTGCAGAGGAGCGGGTAGAGTTGACTTCATTGATAAGGTTTATTACCTTACTAAATGTTCCTGTGGGGCATGAAGCCAGTTTGGTAGGGCACTTTAACATAATGGCAGTAAGTAATTTCACATCCACATTTATGAGGGTGATGGGGTGATAGGAGCCCAGTACTGTGGGGTTGAACAATAATAACAGTCTGGAGGTGTGCCACATCAGTGGATTTTGCTCCCATCCAAAATAAAATTAAATGGTTTAATCAAGCATGGCAACAGTTCTTCTTCTTAAGCTTTGTAGTATTCCACCATGAAGTCATCAGTCTCTGGGGATTTCCCAGATTTGAGCTTCTGGATCACTTCCAAGACCTCCTCCCAAGTTCTATCTGCTTGTCAGACAGCTCCTTTAATTTAACCTTGGAATGGTATGCACTTATGTTACACTGATCCCAGACTCTCTGACGTTACAAGGGTGCAAATAAATTTTAATGCCAGTTTATCTTCATTTTTTAAATGCCAGGTCATCAGTTGCCATTTGCAGGACTCGTCTCTCCAACTGACTAAGAGTCTCATTTGCCATTTTGGAAATGTTCAAAATCAGATTCTTCAATGTCTCCATTTTTATTTTTTTACTTGAGCGATAACAAGGTAGTTGCTCAGTCCGAGGAAAAGTCTTTGCTAATTTTAATGACATATTCATCTGCTTCTTGGGCCTCCTCCATTATAGGGATTGTTTTGTGCTCTTCTGTGAGTGGCAGGCCTCATCCGACAGCTTTGAGTACTCTCCCACAACTTCTTCCTGTAAGTCAAGTTTATCTAGCATACATTTGGGGACACAAAGTCTCTAAGATCACCTTGCTGGGAATGTAGTTTTTGAAATGGAAAAGTGGAAATAAATGTCATGTTGCCTTAGATATCCCATGGTAACTGGAGGGGTTGTTCCGCCATTAGGCTTAAAAGTTAGCCACTCCCCCAAGTCCATTTAAAAAAAGTAAATTTGCTGTGCCTGAACAATTGAATCCACTTTAATTGCACAAACCTAAATTTCCAAGTATGCTATTGAATTCTTCCCACAAAACAGTGACAGTCTGGGGGCAACTCTAATCTGAACAACAGGTCCAAGCATCAACAAGTTAATGATTTTTCCCTAAACTGCAAATGACCAGGATTATGTCAAACTCTGATTTTGCTGACATTTGAGTTCCATTTCAGAGATAGGTAATATAGCTTCTTCCACTTCTTGAATGCTGTTCATCCCAGGTTCCTAACCATTCACATTCACCATACATTTCCAGATTCATGTATTCAGTTTCTAACTAACTAGTCCTCATAGAGGCTTCAGAATAACCGTGACGTTAAAAATAAAAAGCAATTACAGTGAGGGCAGTCATCCAAAATTAAAATACAGTAGTTGGAAACTGAACAAATTAAGGAACCTCCCCTCAGAGGTCAATAGATGGGGTCAATAGTGAAAAAAAAACCCACTCCAGGCCCCAAGTTGCATCACCAAAGTAACTAAACACAAACATTATATAAGGGTTTGTTGACCAAGTCAGTGATCCTGACATGTGAATCCCTCCAGAAACTCCATGTTCAGAATCATTATGCCTTATAATGTATTGGTAAACCTTAACACATGGTGTGGCATCATTACACTTTGCTGCTTGTCTTTATGGGTTGTTGCTCAGTGTCTGCGCTCATCAATCAGTGTTACATCACACATTATACTTATTTACAAAGAGGTTACAATTAGGCAGGGAGCAAAGAGACGCAGAGCAGTGAGAGCCATAGGTTTCATGTAACATGCAGTTTACCCAGAGACAATATCCTCCCATGAAAGCCAGAATCCTATGTGAGCTCAAGGTAGAAAGCAACATCATATGTACTTTTCACACCACAGCTATTCACGGAATACCCCTCCCCCCCAAAAATAAAAAAAATTACAATCATAATGCTATATCACAAGAGCCACATTTCGGATTGGAAATGGTAGTTCCCACTTTGGTTGCAAAGTTAAGCGGATGCACAAATTCCAACAAACTACAAATTCTAGCAGAACATCAATGACTTAAAGACCTAAACAAGGATCTTAGCCAATTAAGACAACCAAGCTTATTTCATGAGATAGTTGTGGCCTATCATGCAGCCAAACGTAGAGCATTCATCATTTACAAATCAGTCAAATGCAGTTCCAGCCATAGAAGGATGAAGTGATCACTACCTTTCTTCTGATTTGTTAATATTTGCTGATTGCTTAAGAGAACGTGGCAACAAGGAAAAGCAGACTCGTGAACACCTGGGCAAGACGCTGACAGTGGGGCTCACAACTCTACTGAGGCTCCAGACCTTCTGGCTGTCACCCCACCTTCCCTCTCAGCTGAGAGAAGTTCATTACAATTTGGGAGTTAGTGCCTGAGAACGAACGAACGAACACACACACACACACACACACACACACACACACACTGCTTCCCACCCACATTCCCTTGCAATATACATATAAAATGAGAAGCAGGTAACACCACAGTGCTAAATACTGGGAAGACCCTCCCCCTCCCCTGACAGGGAACTTCAGGGCCCACAAGCAATGCCACCAGCCCTAGCACATGCCCCCTCCCTGCCAGCTGAGACCCTGGACCTCTTCCTCACAATCATAATGAGTTTTACCCTTTTTCT